>NW_024387152.1:9440087-9837587 GCF_900408965.1 Simochromis diagramma | reverse complement strand
ATGGTAAGGAGCTTTCTTGTCTTTATGTCAGTGGCTTCTATCTCCTCCTTTGGCCAGCCTATTACCCCAGCAGGGTACCTGATCACGGGCAGGGCGTACGTGTTGATGGCCCGGATCTTGTTCTTACCATTCAGCTGACTCCTCAGGACTTGCCTGACCCTCTGCAGGTACTTGGTGGTTGCAGCTTTTCTAGCGGCCTCCTCATGGTTCCCATTTGCCTGCGGGATCCCCAGGTACTTGTAACTGTCCTCTATGTCTGCAATGTTGCCTTCTGGTAGTTCAATCCCCTCAGTTTTGACTACCTTCCCTCTCTTTGTTACCATCCGACTACACTTCTCCAGTCCGAACGACATTCCAATGTCATTGCTGTATAGCCTGGTAGTGTGGATCAGTGAATCGATGTCTCGTTCACTCTTGGCATACAGCTTGATGTCATCCATGTACAGGAGGTGGCTGACAACTGCTCCGTTCCGTAGTCGGTATCCGTAGCCAGTCTTGTTAATGATCTCACTGAGGGGGTTCAGGCCTATGCAGAACAGCAGTGGGGACAGAGCATCTCCTTGGTAGATCCCGCACTTGATGGTGACTTGTGCTATGGGCTTGGAGTTGGCCTCTAGTGTTGTACGCCACATCCCCATTGAGTTCCTGATGAAGGCTCTTAGGGTCCCATTGATCTTGTACAATTCTAGGCATTCCAGTATCCAGCTGTGGGGCATTGAGTCATAGGCCTTCTTGTAATCAATCCAGGCAGTGCACAGGTTGGTCAGTCTGGTCTTGCAGTCTCGGCTGACTCTTCTGTCTACCAGTAGCTGGTGTTTTGCGCCTCTGGTATTCTTGCCAATTCCTTTCTGTGTCCCACTCATGTATTGACCCATGTGCCTGTTCATCTTAGCCGATATGATGCCTGACAGGAGCTTCCATGTAGTACTGAGGCAGGTTATTGGTCGGTAGTTGGAGGGGACCGGTCCCTTCTTGGGGTCCTTGGGGATCAGGACCGTCCGACCTTCGGTTAGCCATTCCGGGTGTCTCTCGTTAACTAGCAGCTGGTTCATTTGTGCTGCCAGACGCTCGTGGAGTGCAGTCAGCTTCTTTAGCCAGTAGGCGTGAACCATGTCGGGCCCTGGTGCTGTCCAACTCTTCATACTGGAGACCCTTTCTTGGATATCTGCCACTGTGATGGTTACTGGACCCTGTTCAGGGAGGTCGCTGTGGTCTGCCCTCAGATCCACTAGCCACTGAGCATTGCCGTTATGGGTTGCGTCCTTCTCCCATATGCTCTTCCAGTATTGCTCCGTCTCCAGCCTTGGTGGTGCTGTTCTCTTATTATTGTTCCCTTGCCACTGAGAGTACACCTTTGCTGGTTCTGTGGAGAACAGCTGGTTTATTCTCCTGCCTTCTATCTCTCTGGTGTACCTCCTCAAGCGGATGGCCAAGGCTGTGAGTCTTTGCTTGGCAGTTTCCAAGGCCTCAGGTATGGGACAGCTTGCTGTATTTCTTATGCACCTTCTTTGTCGCACCTTTCTGCAACTCCGTTAGTTGGCTAACCTCCCTCCGTGCTACTTTGATCTTGCCCTCTAGCCTCCTTCTCCATGGAGGGTACTGCCCCTTGTGGCTGTTCAACTTGTAGCCAAGCATCTCACTGATCACTGCTGCCGTATTGTAGATCAGCTTGTTAGTGTCGGTAATCGTGGTTGTAGGTATTGTCCGTAGTGCTGCATTAACATCATCTAGCAGACCTTCTGAGGGTACTTCACGTAATCTTGGTAACCGGCTACGGGGGATCCAGGTTTCAAGCTTGGCCATTATCCTATTTTTCAGGTCAGTTCCTCTCGCACTCAACGGTCCTTCTCCTATCGCACTTGGGGCTATGTACCCAATCTCGGGTGGGGGTGATGATATCTCCCCCCTGACCTGGCGTCCTGACTCCTCCTTGCCGTAGCATTTGTGTTGTACCTCGTCAATCTCTAGCTGTGAGAGCAGTCCCTTCTTTCGAATGTTGGAACACTGAGCTACTAGTTGTTTCGCCGTCATTGTGGATGTTGGGTATCGAAGAATCCATAGGTCCATCATCCTATTCATGTAGCCCCTTCCGCTGGGGTTACTTGCGTAGTAGCATTCCAACAACGCCCTGTTTTCATCTCTTGCCCACCAATGCCTTCTTGTTCCAGTAGCCCACTTTTCGTCAGGGTGCCCTGGTTCCTCAACACCTGACGCGGACCTTGTTGATCCGGGCGACGTCCGAGCCGGCATGCCTTCACCGACACTAACAAACTGATCTACAATACGGCAGCAGTGATCAGTGAGATGCTTGGCTACAAGTTGAACAGCCACAAGGAGCAGTACCCTCCATGGAGAAGGAGGCTAGAGGGCAAGATCAAAGTAGCACGGAGGGAGGTTAGCCAACTAACGGAGTTGCAGAAAGGTGCGACAAAGAAGGTGCATAAGAAATACAGCAAGCTGCCCATACCTGAGGCCTTGGAAACTGCCAAGCAAAGACTCACAGCCTTGGCCAGCCGCTTGAGGAGGTACACCAGAGAGATAGAAGGCAGGAGAATAAACCAGCTGTTCTCCACAGAACCAGCAAAGGTGTACTCTCAGTGGCAAGGGAACAATAATAATAAGAGAACAGCACCACCAAGGCTGGAGACGGAGCAATACTGGAAGAGCATATGGGAGAAGGACGCAACCCATAACGGCAATGCTCAGTGGCTAGTGGATCTGAGGGCAGACCACAGCGACCTCCCTGAACAGGGTCCAGTAACCATCACAGTGGCAGATATCCAAGAAAGGGTCTCCAGTATGAAGAGTTGGACAGCACCAGGGCCCGACATGGTTCATGCCTACTGGCTGAAGAAGCTGACTGCACTCCACGAGCGTCTGGCAGCACAAATGAACCAGCTGCTAGTTAACGAGAGACACCCGGAATGGCTAACCGAAGGTCGGACGGTCCTGATCCCCAAGGACCCCAAGAAGGGACCGGTCCCCTCCAACTACCGACCAATAACCTGCCTCAGTACTACATGGAAGCTCCTGTCAGGCATCATATCGGCTAAGATGAACAGGCACATGGGTCAATACATGAGTGGGACACAGAAAGGAATTGGCAAGAATACCAGAGGCGCAAAACACCAGCTACTGGTAGACAGAAGAGTCAGCCGAGACTGCAAGACCAGACTGACCAACCTGTGCACTGCCTGGATTGATTACAAGAAGGCCTATGACTCAATGCCCCACAGCTGGATACTGGAATGCCTAGAATTGTACAAGATCAATGGGACCCTAAGAGCCTTCATCAGGAACTCAATGGGGATGTGGCGTACAACACTAGAGGCCAACTCCAAGCCCATAGCACAAGTCACCATCAAGTGCGGGATCTACCAAGGAGATGCTCTGTCCCCACTGCTGTTCTGCATAGGCCTGAACCCCCTCAGTGAGATCATTAACAAGACTGGCTACGGATACCGACTACGGAACGGAGCAGTTGTCAGCCACCTCCTGTACATGGATGACATCAAGCTGTATGCCAAGAGTGAACGAGACATCGATTCACTGATCCACACTACCAGGCTATACAGCAATGACATTGGAATGTCGTTCGGACTGGAGAAGTGTAGTCGGATGGTAACAAAGAGAGGGAAGGTAGTCAGAACTGAGGGGATTGAACTACCAGAAGGCAACATTGCAGACATAGAGGACAGTTACAAGTACCTGGGGATCCCGCAGGCAAATGGGAACCATGAAGAGGCCGCTAGAAAGGCTGCAACCACCAAGTACCTGCAGAGGGTCAGGCAAGTCCTGAGGAGTCAGCTGAATGGTAAGAACAAGATCCGGGCCATCAACACGTACGCCCTGCCCGTGATCAGGTACCCTGCTGGGGTAATAGGCTGGCCAAAGGAGGAGATAGAAGCCACTGACATAAAGACAAGAAAGCTCCTTACCATGCATGGAGGGTTTCACCCCAAGTCCAGCACCCTGAGGCTGTACGCTAAGCGGAAGGAAGGGGGCCGGGGACTGGTGAGTGTCAGCACCACAGTCCAGGATGAGACAACGAACATCCAAGAATACATTGGGAAGATGGCCCCAACTGACCGAGTGCTCAGTGAATACCTCAGGCAGCAGAAACCCAAGAAAGAGGAGGGAGACGAGGAACCATCATGGAAGGACAGGCCCCTGCACGGTATGTACCACCGGCAGATAGAGGAGGTGGCTGATATCCAGAAATCCTACCAGTGGCTGGACAAAGCTGGACTGAAAGACAGCAAAGAGGCACTAATCATGGCAGCACAAGAACAAGCTCTGAGTACAAGATCCATAGAGGCTGGGGTCTATCACACCAGGCAAGACCCCAGGTGCAGGCTGTGTAAAGATGCCCCAGAGACAATCCAGCACATAACAGCAGGGTGCAAGATGCTAGCAGGCAAGGCATACATGGAACGCCACAACCAAGTGGCCGGCATAGTGTACAGGAACATCTGTGCCGAGTATAACCTGGAAGTCCCGAGGTCAAAATGGGAGATGCCCCCAAGAGTGGTGGAGAATGACCGAGCTAAGATCCTGTGGGACTTCCAGATACAGACGGACAAAATGGTGGTGGCTAACCAACCGGACATAGTGGTGGTAGACAAACAGAAGAAGACGGCCGTAGTGATCGATGTAGCGGTTCCGAATGACAGCAATATCAGGAAGAAGGAACACGAGAAGCTGGAGAAATACCAAGGGCTCAGAGAAGAGCTCGAGAGGATGTGGAGGGTGAAGGTAACGGTGGTCCCCGTGGTAATCGGAGCACTAGGTGCGGTGACTCCCAAGCTAGGCGAGTGGCTCCAGCAGATCCCGGGAATAACATCGGAGATCTCTGTCCAGAAGAGCGCAGTCCTGGGAACAGCTGAGATACTGCGCAGGACCCTCAAGCTCCCAGGCCTCTGGTAGAGGACCCGAGCTTGAAGGATAAACCGTCCGCAGGGGCGTGCTGGGTGTTTTTTTTTTTTTTTGGTGTGTGTGTGGGAGATATCTATACATATACATAGATATAGACATATACATATATACATATTAGATTCATATACATAATATACTTATATACAATATATATACATATATAATAGTAGTACATATATATACATAGTATATATATATATATACAGATATATATATATATATAACATATACACATATACATATATAACTATATAATACATATGACATATATACAGTAGATATAGAGGCACACACCAGATATAAACATATATATATACACATATATATATACAGATATATATATATATATAGATATATGTATACTATATATAGATATATATATATATATATATGTATATATATATATATATACACACACATATATATCAGGCAACACATAACACTGACTGAACCCTGAAATGCAGCTGTATTTCTCAGTATGTGCATTTGCAACTGAAATGCTAATGCATTGACTATCAGGCAAGTTTCGAGGGCTTTTAAAAAAATTATTCAGCTGAGTCCTCATCATATGCCTCGTTGCCATGTCTTGCTTGCATGCAAACATTCCCTCACTTCACTCCAGCAGCCGGTAAATGAGCCAGCCGGTGTCCGCAGCGCATACCTGTGCTCGCTGACATGTACTAACTCACTCTTCCTGCAGGCCATGGCAGAGGAACGCAGAGCAATCACAACAATCTAAAGGATGAATGTGGCCAAGAGAGAGAAGAGGAGGAAGAAGATAGTATGCATTACAAAAAAAGTGACTTCAGGAATGAAATAACATGAAAAAAAAGAGACTGAGGTGGAAGAGGAGATGAGTAGTAGATGAAGTAAAAGTCAGGAGTTGCCCAAGGCCACGGCCATTGGTGGAGTTTTTGTGTGGGGAGGAGGGAGAGGAAGAGGGAAATCATTAATGAAACACCTGTCTGTTTCTGACTCCCAATAAATCAGAGACTTTTCATCTTTTTGGGGGGAAGGTGATGTTTTAAGAAGGAGGGCAAAATGAAGAGAAGAAGAAAGTGGAGAAGACAGATGGTGTGGAAGGATTAAAGTTCCAGCAAGTACAGCATCTCTGAGGCTGTGAATCCCACATCGAGGAGGTGTTTGCGTTCGTCAAACTAGATTTATTTGATCAAAAATGACAAAACAGCTCATATGTAAAATATGGCCTCTGCTCAGGTGCCGTTTCACTCCTGTTTACAGTACTGTACAGCCATACTGTGCAGGACATTCACGTAGAAAAGACTTTCATGCTTGGTGCTGAGTGAAAACGCAGCATAAACTATGTGATGATAATACAGTCAGTGAACAATGCCAGCTTTGTGAAAATGAGGAGCAAAAACCCCCAAAGCACTGTTGACTCTGTTGATCTTGTTGTAACAGTTTGTCCAAGAAAGGTGAACTTTGACCTCAAGTCAGCATTCGTCATAAAGATAATAACAATACACATTAAAGAGGCAGTCTGCCGAGCTCACACATAAAAGTCTGTTTTCTTTCCATGAGTGGCACTACTGATCCTGTGCACTCCTTTGTTTGAAGCCTTCTGTCCCTTCAGAGGAGTTTTATAAAGCCCCCCCAAAATATTCAGGATGAGCTTTTGCAGAGTCAAGGTGTAATCCAACTTCATTACATTTCAGGTCCTCTGGGTATCCCAACAGTAACTCCAAGAAAAACACTGCAAATTGGAATTTATGCAATTTCAAACTATGCTCTGTCAATACAACATTTGGCATCATTTAAATAGTTCATGTTGTCAGACTTTGAAGTCAATCTGAGGCTGCATGGGATACACACACAGTACTGCAAGTAAGTCCCACACCTGCGTGGAGTCAGGTAGCATTAACAGTGCATGCTGCAGCTAGTGGAAGCCAATCAACATACTAATTTTCCCCACATACGTTGCTTAATTATTTAGCAATACATAGATTTATGCTTTATAAATTCATGCCCTTTGCTCCAGTAACATCAGACTCTGATAATGTTGCAATAACCATGAGATTGAAAAAAATCCCAAATATGTTGGAGAAATGTCCATATGAAGAAGGAAGCACACCTGCTTATCACGTATCTGTGCAGATGAATATGTATTAGTGATATGAAAACCAATCCCAAGACAGTATTCCACTTTCTTGGGAAAATTTCACTTATCCGAGATACAAAGGAAAGTCTCATATTCCACCAGCGTTCAGTCCCACTGCTTCTTTTCCACAGAGGAATCCTAACTCATGTTTCCAAGGGACGTGTCACTTCCTTCAGAGGAGGCAATGGAAGAAGTAACAGGAAAGAAGCAGAAAGACAAGAAAAAGAGTTAGTTGTGTTAGACTGACTACAATAAGAGGTACAGAGGATGAAAAAGCTGACACAGATACTTTTGCTGCAGCTATCATATCAGGTAACTACAACACTAAATAAACTGGTTACACAATGAAATGTAATAAATAATTTCAGATGCCAAAGTCCTTAGTCTGTATGTGCTGTAGGCCTCACATCTAATAAAATGGTTGCTTTTTATCTTCGAAGAGCAAATATGCACATTAAATTCACACAGTGTTGATCTAGTTCTAAATTAAACTAAACAAAATGTGACTTTAGGGGAGTTAGAGGATATAAAAATCCCACAATGCCACCTGCTGTAATCAAGTTTTCAGACTCCAATCCAAAACCTGTGCATCCCAAATGCAATGAAACCACAGGGAGTAGTAGTATTAGTAATTAGTATTAGTTAGTAATGTTGAGGAAAGAGCTAGCTATTAACTTGGATCAGCAAATAAAATAAGCAGCTTCAAAACAGAGACTAACTAATGTGATATGGAGATGAATAATCACCATAACAGCGAGCAACTCTGGGCCCACTGACGTCTTACAGATGTTTTGCTGACTTACATGTACTACATTATAACTTTTGATTAAACAACAAAAGAAAATCAGACTTTAAATGATCACAGGATCGGCTTAAAAATATAAATTAATACCAATATTTCTGAACTGAAATCATGACATCCTTTTTAGGAATGCCATTCACTTACCTGTGCTGTACTTACCTGTCCTCATCCAGCAACATTCACTACATGAGACACATGACAACAGCGTGGGCCAGAACAAAGGGGACACACACACACATACAGGTGAGGATGAATATACACACTATGACAGTCTATACCCCACAATCATCGCTCGATCCCCGTGGGCAGAATATGAAATTTGACATGTGACGTGTTAAGCTGCTTAGTTTTGCTGAACATAATGATTTTTCATTTTATTTAAAGTCCAACCTGAACAGAAGTGCTGATGGATGAAATAACCCATGCCAACACACATCAGGTCACAAAGTCTGGCGATGCAATCAAGCGACATATTTGGCACTGATCCCACATAGATTACCTCTAATGATCATGCTGTACGCAGCGAGTTTATGACAGCCAGTATAGCCGCAGGTGCTTTGCAGGTGGGTGGGTGAGCTCTTAAAAGCCTTTCAATTGTGGAATTTATTAGTGTGAATCTGCCGTGTCAGAGACAGTGACAGGTTTGACACTGCATGGATCACCTACGTGGAAACACACTGCAGAGGATTTGTTTATCATGCAGCTGACAAGGAAGCACGGTAACATTTTATTAGAAACTTCTAATAGAAAAGACTTGTTTTTATTTTTTTTCTGCTCTCAGACACACAAATTTGTATCCAAAAGATGATTAAAGTGAGTTTAATATGAACATATTTACCTGGTCATTGTTAACTAGATTTACTTTATATGGAGAAGTGTGTGCTGCATGACCTTGTGTGTGTGCGTCCCATGTTCTTACTGACCTGGGCTGGAGGTGCCTGGAGTGGCAGCGGCGGCCGCTCGGGCTCGACTCACCAACAGGGCCTCCTGGTTTTCAGCCAGAGCTTGCTTAGCCAGGTAGCGCTCCCTCTTCATCTTCAGCTCCAGGGACTCGGGAACATCGGGTACAATCCAGTCAATGGCTCGCAGCACGAAGAACACCACGTGCTGGTGACAGTAAGAACAACAGCAAGAACAGTGTGAACAATCTCCACATCACAAATTGTTATTAATTTTAAGCAAACAGACAGCTGATCTTCAAGCATGAAAATGGAAAAACAGTACTTATAGTTTTATTTTCCACATAATTTGTACAACTGGTGAATAATTTCTTCTCTCTCAGGTGAGCATTAACAAATAACTGTGAGGAAATGGCAGAGAGGAGGTAGATAGAGAGAGAATAAAAAGTGATGCAGATGGAAACAAAACGGTAAAAGAGAACTAAATCATTAGAATTTGTCCAAACAAGCAGAACTGGCATAGAGGTGTCAGTGAAAAGGCAATACTAAACAAAGGTAAAACCACTAAAACAGGCAAAATGAAGTAAATAGAGATGCTAGGAAGCTTCCGTCATACCTCAAATGCAATAATAAAGCCAAGTCTGACTGCCAGGAGCTCCCAGTAAAACAGTGTGTAGTTTCCATTGTTGTCTCTGAATGCTTTGTATCTGAAAAACCCCAACAAACATAGTTTGTTACAAAGTTACAACAAGAAATATTTGTAATACTTGGTGTGTATAATATACAGCAGCAGCACATGAAAAGAACAGTCTTAATATTCAGTAATATCACCCACTGTTGGCCAAGGCTATGACATGAACACACTTAACTTAAATGTTAAGAAACTTAAATGTTGCTTAGCAACACCAAAGTAACCATATATGAGAAGTTGAACTTGACACATAAGATGAAGGAATAAAAAGGAGCATAAAAAGAAAGATCAAAGCAGCATACCTGCACATAGGGTACTCTGTGTAGTTGAGTGGGGCGTAAGCCAGGGTGAAGTTGACGTATCCGTTGAGATCATTGTCAAATTTGTACTGATACAGCAGGCGAGGTAAAAAATCTGAAGTGAACGCTATTAGGAAAGCCTGAAAAAGAATAAAAGATAATAAATGTTCTTTTTTTCTCATATTGCTATGTAGTCTGGCAATAATGTATTAGACATGAACTCACATTGGCAATGACAGACAGGTGTGACAAAGCTTCCAGTATGTTAAACCACACTCCGATGTTTTGTGCACGTTCAGCCACCGGCCGGCGGTACTCGCACACAAACTTGTGTGCATCCAAACGAATCTCCACCCAGTTGTTAAGGAGGGCGAAGAGCGGAGCGAGGGGGAACGCCGCCACAAAGATAGTAATGAACCCAAACTGGAGCACTGCAGCACATGAAATTAAAATTAGATAATTAATCTTTGCATTTTTTCATCAAAATGGATATTATCTATGTGTGAATTTTTAGTTGGACTGAACTGGCGATCCGGTTGAATGCAGTGATATTAAAGTCTCTAAATCCAGATATGGATACTCACCCATCTCCAGGTACTCTTCGAACAGGCCCTCACACTCAACCAGCTGGTAATCCTCTTCCCAGCGCCGAGGCTCATGGGATGCCTTGCCACCCAGCACTTTTGCCAGAGTTCTCTTCTGGCGCCAGGCCTTCACTTTACTGTTAGGGAAGAAAAAGTCATTTTCGGTTTAATTCAGTTTTATTTATAAAGGCACACATTCGCCTCAAGGTGCTTTATACTCTAAGGTTAAAACCAAAAAACTATTCGAAAGAAACCCCAACAACAGACAACCCCTGTGAGCAAACATTTGGCAACAGAGGGAAGGAAAAACTCCCTTTTGACAGGAAGACACTTCCAGCAGAACCAGGCTCAGGGAAGAGCAGCCATCTGCCGCGACCACTTGGGGGTGATGGCATGGGAGAAGACAGCAGAAACAGGAGAAAAGAGATAACTATGGGAGAAAGTGCCAGAGTTTAATAACGGCTAATGACTAAATAGACACGTGGTGCAAAACCATGCAGAGAGTGAAAAGAAGTGAGTGAAGAGGGAACGTCCCAGCAGCCTGGGCCTATTGGAGCATAACCTTTTCATTCACTGCAAACCGTTTTATTCTCCGCGGGAGTTTGCTTCATTCATCCTGGCCGCTGTTTACATCCCGCCAGACGCAGATGCGCAGGCAGCTCAGTGCGCACTCGCGGAGCAGATACTGCACATGGAGCGGACATTCCCGGACTCTCTCATCATTGCTCTTGGGGACTTTAACAAAGCCAATCTGAGCCATGAGCTTCCCAAATACAAGCAGTATATTAAATGCCCGACCAGAGAGGAGAGGACATTAGACCACTGTTACAGCACGATCAGCGGGGCCTATCGTGCGGTGCCCCGTGCTTCACTCTGACTCTCTGATCACGTCATGATCCACCTAATCCCCGCGTACAGACAGAGGCTGAAGCTCTCCAAACCTGTCGTGAGGACTAAAAAACTGTGGAGCAACGAGGCTGTGGAGGAGCTTCGCACGTGTTTGGAGTCTACAGACTGGGACACAATGAAGGCTGCTTCTAACAGCTTGGACGAGTTTACGGACACTGTCACCTCCTATATCCACTTCTGTGAGGACAGCATTGTGCCATCACGCACCAGGGTGAGTTATAACAATGACAAACCCTGGTTTACTCCTAAACTCAAAAAGCTGTGGCTGGAAAAGAGTAAGGCGTTCAGAAGCGGAGACAGGGACTGCTACAGAGAGGCCAAGTACAGGTTCACTAAAGAAGTGGACATTGCTAAACATCAGCACTCTGAGAAGATGCAGCAGCAGATCTCAGAGAATGACTCGGCCTCTGTGTGGAAAGGTTTTAGGAATATCACCAACTACAAGCCTAAAACCCCCCACTCCACTGACGACTTGCTCTTGGCCAACACCCTCAACAACTTCTACTGCCGTTTTGACGAGCCATCAGGCAGCCTTCACACCTCCAACGGCCCCAACAATAGAGACACTTTGGACACTCATTCCCTCACCTCTCCCCCCTCCATAGAGCCATCACCACCTTCAATCACTTCACCTGCAACACCCCCCTCCTCACCCCACACAAAAGAGGATTTCACACCACCTCCCCCCACCACAACTCTTCATATTCATGAAGCAGATGTGAGGAAGCAGTTTAAGAATCTGAATGCTCGAAAAGCTCCCGGCCCAGACGGTGTGTCTCCTGCCACCCTCAGACACTGTGCAAACGAGCTGGCCCCAGTGTTTTCTGGCATTTTCAACTCCTCACTGCAGGCATGTCATGTGCCTGCCTGCTTCAAGTCCTCCACCATAATCCCTGTCCCCAAGAAACCTAGGATCACTGGACTAAATGACTACAGACCCGTGGCTCTGACATCTGTGGTCATGAAGTCATTTGAGCGCCTAGTTCTCTCCCATCTCAAGACCCTCACGGCCCCCCTCCTGGACCCCCTGCAGTTTGCATACAGAGCCAACAGGTCTGTAGATGACGCCATCAACATGGCCCTACACTTCATCCTGCAGCATCTGGACTCCCCAGGAACCTACGCCAGGATCCTGTTTGTGGACTTCAGCTCTGCCTTCAACACCATCCTTCCAGACCATCTCCAAGGCAAGCTTTCCCAGATGAATGTGCCTGATCCCATCTGCCGGTGGATCACTGACTTTCTGACGGACAGGAAGCAGCATGTGAGGCTGGGAAAGAATGTCTCGGACTCCCGGACCATCAGCACCGGCTCCCCTCAGGGCTGTGTTCTTTCTCCTCTGCTCTTCTCCCTGTACACCAACTGCTGCACCTCCACCCACCAGTCTGTCAAGCTAATCAAGTTTGCAGATGACACCACCGTTATCGGACTCATCTCGGACGGGGATGAGTCTGCCTACAGGAGGGAGGTTGAACGTCTGGTGTCCTGGTGCAGCCACAACAACCTGGTGCTGAATGCCCAGAAGACAGTGGAGATTATTGTGGACTTCAGGAAGCACACAGCTCCACTCCCCCCCATCATCCTGACTGACACCCCTATCACCTCTGTGGACTCGTTCCGCTTCCTGGGTACCACCATCACCCAGGACCTGAAGTGGGAGCCCACCATCACTTCCGTCATTAAAAAAGCCCAGCAAAGGATGTACTTCCTGAGGCAGCTGAAGAAATTCAACCTGCCAACATGGACGATGATGCAGTTCTACACTGCAATCATCGAGTCCATCCTCACCTCCTCCATCACTGTGTGGTACGCTGGAGCCACTATCAGGGACAAACAGAGACTGCAGCGTGTTGTGCGCTCTGCTGAGAAGGTGATTGGCTGCAGACTCCCATCTCTGCAGGACCTGTACACCTCCAGGACACTGCGGCATGCAGCTCGGATCTCAGCTGACCCTTCTCACCCTGGACACAGTCTGTTTGACCTGCTCCCCTCAGGCAGGAGGCTCCGGTCCATTCGCACCAGAACCTCTCGCCATAAGAACAGTTTCTTCCCCTCTGCTGTCGGACACATGAACAATAACCATATGACTGTTCCCACCACTAACACATGACCCTACGCTGTGTTCACTGCATCATTCCATGTTTGGCACTGACCACCACCTGCACTCATGTATATATCATGTATATATCTATCCACTTAGCACTTTTAATTCTTATTCTTATTTTATATTTTTATGACAGTATGTTGCACTGAAGCACCGCAGCAATTTCCTAATGTTGTAAACCTCCTCAACATCTGGCAATAAACCCTTTCTGATTCTGATTCTGATTCTGATAACTCCAGGGTCACCTGATCATTCGATGGAATCAGGATAAGGATTTATGTTAGTATGCATTGTAACATGCAATGGCAAAAATGACAGAAACAGCACATTTAGAGGATGTTCATTACATCACAGATATGACACAGGACTAATTTTTTGTAGCTGAACAGCAATCATTGTTCCCCAATAACCACCATAGACTTTCAGTTGGAATTAGTTAACCAAACCTATTTTCTATCACTGGAAGCATTTGTTGCTGATGTAATGACTGCAATCCCCTCTCATCTTTTACAACACATGCCGCCCCACCACTGAGTGGGGAAATGTGCTTGTTTTCTTCATGCAGTCATCTTTGTCTGTTTCACTGCAGCAGCACAAGACCAAATTTCCAGCATCATCCCCTTGGCCACTCCACATTTATGATTCATCACTAACATCAGTTAACACAGTCCACGACTGCCCCTCTTTGGCCCACTGTAAGCGCTGGCTTGTGTTTGGCTTCTCTGCGTGTAAATCTCATTTCATTCAGCCTGTTTCTGACAGTTCTGTAACAAATGTTGGCTCCTGTTTCTGCCCATTTATTTTTCATGTATAGCAATAATTTCTGTCATCATATCTGTGATTTGTTTATGTGCTACAAAGTAAAAGAGCTGGATCCTCAAGAGTGATGATTACATAATTTTGCCAGAGGTTTTAAGCGTATTTACTGAACTGCTCCTCTGCTGCCCTTATTTTACACTTACTGTCTGCAGTAAGTCTTAAACAGTCACACACAGCTGATGGTGCAGAGGCACATGGATGAGATTTACTGCACTAAACAGCTGGAACTGTGGAACAATATGACACAGCACAGCTACTTTTATGCATCTCCCACATCTGTACCAGTTTTAGCTTTTATCCTAACTCTGCTTTAATCTTTTCAGTTGTATTTGACAGTCACTGTACTTATTGCTCATGTGTTTGAATCTAATTTGTTTAATTATTATTTTATTGCAGAAAAAATTTACTCCTGAAATTTTTTCTCTAAAAAGTAAGATGTCCTGGTAAACCACGAAAGCTTTTAAATAAATAATAAAGGATGTAAATAAAGGAAGAATAAAGGATGTTTAAATATGCTGGAGATTGACAACAGAACATTTTTCTATAAAAACATAAAACATATACATAAAAAAACCCATAAAAGCTAAAAGTGTAGCAACGCACGGTAGGATGAACTCCTGAACGTTGTTGATGAGCTGTTTTCCCACCATTATGATGAAAAGTTGTTGAGCCAATTCAATGAGGCAACCCCCGGCACCACACTGTAACGCAAAGACACACAGACATGACACTATGGGGGCATCATTTTCACATGCTGGTACATTACAGGCTCTCTAAATCACTCACGTCTTCATTTCTCATCCCAAACAAGGTCCCGTAGTTGGTAGGGTAACCCACAAACCTAATCACAGAGAGATCAGTGGCACCTTAAATACTTTCTTTGTCTCAGTGTCTTCATCTTTTCATGATTATCCTGTGTGTCTGTTGTGACTCGTGTGTCTCACCTTCCTTTAAAGAAAGCCACATAAAAGGGAGACGAGTAGAAGTTGACAAACTGGAAGATGAACACCTTGAAGATGAAAGCGTTGTCATACTGGGTTTGTGTTCTGTGCATCTCTGCAACACATCGCACAAAAACACAGTGTTAAAGACATCAAGACAATGTTGCCTTTGTTTTCACTTAGACAGTTTAAATGACTTCAAAGTGATTTTTATATAGATAACAAAATATTATGATAACTGGTTTACAGGTAGTCAAAACTAAGAAAAAAGGGAAACCACAGTGTAAACTATTTTATTTTGATTAATTTGCGGTGTTTTTTGTTTTTTTGTTTTTTTTACAACAATCAAGAATCAGCAGCGAATATGATTGTCTATCATACTTTCTTGACTGAAATGAGATAATTCTACAAATACTCTGCTGGATACATCATCAACAATCCTACAGATATCCATTTTAAACAGTGGCTAAACTATTTAAACATCAAGATTAACAGTTACAATCTTTTTGGAGGGGTTAAACATGTACACTAAAATTTTTACAACAATCTGGTTGCATAAATATGCACATCCTTAGCTATTTAAAGCCTGACCCATGAAATAATTGTCAGAAAATTATTATTTATTTATTCTTATTTATTGCCTAAAAAATTAAGCAGAGTTTTTGCACACTGATCATGTGAACATCTCAAGAACTCATGAAAAATCATGTATCAAATATGGTACACTGTGAGTTAAAGGGTTAAACTAACAACTTTGTTGAAGCACCTTTTCATTTTATTACAGTAGTCAGTCTTTTTGGTTAGTTGTTAGCATGGCACGTCTTCATAATTTGCCCTTCTCTTCTCTGTAAAAACACTCCAAGTTTTTCAGATTATGGCGCCATCTTTTGAGCACAGTCCTCTTCAGGTCACTCCGCAGTTTTTCAGCAGGATCTGAATCTGTACTCAGGCTGGCTCATTTTTTTGGTGAATCAGTTATTTTGATGATCTGGATATATGCAGCTGGTTGCTGCTGTTGTGCTACAAGGTCCAAATCCTCTTGATCTTCAGTTTTCTAGCAGATGCCTGAAGGGGTTTTTTGTGAAAAATGATTGCTATTTTAGTACTGTTCATAAATCCTCCCAGCTTGACTAAAGCCCTACTGTAGTTCCAGATGAAGAAAAACAGCCCCAAAGCACGATGTTATCACTACCATGCTTCATTGCAGGTACATTTTTTCTCTGGTGATGTGAACTTCTGTTTTTGTGTCAAACATATCTCAAGGAATCACTGCTAAAACCTTCAACTTTGGCCTCATCAGATCATGACACAAAACCTACATGCTTGTGGACGCTCTGATGTATGTATATCATGTGTGTGTTTAACTTGAGATTGTTGTCACATGTAGTACACAACCAGCTCTTGCCAGAAATTCCTGCAGCTCATTTAATGTTCCTGTAAACCTCCCTGGCCAGTTATCTTCTTGTCTTTCCCTCAGTTCTGGCAGTAATGGGGGTTTTTTTTCATCTATTTTCAGCAATGAGATCAGTTTGATGTGTTTGTAAGTTATTTGCAGATCACAAATTTTGTTGTAAGATGCCACAAGGTACACATCAGGAAAATCCTACAAAAACAGCTGAACTTCATTTGATTTTAATGAGTCACTTTAACTGATGACTAATGTTTAATATGAATTCACATGTGATTAATCTTACCCCTAATTATAAGAAGGCGTGCAGACGTGTCCAACCACATTGTTTTAGGTTTTTTTGAAATATTTTTTGTGTGTAGACTTTTTATGCCCTCTGTACCTGTACTTTACAGTCCCATAATTCAGCAACATGATGCAGCTACTTTGACAGAAACAATAACCATCAGGATCCAACTGAAGAGATTCACCTGCTCTGGAGAAGTCTGAGCTTTTAGTTAGTGGCAATCAAGTACAAAGCTGATAACAATATACACCACAGAGGTTTGAGGTGTGTGAGAGCAGCATTAATTCTTACCCCATTTAGTGAGTTGCTCAGCTAATGCGGTGTAGACCTGGCCCATCAGCAGTATGAGCCCCAGATTTACAATACTGCTGGAGATGTTGGCTATGGTCCCTGCCTGGGGGAGGAAATTAAATGCATGAATGTTTGTATGATAAATAAAATGCAGTAATTTGCAAAATCATTTAAACATGTGCAAATATATTTAATTAAAAAACAGTGCCAACACAACACAACTCAAATGTTGATCTTTTTTGACCACGTGAACTCAATTTGATGGCAGTAAAAGTTGGGAGAATGGCAAAAAAATGTGTAAAGTTAGTAACACTGAGCTGTTTCTTGGTATAATGTAAATATGAGAATTTGACTGCAGATCATATGTGTTACATAATATGATAAAAAAGTGTCAGCATAAATTTCTGTACACAGTGGACAAAGAAGAAAACCAAGACTGAACGGTCATGATTGTTGACTGGAGCCTATCACATCTGTCACAGGACAAAGGGTGGGGCTACTCCCTGGAAAGGGAGCCAGTCAACCACAGGGCTTAAACAGAGAAACAGACAACCATTCACACTCACTTTCACACCTATGGCCAATTTTATATTCACCAGTTAACCTAACATGCATGTCTTTGGACTGTGGGATGAAGCCAGAGCACCCAGAGAGAACCCACACAGTATGGGGATGTATGGGTCTGGGGCCTCCATACAGAAAGTCCCCAAATGGCCAGTGGATTCCACCACCACTGCACCACTGTGATGCCCAAAAAACGAAAATGTTATATTAAAATGTGATTGTGATCATTTTTAATAATTTAATAATTGCATTCTCTTCTTATTAACAGTTTTCTTTTTGGAAAAAAGCTCCAATGTGCTCCTCCTACGGTGGCCCTGAGAGGCCAAACGGACTGCAACTTCAGAAAGCACTTGCAAAAAGAAAAATGCTGCAAAAAGAAAAATGCTGCAAAAAGAAAAACACTTGCAAAAAGAAAAATGCTGCAAAAAGAAAAACACTTGCAAAAAGAAAAATGCTGCAAAAAGAAAAACGCAGCAAAAGCACACAAAGCACAACGGAAATAGGAAAAAAGACAACGGAAATAGGAAAAAAGACAACGGAAATGTTTCTGGGGAGACAATAACCGGACGGACCAGTTGCACGAATCAAAACATGCTAACAAGTGCACTGGGACTGGGAGACACTTCAAAGAAGTGGAGCGGCCAAAGAGTAAACTTTCAAAAGTAAGTTCTGAATATTATGTCACTTATTTATGTGCAAATGTTAGCCGTTAGATAGTCGACCTTAATCTTACAGAGAATGTGATGATTTTGTGGATAATTAAAGTCAGTCATATATCCACAAACACAACAGGCTGAAAGTCAGTGATGCTGCTCAGTTTGCAGTCCTGAATATCACGGCACAAGCAGGATTCACTGCACTGTTAATGTTCGCTATGTTATATTGCTGCCTCTGTTCGGTGGTGTCGAGCCAAACGGACTTTAATGTGTGTTTGAACGAGCTGACGGTTCACTCGTTAAGCTGAAAGAAAGATGCTTTAATCACAGCAGTCACACATGTGTTCACTGTACCATCTGGGAACTCTTCTTGTTTAGCACTCGTAATAACACAAACACTAAATCCTCCATCTCTTGTGCTGTTTTGTAGCAGTGTATACACCTGAGACTGCCACCTGTCTGTCTGTCCTGCACTCTCTCTCCATTTCTTTCTCTCTGATTGTGGAATAAAAGTATGAACATGTATTTATAAGTTACACTTGTGTTTGAATCCTGCAGCTTATCACACATTTGATTTCCATGTGTGACAACTGCAAGTGTCCAGAGTGAGGACAGACTGAGGGACCCACTGCTGCACATCATGTGTGAGGCTTTGCACCCCTGATGATCCACCAGGACAAACTCAGCAGTGTGTGAGGAAGAGGAGGAGGAAGAGCCAGCAGCAGCTGACAGATGGAGAGAATAGACAGACTGTTCCCTGTTTGTGAAGGACTGCTAGGAAAGTTTAACATAACTGTCTGTGCTGAATCAGTCTTATTAGGTAATGTTCAAATAATGTTATCATCCCAGTGTTTTCAGTGTGGGAGAAAGTACTCAGGGCCTTCAAGTTACACACTATGAAAGGCAGCAACAAGTTTAATGTTCAGAAACCTAAAGTATGTATCAGCAGCAGAATGGAGCTAAAAATAAATGTTTGTTTCAGTTCTATGAAGCTTTGAGTATTTTGGATCAGTAGCACTGTGTTTGTTGAATCATATTGCTGTAATTGTTTATATGCTTTATGTATTCTGAGGTAAGTTGATCTATAGTGTTATATCATATTCTATAAGGATGTTATGTGTTTGTGTACTTTCTGCCCAGTTTGACCCATTTAACAGAAGTCAGCCTGTTTAAGGCTCTGATATCTATTCTGTATGACTTAAAGCAGTTATGACATGGTCTGATTTTCTCACCCAATAAAGGAATATTTCATATATCAGTCTACTCTTCATTCTATCAGAAACAGTTTTCACAGCTCGTACATTTTCTTTTTACACATATTTGTAAGCATTGAGCCAAATTTAGTAATGCCAACATATTAAAAGAACAATATCTGTCTCTTATATATAATACATCTATATATACACTGTCACAGATACTTGTGTTTAAGTGAAGATTTAAGGTGATAGGAAATATAAATAAATGCAACTTGAATCTTTACTGAAGCTCAGTGTTTGGCACAGAGTTCATGTTCACTGCTGTAATAACTAATAATGATTAATATAATATTGGCCATATTATATTTACATTACCAAAGTGAGATGACTTTAGTCTCATGAACAAGATTAGCTAATTGTTATTTACTAGCTAATCTTAAATGACTGTTCAGTACAAAAATGAAGCCCAACAATCATGTTTTACAGTCCTGTGGTCTCAGCCTCAGATACTTATCAAATCACACAAAGCTCATGTAGAAACAAATGTACAAAATATGTTCTCCTTCATTTCTGTCAAACAAAGCTGTATGAAACGTTTCCAGCTGTTAGTATCATGGTTGCTAGGCAACCTGGGCAGCGCGACGGAGGCTAGACCGTCCCATTTCACAAGCCTACAAGCCTCGCACTTCCGGCCTCAGCAGTCTTTGAGTACGCGGCCCTTGAGGACCGTTAAGGCTGCAGACCCTGAATTGGGAAACAGTCCCTGAATTGGGATACAGCCATACATACATGTTTTGGTTCGTGCAACTGGTCCGTTCGGTTATTGTCTCCCCAGAAACATTTCCGTTGTCTTTTTTCCTATTTCCGTTGTGCTTTGTGTGCTTTTGCAGCATTTTTCTTTTTGCAGCGTTTTTCTTTTTGCAGCATTTTTCTTTTTGCAAGTGTTTTTCTTTTTGCAGCATTTTTCTTTTTGCAAGTGTTTTCTGAAGTTGCAGTCCGTTTGGCCTCTCAGGGCCACCGTATTCCTCCAATTTCTTTGTGCAAAGTATGAAACAGCTGTAATGTACCTCTGTCCGCAGCACAGGGCTCCCAGAATGAAATATCACCACACTGATGATACCACGGCACACGACCACCGTCACCAGGAAGATCATCACCACACACAGCTGAGAGAAGAGGGGGAAAAGCACACCTGTAGCTGCGACATAATATGCTGCACACAGCCAGAGGCACACAAAGGTCTGCTGTCATCATCAACACCATGCAGCATAATATAAGACCAAGAAGTCAAGAGTCCAGCATCCTCATTGTTAGACGACATATTTTGGATGCGGCTCTCATGATGCTCATCATAAAACTGATCCATATCTCTTACATCCTGACTGACATCTTTCAGAGCACAAACAAAGTTTTTAAAAGACGGCTTTAATTGAATGTGCTAGACATGCATATGCTTTTCTAAGTCAGTAGCATTTAGTAGTAGGATTTTTCTAAAGATTGGCAAGCAAGAGCTTCCAACAAGAGCTTGGATCAGGTATTATTCCCATAAAGTTTAGTAACAGCTGAATCATTTTTACCATGATATTCATTTCTTTTCTTTGTCTAATAGTGAATTCTATTCCTTTCAGTTTCGGGAAATTAACTTGCAGACATTTTCATTCCTTATATCAAAATTCACAACTATCACAACATCAGTATGTTTCCAGCAAAATCCTTCTACTGAACAGGGAAGAGAATTAGAATTTTAAAACATTTCCATCTCTAATCCCATCATCAAAAGAAGGGTGTGTGAAAAATGATCCTCAGATCTGCATCTACAAAGAAGTGAATCTTGGACACAGCATAAAGTGCGTGGATGAGATGATGGGATCATATCTGGCCCTGTAGGCATGTGACCTGGATTCATTATTTAAAAAGGGTTCAGTTAACAATGCAGGATTTACTGGAATGGCACAAAGGTGTTAACCCCACCTCTATTTCTCAACACAATCACAAAAGGAAAAGCTCAAGAGAAACCGAGACTCCTTACTGAAACCATGTGCAATGAGATTAATGATGAGAAAAGGAGAAAGTCTGTTGTTCGGGAGCGGATCTGGATCTGTTGTATTAGAACGACATTTTACATTGTGACAATAATAGTGGTAATTAAACCGTTTAAGAACCTAACTAAACATAATGCATAGTGTTAAAATGCACCTCGAGTATTTCTTTTACTGAAGTGCAAAAACAACAAAACAACAGTACAGTATGTAAAATATTTTAAATAGCCTCACCATCATTATGATAACCATGGAGCCAGTGAACATGCGAGACAGCCTGGTTTTTTCAGGAAAGTATGGCTCTTTGACCCCAGTCACTGGATTTTGCTCCATAGTAGGGGCCATGGCTGCAAACTCCGGCCGAGGACGCTCCTTAAAGAAAACAGTGACCATCATCACTGGACACACTCTTCACCAGCTTTGTCTGGTTCACAGATTGGTCTGTAACTTTAGTCTTTGCTCTGTTGTTTACCTTGTTTACTCTGTACAAAACTGAAACTTCCATGTGTAAAGGTTAAAATCAAATATTAAAAAAATAGAATCCCTGTGCAAACAAGTGCAACCAGTCATGATGCCCATTACTGTATTACTGGATCTATAATCATGACAGACCTAAGAGCTCTAAACCGAATAAGACCAGTATGATCACACTCATACTGAAAGCAACCAATACCTCCTCTTCATGGAAGTCCATACAGTCCCAGTGATGTGCCAGAGTGGCCATTTTTCTCTTCCAGTACTCCAGAAAGGTTACAGCCCAGAATGACATGAACACACTGAAAAACACTGTACCTGGATGGTCAAATAAGTATCCCAGCTGCAACAGAGAAAGGTACAACCATTAGGTTCAAGTCTTTTTTCGCAGAGTCAGCGATTTGTTCACCACGAAAAGCTTGGTACCTTCGTCAAGGTGCAGATCTCAGACATGTTCCAGGCCTTACATGTTTTGCAGAGTGGACACATGGTATAGCTAGCTCCACTGTTACAGATTTCCTCCCTGTTGACAGACACACTGACACAGATTAGTTACACCTGAGATAACACTAATTACAGGTTTTAAAGCAACACGCATTTGGCCTCACATAACTGTGAGGCCCAATAATGATCAGTGTGGGAGCTAAGGGATTGGGAGAATTAACTCTAATGGATGTAAAGGCTGCACATATACCTATTACGCACTGCTTCCAGGGAACAGATGAGCGGTGTGGAAAGCATTCTCCTAACCTCCTGCCGGGAAACAAAGCTACTGCTCTTTCCTTTATTGCAGTTATAGAGTGAGTTACTGAAACCCTGACTGCACATGGGATCAGCTACAAATAAAGCCTGGACTGACAACGAGATCTATTTCCTCCTCTTTTTTTTTTTTTTTTTAATAGGAGGATTATTCTGCACTAATTGTCCATTAGAGATGGCTGCTTTTTCTTGCTGCCACAGACTCTCTTAACTAGGATATCGACTTATCCCTAAGAAATGAAGCCAGAAAAGGGTAAACAGTTCCAGAGGCAATATTACTGTACACAATCTAGGCTACACTTACACTGAGAAGAAAAACCAGAAAGGAGAGCCAACTCTTAATAAATAATATATGACAAACTGGCACAGACATCCCACATGTAGATGATCTAGCTGTGAAGCGAGTCTTTATGCAGAGTGCGCTCTGCTTTGAAATATTTGAATCTAAAGTTGTGCTTGTTTGAGAGAGTCTGTAAGTGGAGTTTAATTTCCAGGAAACTGTGGCAGCCCTTAAAACAAAAGCTATAACACACTTATTTGCTTTCTTTCTAAGGAGAAATCAATGCTAATCTCATGTGTGTACATTAAGTACAGCACTGAACTTTGGCTCTTATGTTGGACATCAGTAAGGTTTTTGCTATACGTTTCTGAACAGGCACAACGGCACCAATTTCAGCAGCTTCACTGAAACAATAAGACTCTAAGAAGCCACTGCAGCCAGCAGCTGGCTGACAATGATTAGTCCCGTTTATTTTTATTATGAGCCAAGTGGGTGTGCATTAAATTCAGCTGAATCACTATCAATAGTGATATATGTCAGTGCATAAGTATGTTTAATGTTTAATTAAACATAGTGTCTGGTTACCATCTGAAACTCCATTGAGGGATCGGGGGGCTGGGTGATCAATAGTTGCCCGATGACTGCATTGGATTTTTTCACATTTGGCAACTGTTTGCAACTAGTTGCAACTAACTTTGTGTGAGGGTTTCCTATTTGTTTGATTTTTATGTTATACATTATTAAAGACAAGATCCAAGTTTTTGTGTCTATTAAAACGGTGGTTGCTTCACTTGTGTTTGAACTGCCTGCTTAAACTGACCCCTGTGTGTAAAACTTCACCAACTATACCACAATACCTTATCTAAGTGAGTGCAGTCACACGTGACTAGCCGTGTCTGTAATGCGACATTTCATTTAAAATTATTTTGTGTTACACAATAAAACACATGCTATGTATACATGATGCAGACTCACGCTGGTGTGTTGGTACCCATGGACATCACTCCAGACACAAAGACCAGAGTCCCGACCACTGCTGCCGGCAGCAGCCAGGCTGTGTAGAAACCTGCAGAGACAAAAAGCTCCATTAGACTGCAGCTCTCAGCTGGTGCAAGACGGATGTTCAATTTCAGCTGCAGTGATGACTTTCATCCTGACAATAATGGTTTCAAGCTCAGGTATAGCCCCTTTGCATATACTAGACTCTCCTCTTAACAGAGATTCATAAAAGAATTTCACTGCTAAAAAAAGGAGTTTCCACCTTTTTGTAAAAAAAGAAAGGAAGAAAAAAGTAATAGATGCAATTCACTGTGGAGTCAGTGCCAGGAGGCTGTAGCTTAGATTGCTGTATCATACAGTATGTTAATTCATGTGAGCACTCTGCTTATTGTCCTGTATTAGTTTTGATCCATTTCTAATCATTTTAAATGATTCTGGCGTGTAATACAGACTCCACGTATTTCTCATTTATTAAAATGAACAGCGGGGTTTTTTCTAAATAGAGAAATCTTTGGCCCCCATCAGACTCAAATCAAATTACCAGAATTGTAATAAAATTATAGTTAGCTACTAAATTTAAATTGATTTCAACCAAATAATCTGCAAAAACTGCTTTAGTTTGTGCTTCAAGGTAATAAAATTACTGAGATATCAATAGAACGCTTATGTTGAGCAGTTAATTAAACTCAAATTACTTGTCGACAGGGAGAAAACCTTAACAGTTGCACAGATATTTATAATGTTTTCATTTTAGCAATAATGACAAAATCTAAATATTTAATTAACATTACTAGTTATTGTGATACCTTCCGGTCTGGATTCAGTAATCCTCCTGGATTCAGGAAGGAGTGGGCTTTTTATCTGTAAAAAATGAGCCAAATTTTTTGAACAACAGAAATAAGAATATATATTTACCCAGCCAGGCAAAGTAGAGTGCAATCTTCTCTCCAAAGTACTCCCTGATATGGTCCAGTGGTTGATACTTGTACCATTTGCACCAGCGGGCCCAGTAGTAGTAGAGAACCTGCCTCTGGTTCAGCTCATCAGGTCGGACCTCGTGCTTTGGAAGCTGAAAGGGCCCCTAAAGAGAAAAAACATGCTGCTAATGAGAAAGAGAAAACGACACATTTCAGTGTACAGAACAGCTAAAAATAACTCACCTCATGCAGCGGGAAAGCTGCTGTGTACGCCCCTTCATTTAACAGTCTGTCCACTCCGACTTCAGCCTTCTTCCTTTTCCCATATGCTGTCCTGGAAAGAATCTCATAGACCTGAAATAAAACTCTCAGTCTGTTAGTTCAAATATACATCCGATACATTCAGTATACTGCTATTGTCACACTTGTGTTACTTACAACACGGTGCCTCTGCGTATTTGTGAAATATGTATCGTGATCTTCCCAGCCAAGGAATCTGAAGAAAGGCGTACATTCAGCAAAACACGCAGCAGTGATCTGATCCAACTGTTTGCAGAAGTTAACCCACCTGCTCATCTTTGACTTGCGAAAGGCACATGTATAATAGTCCAGAGGCCTGTTAGGCACAGACTCCGTCATTACGTTAGGTATGCATAGTTTACTCAGTACCCGAGCAGATGTGTTGAGGTCTAGATGCTGCTGTGCCTGGGACACAAACACAGATACAGGTGACCTCCTTCTATTACTGTAGAACAGCATAAGATGCACATTTTTGGTTCTGAGTGAAAAGTTATGACAGGTTTTCATTGTCTTAAGAGATAATCAGAAAATGTTCGCATGATTAAAGAGAAAAGTGAGATAGTAAAGACTTTATCTGGTAAACATCAGTGTGCTCTTTCATATTAAGTTGTCCTTGTTTATTCCCCAAATTAGTATTATTATCAACTGGGTTTAACGTCACGTAACAAATAACTTTAAATTGAACCTACCTAGAAATAAATAGCTGTACTTACTTGCAGTGGAGCTCTAAGGCAAAGCTCCTCAGCATAACACACCAACACATCCCAGGGGGCGCTAATTTTGAGAAAGTGTATGGTCTTCTTTTCATTTGCAGTTTCCTCCTACAAGTAAAGAGGCAACAAAGAAGACGTTAATCAACAAGTCAGGAAAAATAATGAACAGATTTAAAAATTTAATAATAAGATAAATAATCTTTAATCTTGTCCACAACACCTTTTCCATGACCAAGCCAACACTCTCCAGGTTCTGAACAAACTTCTCTCTCCACTGAGCCAGTTGTGCTTTCCTTCGTTCAGACCTGCTGCTCTCCTCAGCGGGAACGGCTTCACTCTCCTCACTGGTAGCCATATTTGTCCCTTTCCCTCGCCGCTTCCTCCGTGAACGAATCTCCCACACCAGCACGAAGTCTGCACCCCAGACCAGAGGAGTGAAAGGTTAAATGAACGAATGACTTTGTCTACCTACCACTGAGTTGATGAAACCTCATGCAAAGCGAGCGGCCTACCAATCTTAGTTCTCCCGTCTCTGAAGTAATTCCCCAACTGTGGCACTGGTTGCTTACTTCTTGTAGGAGAATGCATATAAATGGGATCATCGCCATCCATATCTCCATCAGCAGCTGCAGCTGCAAGCTGACAGTTGAGCCACCATTAATATATGATGAAACTCTGTGAAGAGACAGCTGCTGACGAAAACTCTGCTCACTTTTCTGCATTTGAACCTTTTCGCTCGGTGTATGAATGTTTAATTGGCTTTGAGGAGAGGTTTAATTCTTGTGCTAGTACATGCCTCCACTTTGCAGTAATAAGACCAGAAAGATGAGCCGAAAACAATCTTTCAGTGCAGTAAAGTCATGCCTCACCATTACCCATTATCAGTGTCCTTACTGTACCTTGTGTTCATGTTTATATTACATGAAGGGTAAAACCCCTCAAGACTCACTGCCACATCTCTGAGAAATCAGTGAGGCCAAAAGGGAACAGGATAATGAATAACTGCTGTGTGAAAGTGATGCGATTTTATAGATTTATGTGAGCTGAAGAGATATCACACTGCAGTATTGTAGGAAATAAGTAAAGCAGAGCTTACATATCGTGGGGGGATAAAGCTCCCATTCTGCAGGCTCCCATAGCTCTCTGTGCTTTGTGCTTCAGCCCTAGTATCCAGATCCAGGAGGACCTCTCTGTCTCCCTTCAGCCGCTCTGAGCTCTTCCTCAACATGATAAAAAAAAGCTCCTGTGACTTGAAACAAACACTATGCCTTCACATGAAATCTGTACTGAAGGAATTCAAAGATAACTTCAGCCAGGCTGAAGGTAAGAGATGCAAAAAAAAGCCTTAAAAAAATCTGGATACTGGTCTTTGCTATAGTGAAAAACAAGCTGCTGCTGCTGCTGAAGTCTGCATTTGTAGCAATCTACGCTTCCCTTGTCCTCGTTCTGCTTTTTATCTCTGCATCCATCAGGCTCCTCTGCTCCACTGCAAGAGCCGTGGATACCGTAATGGATCTAGCACGCAGGCAACACCGCGCACAGTGCTGTGCTGCATCTCAGCAGGGAAATGCACATTTTCACCTCATAAATAATGTAACAGTGAGTGGCAGTCCAAGCTCTTATGTGCTATAATAATATAATTATATGGACATAACGCACTGTGAGAGGATTCTTCTCTTTGAAGTCAATGTGTATTCCTTCATCCACGCAAGCTGTTTCATATACTTCACTGAACTGGTTTGAAATTCTGCAGATAATTAACATAAATTACAGGAGGATGTACCAAAGCACCACCCCCACGTGATCTTCTCAAAGCGCAGAACAAACCGTGCGCACTTAAAAATGCTGTTGGTTTATACTCAGAGTCCAGAAGCCCCACATGTACCAGAAGGGTTTTTTTTTTTTTTTTAGCTAAAAAGTGATGTTTCTGTGTGGTTTTTTTGTGTAATAACTTTGCTAATAATGGTAGAAATACTGTAGTCAACAGGATGAATGAAGAGGTTATATATAAAATGAAGAAATAAATAAATTATTGTCAATGAGACTTTTTTAGCTGGATAAATAAAGGATATATAAAACTAAGTCACTTTTTGGCACACCACCTCCAGCAGCCTTCCTGCTTTTCATGCTGTTTGCAGTGCTGCAGTCAGAGCAGAGTCGAACCTGTGAGACATGTATGAAGGAATAACACAACACATACAGTAACCAGAGTCGTGCTGTCAAAGGGAAACTCTATTTTAAAAACAATGATGACATCACAAGTATCTTTGAGTGGATTTTAATGCAATGCCGGAGCCAACACTGGCGAGTTTGAAAGATGCTTTAGAGCAGTGGTCATGAACTCCAGGCCTCGGAGGCCGGTGTCTCGCAGGTTTTAGATCTCACCCTGCATTAACACACCTGAATCAAATGATTAGTTCATTAACAGGCCTCTGAAGAACATCAAGACATGTTGGGGAGGTAATTTCGCCATTTAAATCAGCTGTGTAGGATCAAGGACACATCTAAAACCTGCAGGACACTGGGCCCTTGAGGCCTGGAGTTTGAGACCCCTGCTCTGGAGCCTCACCTTAGCTATCCACAACAAACCTTTAGGGCACAGCACATAATCTTCATTTTCATATTAAACTTTTTCCTGTGAATTTCCCTAGAGGTCAAAACCCCTGATGTTTTACCCAACATCGATCCAACATCTCTGTTTGTTTAATTTCCTCTTTTTTTCGCCATAAACCATCACAGCCTCCTTTTCTATCAGTGATGCTGTTTTGTAATGGTTTACATTTGGTTTCAAGTCTTTCAGTCTCAACTTCTAACCCTATTTATGATTTTGAAACTGTGTTACTACAAAGAGTTCACAGCTTTCTTTTTCATGGTAACATCACAAGCACACTATTACTGTACTACTAAATAATAAAGATACCTCTGAACAAGACCAGTGGTAACGGTTGCCCTAGCAACTATAAAATTATTATCAGCAATAAAGGAAGTTGTTAACATGTACTCTGGATTGTATCTGATGCTATCTTGAACGTCTTCCTTTCACTACAAACTGAGTCAGCTGATACCAAACATCCTTTAAGTTTATCGACACCTTGAGCATTTGCAAGGTGCTCCGAACTTAAAAGCTCGAGATCCATATTTGCTCTGCCAAAAGTAAATAACTTGGATTCACATAAAAGCACTTTGGGTGTTTCAGTCATAAGTTACTCACTACCCGCAACACACACACACCATATAGACGTCCCTGTACACTTTGGTTGACATCAGGCTTGGATGCAAACTGTTTGTATGACCTCTGCAGGTGTGTCAGAGAAATTAGAGTAACTGAAATAGCAAACTATGAAAATGCAACAGCTCATCTGTCACTGTCTCAGTGTGACATTTGGTCAGAAAACGTTTGAACACTTTGATTTAAAACACAGAAGACGTGACTGAAGTAGTGTTTACTTTTTAAGGGATTAGTATTGTATCTTATTCACTTATTCATTTTGTTTTATTTGTTCTTTTTAAATGTGTGTAAAGTACAGAAAATTAAAAATGAATATGTATTTAAGCTCTACATGGCATTATTATCACTTTGACCTTCAGCTCAATCTACTGGGCTTGAAGAAAAGGTCAGAGGTCAAATGTAACATATTTTAAATCTTTACATGGTACTTTCTTTAAGTTGACAATACACAACACACTTTTAAGAATCATAGTTGCTAAGTCAGAAGGTTTTTTTTAATCAATTTTCAACCAATAAGTTGTTGAGTGGACTTTGAAGGGGAAGTATGCCAAATTTGAATAGATTGCTAACATGAGCCCACTCTACACCCCTACTAGGTCTCAACAGAACTCATTCAAGACTTCATTCAAAACATAATCTCCTTGGTAGAGGTAATACAAATCACCAAGCAGCATGTCATAGGCACTACAAAAACTAACTATTAATTGAGCAAACATACACAAGAAATGTATCGAAAACAATCACAGACAATGGGAACACATTTTGTGTTACACTTCCTAAAAGCATAGTGACCTAAGATGCCCTCTTACCCGTGAATCTTCTGTTCCTGCGCTAACACAACTGCCCTCATGACTCCACTGTATTGCACCATATTTCACTGGCGTGACCTATGACAAAAAGGCAGCTGTTAAAAAACACAAACAGGCATACTAAAAGCAGAGGAAATGACACCACAGGAGACGGGGTTTGGTTACAGTTCACAAAGATTTATTTGTACATTCGTTACATTAAATGAACAGTATAAAACCTTCACGACATGCACTTCTCCAAGTGGGAGTTCAGGAACTGTTATGTTTGATTAGTGTTTCATGTACATTTTTAATAAAAATGCTAAACACAATAAAAATATTACATGCAGTAAACAAAAATCAAAAGGCGCTTTTGCATAATGCATTACTTAAAAGATGTCTTCCATCATTGGCCAGCAATGTCTCACCTGCAAAAACACTGCTTAAAAGGACTAACTTTGACTTTCTCGTTATATACAATTCATATTCTCCAACTCTTAAACACATTCATTATTAATCATCCGACAAACATTTCAAGTAAGTCCAAATATTGCAATGCTTCTTTCCCACTGTGGGAGACGAATTTAACTGCACTGCCAACCAATCCTATTTTGGAACCCATTAAAATATAAAAGGATTTCTCCAGAAATCCTTTTCCAACAGTTGACATCACTCTGCAGCCGTCCATGTGTGCAAAATCACTTCTTAATGCACCGAGCACGAGGGAGGAACCAAAAGGAAAGCAGAGAATTTAAAAAGGACTGCTGCAAAGCAGAAAAAATTAAATAATAATAATAATATTAGTAATAATAAAATGCTCAAAAAAGAAGAAGCAACTGGTGAGTGTTCTGATGTGAAGTACCCTTTTCACCTGAGATTAGATTTCTTTATAAAATAAAATAAAAATTATATATATGAATAAATAAAAGCAGAAGGTGAAAGAGAACATGGGGCACTTAGAAGAGCTTAAAATACAGATCAATGCGGACATGAGAGCAACACAGTGACGTGTATAGGGCTTGGGTAACATTTCCATACATATTCAACAGTAAGTAGTGGTAAGACGTATTTGACCCACAGACCTACATCGAGCACAAGCATTGACATTTCTCTCAAAGGACCCAGAATGAAAACGTTGATTGTTTTAGACCCTGTGAAATTATAAAGTGTAAGGCATTGCTGAAAGAAAAAAAAACAACTGGTGCTTAAATTTAATAATTTGGCAATTTAATTCAGTTCAGCTAAAAAAGGCAACATTGTCATCGCAAAGAAAACCTCATATTTATCTCAGCCTTCCAGGAACAGCAGTCACACGGCACATGCAGCAGCACTTTAATCCTCTAATCAGGCTCAATACTAAAGACAAACATGCATTATTCATGTCTACGGACAATAATTTCTATGCCAAGTAAGGAGGCTTTTTATTTTTTCTAAATTTGTCCTGTAATTATGTATTCTTGCCAGATTAAGGCTTTACTATTAGCTAATGTAACAGGCTATTATTTAAAAGGCTCTAGATTGTAAAATTTTGAAGGATTTTAAACCTCAAACATGGTCCTACTTTGGGACTAGTGCAGAGGACGCAGGCATGTTATAATCTAGATGTGTGGCCAGAACTTACAGTACAGCATAAACTACGGGTGCAAAATAAAAATGAGAAGTCAAAACATTCTTTAGCTCTCAGTTATTAAACAACAACTCACGCAAACCTTAAATCCTCCATTAAAAAACAAAAACAAACCTCCAAACTGGATAATTTGGTAACAACTGTTCCCATTTTCTCTAAAAAGAAAATAAAATAAAACATGGCATGTTAATGCAATTCCACAACCAGTACCGCTTAAAAAACTGGGAAAAAAAGTGCAAGTCAGCATGGAAACCTCCATCTCCGCAGAGTGGAGAAAAGGCAAGTTTGTTGTATTTCCTGAAAGAAGTTATTACTGATAAAGTGAGAACTCGGACAGATGCTGCAGCCATGAGCATGTTATGTAACAGTGCAAGCTTTAAGTATTCGGATATCCTCATTCTCTCCCGATGATGTGCTGTGTGTATGTGACAATACTTCAGAGTAACTACTTGCTGACAAACCGAAACTTAATCCCAAACGTACACAACACATATGTAACAGTCAGTGAATATGCAATGATACTGTGCAGTGCTGTATGTTTGCACTGATGATACGCCACCATTATGGTTCAGAAGCACGTTTTCTAAGTGTTAATAAGCAACAAGTGACTTTTTCTTAAAACGGGTGTGTGAGCTGTGCAGAAAAGTTCCGGCTATGGAGTGTCAACTTTTTACTAAACCAACAACCAACCATTTCCTGTTTCATTAATGGCTTTGTATATGTGCGTGCATAAAACTCTCATGTTACAGAGAAGCTTCTGGTAATTGTTCTGTGTCTCCATCAAGCTTCTCCAATCTGCTAAATAATGTAATTATCATTTTCTATCTATATCTCAATTGTCAAATCATGTGACAGCAAATGTCTTTGATTTGGGATGACTCAGTCTACACTGCTCCCATGTATGAGGAATACCAAGATAGTGAGTTATAATGCTGTTTTATCAGGCTACTATAAGACTCTGCGGTCTTGCATCATTGCAATGTGATGTGCATCACGCAGTGCTTCTACAACAGGAAGTTTCTCTGATTACATTTAAGAATCAGAGGTTCATCACAAGCCACATCACATCTCGTTGGTTTATAAGTCTTTTAGTTTATGACTACGCAGTGGCACAAACTGTTACACCCCATCCTGTCAAACTATCAGACTCAGTGGCTGCAAACACACGCAAATGTGTAGATATTCACGTGCGTGTCTGTCAGCACCACGGTTCACGCTGGGCTCTGCCTCGAGCCAGACTGTCGGCTCTCTGCCAGGCGCTCTTCATCAGCTCGAGTGCCTCGCCGCAGCGTTTCTGCACCAATGGATCAGAAACGTCTCTGTGAGGAAGCTCAACCTGTGTGCGGAGAGGGTGCATGAGGGTTACATCCTGACAGTAGTTATCTTCACTGGCTGCACAGTTGCTCTATTTTTTCTTAAACACACAACAATTGACAGACTAAGCAATGTTGTTACCTGAAAAATGGCCTTCCATGCGTCGTCCAAAGCCTGCAGCAATCGATCTCTTTCTCCACAGCCGCTGAAGTACAAAACCCAGGGCGGGAGGAACTGTGCCCGATCAGCTGCAAACTCCTACCAACAAATTGGAGAATAACAGTGATGCTTATTATAGTGTTAAAAAAGTGTTAAAGCAGTGAAACGTAATTTATGCAATGTACATGGGGCAGCTGTGATCTACTAAGTGCAAGGTTGGTGGTTCGATCCCTGGCTCCTCCAGTCTGCATGCAAAAGTGTCCTTGGACAAGATACTGAACCCTGAAGCGTGTTCATAGAAAGCACTCAGGCAAAAAAAACTGCTTGTATGAATTTATGTGTGTTCTACAAAGTGTTTTTAGAGCTTGAGAAGAAAACAGCTGTAGAAGAATGAGTCTATTTACCATTTGAGAGAAAATGAGGTAACCCCTCAAACTGAAATCTGATGGCACATTCTGTAAACTTTAGTTCCACCAGACCAGCAGTGCAACAGTTCTTGACTACCTCGAAGGCAACGGCTGTAATCGGCTCAAGCATGAGTTTTATCAACATTCATTAAATTATGATACAATTTCCAGTGGTTCCAGCAGTGCTATACAATTTCCAGTATAGGACAGAGATTACACTGGTAAGCCGTGTTAGCAAAACTAACACCAGCTTTAGAAATGGTCACTCACAATAACACAGTACGCCATGTCTGCCTCCAGGCTGACAGCGATGACATCACAGATGTCAGCGCTGCCCAGTGAACGAAAGAAACTCGTCTGGCAGTCCTGATGGCAAGTCAGCAGCTTCTTGTCTGTCACCACGAGACAACATGGGATACACGGGGTGGGGGAGACACCCTGAGGAATGACCTGGAAGCAAGGTGGTTGTATGTCATTTTCATACGGCCGATACATAGAAGGAAAATAAATGCACTTCCTCTTTTAATATCTAAAGTAGACCATAACCATTGCTCTTTAAAGAGTTTTTTTATGGTTGGGTGAACCTCATGAGCACTAATGAACAGGCTGTCTTTACTATCTTTCTCTTCTCACCCCTTTAGACACAGACTGGCAGAGTAACTGCATCCATTCAGCCATGTCCTGCTCGTTGTTTGCACTGAGCACCAGCGGAGGGCGCTCTGTCAGGATGACTTGGAAAGCATGTGGACGTTCTGTGTTGTTTGAGCGACGGCAGCCTCCACAGTGCTCTCCTCTTTTGAAGTGAGAGTGAGAGAAGTGATACAAACGACATGAGAAAAATATACCAGTGAACTTCAGTGTCTTTGGACATTTGCTTCATGGATTTTGAAGAATCTGCATCTGAAGCCTACCCCATGGTGACTGAGAGCAGGGGGGTCACATCTGTTCTTTCTGCATACAGGTACAGAATCCCATTACTGCATGACAAGAGAGCATAGTTACATTCAACTTAACAAAAGACACATTAAACACATACGGTTCACTATGACTGCTAAAGTGAATAGAAGGAAGTGAGGTGTATGGTAAATGTAATCTACACTTTTTGCACATAGTACTCATAAAAGTATGTCAGTGGTGTTAATGCTTATCAGTGGTTTATTTGCTTTTTCAAGGAAAGAGACCTCAGAAAACTGATAACACACAATGCTTGAGGGTTAATGTTTGATATTAAAATAAGGAGACAACAACCTGCTCGTACCTGAGAACGAGGTAGCAGTTCTTCCACTGCTCTTTACCCAGGTATGTAGTTCCAGACCGATACTGCAGAGACCCTTCTTTTGTGCTGGAAAATCCTCCAAGATTTGGTGGACCACCTTGGGGAGATAAAGTCATGTCCATAGGATCCTCCCAGTGAACCAGTGAATACAGTTTAATAGACACTTCAGATACCTGGGAACACAGGTAAGGATCAGTTAGCCACCTCTTTTAAAGTCTGCCAAGAAATATGAAAGCAATAAAGCAGGGACTCTCAATTATTCTACAACCCTACGAAGAAAAACAATCATGAAGATGTTTTTGATCTTCTACTGTGATTAATGGGTTTATGAGATGTGCAAGTCACTGCATTTTGTTTTTATTTACATTTTACACAGTGCCCCAACTGGAACTGGGGTTATAATATTTGATGTTAGGGATGCTAAGCTGTTTTGAAGGAAAGTGGTTATTTTAGTATAAATATGTACTCTAGAGGATGAAATATGTACATATATGTACTCCTACCTGAACAGGTGCACCAGGAAGTTCTTTTTTTATATATCAGTAATGATTGAAATGAATGTGATCATCATGTTTAAAGTTACTTTACCTCGGAGTGAGACTCCTGGGAGACAAATTTGGTGAGCGCCAGTTTTTCCATGGTGGCGTCTGTCAGAACTGAGGGGTACGGAGGCTCTCGACATCCTTTTACCATAGCTGACTTGAGACTAGTCAGGAACCAACTAAAAGTCAAGAAGAAATTGACTTGAGGTCAGAAGGAGGCGGGACTAACAACCATTTGGTGGTGTAATCTTCGTGCTTCTATAAAGTCAGTATCTCTCTGGCTCACATCCTTACAGTTGGATGGAAATACTTATTTAGCCTCCTGCTTTGGACATAAAATTAACTTAAGTCACAGAAGAGTCTTCATTTCAGTGCAGATTATTTGATTTCTGACATGTAAGCCCATACATGCATGCAAATATGAAAGGAGAGACTGCGCAGGCATGCTGCAAAGACACAATCATGTCAGACGGACGTAAATACTGGACATGTCAGACACTGCGTGGAGCTAAACTGGTAAAAACAAATGTATGTACATATGTACTCACCTTGTCAGCGAGGTGTCAGCTGTGTCCAACAGGAATTTTCTTCGTCTGTTGGTGCAAACCAGAGTTACTGCCTGCTGGTCGAGGCCCACCTAAATGAAAACGACATCATGGCATCATCAGAAACAAAACTGTCATGTTTGGCTTCACAACTCAGAGCATGTAGTCTGTATGCGATGTACCCTAAACCTAACCCGCCCTGGGGCGCCTCTGTCAGTGCGCCCCAGGCTGGCTGTGGCTACAATGCAGCTTGTCATCACCAGTGTGTGAACGTGTGTGTGAATGGGTGCATGACTGAATGTGTAAAGCGCTTTGGGGTCCTTAGGGACTAGAAAAGCGCTATACAAATACAGGCCATTTACCAATATAATATGATGAGGTAACTGCGTGCTGCGTAATAGAAACATGCAACTTCTGTAATTAAGAGCTTACTGATATGTAGTCCAGCTCGTTATAAGAAACAGCATCTTCTACTGTGTAGGGCTTCTCTGCTGCACCTGCGGAGGAATACGAGACATGCAGAAATGTTAATCTCATGTGTAAACATTATGTGCAGCCCAAATACAGGCACTGCTATCCTACTACAGCACATTAAGCTGATGTAGTACTCTAAATTATATAAATATGTCAAGATCTTATTGCAGCTCAGATTCTTTTATTTTATTTATATAGTTTTGTATGTAAATCTTCTATTTCTTCTGTGTTTCTCATTTCCTGTTGATATTTCTAATCTTTTCTATTGTTTTCAAATGATTGTGCATCCTATTTATCTTATTTATGTGTTCATTTTTTCTCTTTGGCATCTTTTGTGGACAGTAAAGGAAGATTTTGAATGTTCAGGGAAATATGTGTCTTTACTGAGTAACGACAATAAAACTTGAAATTGTGAAACTTGGACACCACTGTTCCCACAACTGTTAAATATATACTTTAAATATATATATTGTGGGAACAAATGCCATTATTATTAATTCCCAGTTTAAGTTTTGGACTCGTTCATCCCTTATTACAGACAAGACTTTCACCCTTTCTAAGCAGGTAGATGTAACAGTCAGTCAGCAGCAGATAAAGAGGCTGCAGGTCCCCCTCCATGTGACCTGTGCTCATCCTCACCATCTGAAAACACAAAGAAAAAGCTGAGACAAGTGTTGGAAACTGTCTGCTGTAAAGCAGCCTACGACGTGATGTCGATGTTAGATAAATGACACAATCCACACAGGTCTTTTAGAGGGATGCAGTTCATCAGCAGCTTCATTATATTTGTTGATTATCAATGTTACTTAACTCTGTTACATAATGATTTTTGAAGAAATTGGAATCAATTTAGGTTTTTGTTTACAGGGTTGGCGTAAAGTGTGAAACATAACCTGTATCCACTTCTCTGATGTCAAAACCACCATCCCTTAAAGACAATAAAAAAAACTCTCTCTCCATCTTTACCTTGAAGAGCTGCTCCTCATTTTCTCTGAACACATGAATCATAAGCAGCAGCAAGTGATTGTTGTCCACCCTGAAATTTGAATGACGAACACTATTAAACAAACATTAAACAACGATATAACAACAAACCGCTCATTTTGTTCAGCTGCTTACTTAAACTCTGCAGGATGAGAACTTTCAGAGGGACTAAGTTTCTCCTCTTGTAATACTTGTTTTGTTTCTTCAGCTTTAAAAGTCTCTTTGTCTGTTTGTGCGTCTTCCTCCTCCTTCATGACGGGTTCTTGTCCTGCAATCGCTTCTGCTTCTCCTTCATCTTCAAGGCCACCTGAAAAAGTTTGTGACTGGCTAAGCTCTGTAGAGTCATGGTGGCTACCACGCGTGGGAGCAGAGTCTGGACTGTTGGGGGTAAAGCAGCAAACGTCTGCAGGAACAGGAGAGGTCGGCAGGAAGCCGGGGCTTTTGGCCAGAGGGGAGCAAGAGGTCTCTCCTGGGGCCGGATCAGGTGGTTTACCCCCTGAATCCTTACGAAAGGGCTGCTGTGCAGGAGGCTCGGAGCTCCGATAAGAGCATTTGCTATTTTTGTCCTCCTCTGGATGTTCCCAGGTGTCCTCTCGATCCAGAGTCCCATTGAGCTGGTCAATGACGTCACACAGCGGTTGGCCCAAGCTGTCCATGGAGGTGTCTGCCATCTCTGGGAGTCGCAGGCCTGTTCCATCATCGCGTCCTTCATCCAGAACCTCTGATCCAAGCCGGCTTCTCCTCAACTCTCCTTCATCATACAGCTTCACTATAGAGCAGTTAACTAATTCAGCATCTACTGAAGTGATGCTACTTTCCATTTCCACTTGTTCAGAGGAGATGGAGTTATGGGTGCTGCTGATGGAATCTGTAAAGCTCTTTCCACGTCTCTTCTTTGTTGGTTTCCTTCGTTTTGCCATCCTGGAACAACAGAGGCGTTAGCGCTTGTTCAAAACACCAGAAATATGTGCATGCCAGTAACGGAAGCTGTATCTACCCTACCTAATAACCTCAAGCGCATTGCTGTTGATCTCCGTGTCATCCCCTGTGGTGGTGCTACTGTGGCGGCTAGGCACATGAACTGGTGTGACGTCAGCTGAGGTATTGGTGTCAGAGTCCTCGTTGAACGGGTTGTGTCTGAATGTGGGGCTGTGAGGAGACACAGGCGGTAGCTTCACCCTCACAGTGGTAGAAAGCACCACAGTGTCGCTTATGACCGTCTGTGGATCAGAGCCACTGGATCGTGGGCAGCTTGCCTGGTCAGTCAGGTCACCCTCTACCATGAAAAGGCACAGAGATTCAATTATTTCATGCAAAAGCAGCAGCAGTTACTACATTTACATTGACACTATTGTAGAAATACACAGAATTTTTTCGTTTGCACCGTCCTGTTGGTTTGGTAGCAAATACTACAAAGAAGTAATGTGAAGGAGAATTTTTTCTATTCATGCATTTTTATCAGAATGTGAGAAGTGACCAACAAAACAGCGCCACAAAAAAGTGCGTGTATTCCTTCACCTGTGTAGCACAACAAATGTTAGGGACTGCAGAGTTCTTGGTAGGCCTTTGGCAGAGTCAAAAAAAGCACAAAATGCAACAAGTAAGAGCTCAGTTAGGCACACAGGCAGAGGTTTTCTTTTCACAGGCACAGACCTAGGTCAAGCTTTATCACTGTAGCTGGCAGAGTTAGATGATACATGGATATGTCTGAATAATTTAGAGGAATCAGTATTTGACATTAGGGTTATTAATAATGACTGTTGTGTTTTTGTACAAGCTGCATTTGACAATTATATTCTCATCAAAGCTTCAGAAAATGGACAAGCATGCTTTGTCAAGAATATAGAGAGCCATTGGCAGCTAGGATGGCTCTGCAAAAGGAGAATAGCATTTGTTATCCAACAGCATCCTGCTTTTTCTAAAAGGTGGATATCTGGAATTGAGGTATTAAGAACTAGAACATCTGTGCATGACAGAAACCTGGAGTATCTCAGCCCTGATGTCAGCAAATAGAACTACAGCTTAAAGAGTTAGACGACTTTGAAGATTTCTCCAAACAAACGATGTTCGGACCAATAATTTTTTGTCCATGGAATGAACTGTGACAAATTTCACATTTGCAGATTGCGTGTGCATGCGAGAGCTTAATGTATACACATGTGATAAAATATAGTTAAAAGCTCATTTGAACTCTGCGACCAAGAACGATCATCACCTTACACTACAGCTTAGCTGAACCTAGGCCAGTGCAACACATGACACAGGACAACATTACACAAAATGGTATGCCAGACAGACAGATACACAGTGTACCGGAGACAGACTCAATGAGGTGAGTTACAGCTACTTCAGGAGCATCTCTTGCTGTGGTAAATAATAAGGCATAGTGAGCACAGGGACCATTCTCCCAACAAGTAACACATGCAGAAAATGACGGAAGCAAATACAAATGAGGGCAAAATTATTAGTCCAACTATGACATTTAAAGCTTATGTCAAAAATGTCCTTTTTTTTTTTTTTTTTTTTTTTTTAAAAACAGAGCAAGGAATTTTTCAACACATTTCTAAACATACTAGTTTTTTTTAGAAACCATAGATAAGTTCAATTTGCACACAATAACATTATTATTTCAGGGAAGAAAAAAAAAATCCAGGATCAATATTATTAGCCTCCTGAAAAACTGACCTTTTTACTGAGCCATAGCACAAACTACTTTAACTTTGTGATAGTCAAAGTAAAATCAAGTTAAAGCTGAGGGTTATCTTCCAATTTACACAGTATAAAAACTTCAGCGAGGGTTTGAGCTGTCACTTGAAAAATCATCATGCCAAAAACACAAAAAATCAGTTTAGACTCAAGAAAAACAATTGTTGACGCTCACAAACCAGGAGATGGATATACAAAGCATTTCTAAAGTGTTATGAACTGGAGTGAGAACTATCATCAAGAAATTCAAAGAGAGCGACACAGCACAGAACAAACCTGGCTGAGGTAGCAAGGGAACAATTTCAAAGATTGAGTCGGGAATTGTCCTCTCAAAGAAGATGATCACTAGAACCTTGCACAGGAATGGACTGTGAGGTTGTAGACCAAGAAAAACGTATGTGCAGTGAAACACAGTGGTGGGAGTATGAGGAAGTAGGTATGCTTCAGTGTTTCTGGTACTGCGAATCTCATCAAGGTGAAAGGAATCATAAAGAAAGAAGGATATGTGAAGATTTTCAAAGAAACCCTCAAGCAGGCCGCAGCAAAACTGGGTCTGACACCATTAATCCAAACATAAGTCGCTCCTGGAGATGAACTACCTCCAGTTAACCAAAGTGAATGTTACTGATTGGCCTGTACAAAGCCTGACTTGAGTCCTCAAAAACTGTGGGATGAACTGAAGATTGAGATCCATGCCAGAAGACCATCGAATCTGGAGGAGCTTGAGAGAATCGCAAAAGAAAAATGAACTGGGATTGCTCAGCAGACGTGAAACAAACTCCTGCAGGCTGTTATCCAGCAAAAAAGATACACAACTGACTTTTAGCATCAGGAGAGCTAATAACTGTGACCCTGGTAGTTTTTGTGAAATAATTTTGTTCTCTGTGTAAAATAATGTAAGCATCTAAAATAAAACAAGGATGTTTGGAAAAGCTGCATTAAAACAAATCTTTGGCCTGTTTAACAGCACTTGGAAAATAATTTTAAAAACAAAAATGTTCATAGTGGGGCTTATAATTTTGTACTCATTTATAACCCACCCAACACCGAGTTCCCAGGTGAAACAAACTTACTAGTCAATGTTTATGATGACCTTCCTGTAAAATAAGCCTCTCTTCTAACTGAATTAATATGATTATTTAATAAAGCTTTACTAAAGTCTTTCAGCTGGAAGTACCTATGTCCTATGCCTGTGTTTATTAAATGCTACCTTTTCTATGAGGTTCACTTTTGTAATTATTAGGGGTGCAACGATACTCGTATCGATATTGAACCGTTCAATACAGTGCTTTCAGTTCTGTACGCATATGTATCGAACAATACAAAATAAATTTTTAATTTATTTTATCAACTTTCCTTCTGACATGCTGTCTGTGTTGAGCGCTCGGTGGATCTGCGCTCGACAGTGCAGCCTAGGCGGAGTAGTCGAACGCAGATTCACTGAGGGCAGGGCAAGCTAGCGAGACAGAAGTTAAGCTCTCCTTGCAACATGGCAAATTGAACCTCCCCCACCCTCATTCAGATCTGGGGTTTGGAACTATTTTGGTTTTCATGTGACGTATGACCCTGAAGGTAAGCGCGTCATGGACTAAAGTAAAACAGTATGTTGATGTGCCAGGCAATGCTCAATTACATGGGTGGGAGCTAGTGTGTTAGCGCAGTTAGCTCGTTAAGGTGTTGGCCGTCCAGCCCCATGCACAGGTGATCCGCGGTAGCTCGTTAACGGAGATTTGCCGTGTTGTGGCGTTAACGTCATTTCAACGAGATTTACGCTGACAGCACTAGTGGGAACACAACAAATATGACTGCACATTTAGACCGACATCATCCTAGTGCAAAGACAAGTGGAAGCAGACAAAAACAACAAGCACCATGCTACAAACTTTACCGAGTCATTTAGACAGCCGTTAGCACATGATTCTCCTTATGGGGACCTGATATGTTTAATATGCTGCTGAGAGTATACCCCAGAAGAAGCGTATAGTATAGCTTTTATTTTGGAAAGAGCCATTTCTCTGTAATAAACTCTCTTTTCCAAAGATGAGTGATTCCTCAATCAGATACAGGGCTCCCAAAATCGCCTGCCCGACGTCCCGGGGCTAGCGATTTTTCCAGTCGGGCTACCAAAATCTATCTCTGCCCTGCCCGTCGGGCTATCATAGGAAGGAAAAATATATGTCAATGCTTTTGCATTCTTTCGGAAATGTAGCTGGGTAATTATGTCATTGGCATCGGTGAGCCACTGCCAATATGTGACATACTTGTTTCACTTTGCAATCGTGCGAACTGTGTATAGAGAGCAACAGCACTGATTGGTGAGTGATGATAATTTGCACACCAATTCCTCTGACATCGTCTTATCAATCGTTAGCTTACTATGCAAATATGACAAGTGAAATCTCCCGCAGCAAGCTTTTAAACATGTGAGAGGTTGATCGTGCAGAGAATGTGATGTGAGTGCCTGTGTAAAAGCAGCAGGATATATATTGTAGCGGGTCAGGGCTGTTCGGGGTTCTGTTTGTACAGTTATGTTTTGTTTATGTTGCCATAGTGACGGGTGACGCCCTCTCGCTGCGACGGTGTGTCCTTCCGGGGTCAGAGGGCGCCCTGTGTGTTGTTGTTGTTGTTGCTGTGCTGTTGCCGCGCTGAGCAGTTAGCTAGCAGCAGTGTTCTTCTGCAGATGTCAATAAACGGCTGTGCTCCCTGGCTAGCTCACGGGAAGCAAGACCAAACGATACCTCCGTCTCCTCCTTGTCTGAGCTCGCCACATTGGTGTCAGAAGTGGGATGATGGTGGCACCCCATGTTCTGACCCGAGTGACTTTTCCCCCGCCGGTCGTGACCGGCCGGTGCGCCAAAAGAAGGCACCTGGACATTTGCAGGACTTTGTGTGGGGTAATGGGGTCGTCGGGGACGACTGACCCCTTAGGTGGGGGCTATGTAGCGGGTCAGGGCTGTTCGGGGTTCTGTTTGTACAGTTACGTTTTGTTTATGTTGCCATAGTGACGGGTGACGCCCTCTCGCTGCGACGGTGTGTGCTTCCGGGGTCAGAGGGCGACCTGTGTGTTTTTGTTGTTGTTGCTGTGCTGTTGCCACGCTGAGCAGTTAGCTAGCGGCAGTGTTCTTCAGCAGATGTTAATAAACGGCTGTGCTCCCTGGCTAGCTCACGGGAAGCAAGACCAAACGACACCTCCGTCTCCTCCTTGTCTGAGCTCGCCACAATATTTTAGTTCTGCTGAGCCAAATAAGACAGGTCAGGGTGAAGAAGTGACAGCCAAAGAAAAGCTTACCACAAAACGGAAAAGTTATGACAAATCAGACTATAAGGCAAAAAGAAAGTGCAGCTTTATGGTTTCGTGGACAAAAGAATTTCTGTGGCTGCAATATGACAAGCCAAATAACCAGGGCTGCACATAAGTGGTCCGCAGGTGCGCATTCGCTGTCAAAATAAAAAACGGGCACAAGATAAGAAGTTGCAACGTGTGTTTGCATACATAAGATTTTCAGGAGGAGGACAGACATTTGTTTAGAACTCTTAAAGATGTCGAAGAAGCAAGCTCCTTTAAGCAATTACTGTGATGTTCCTCCACCTCCAAAGAAATGTCAGAAGGAGTCCGAACCACAAAAGAAGCACGTATTCTCGGAAAAGTAGTTGCAGGAGGTGAGCTGGCTTCAAACAAATGATGAACGCACAGAGATGTGGTGCGGAATGTGCCGTGAAAATTTAATAAATGACAAATTAAAAAGGCATGAACATTTTTTTTGTATCGAAAAAATATCGAACCGTGACACCAAAGTATCGAACCGAACCGTGAATTTTGTGTATTGTTGCACCCCTAGTAATTATGGAAGAAAGCACTGTGCTTTTAAATTTGTATTAAACGTACACAATGCAATTTTAAATTCCCAGCTATGGGAGTAAATGTACATCACATTCATTCATAAAAAGTCAGTCATGTGTCACAAAACTTCAGATTGAAATTTGCCTACAATTCAACTGAAATCACCTACATAAAACTCAACCACTCTTACCCATTTCCCATTAATCAAGTGTATTTCTGTGTCTTGAGATACAATATTTTACACCAGCTAGCAGTTTTTACTGGTAGAGTATCCAGCATGCTTTAAGCACAAACATGCCAGACAGTAGGAAGGAAAGGAAGGAAGGAGGCATGGTAGGGCAGGAGAGGGAGGGTTGACCAATGTCCCACCTTCCCAGTCTGCACTTGGCAATGACTGCAACACGGGGAAGATGTCACCAAAATCATAATCTAAAAAAAGGAGGGAATAACATTCAACATTAGAGAGAGGTGGAGTGGAGACAGGTGAGAGGAGACTTAGTCAATGTCACAGAAACAGTAAAACAACATGATATGTGGAACACAAAATAACAGAATCAATGCGGAAAACTAGTGGGAACTTAAAAAAAAAAAAAAAAAAAAAAGAGAACTGGCTTGGTGCTTTGTGGGGTGTGAAAGGTCAAATGCTTAGTGCTGCAATCACCCTGATGACAATATTCAATGACCAATGGCATCTGCACGCCAAGTCAGCTGATAAAATGCACTTTGATATCTGTGAGTAATAAAAGGCCAAGGTCAAACTAACTTCTGCTTTGACATGCCATTAGCCTGACATCACAGTATGAGCAAAAGCACATGAGTGTGTGATTGCACTGATGTGAACCCTGATTACATCATAAACCCCAAAATACAGCCTGCCATGCCTGCATGTCCTCTCAGCAGAAGAGCAGAATATAATGACATGAGAGCTAATTCCACACACTGCAGACACAGCAGCACTTAAAACTAACACTACATATATTTCTATTGGCTATTAAAAAAAATTCAATAAATAAAATAAACTGACTACTCAATCTTGACTTTAAGGGCTATTAAAGAATTAATAGTTGCAAAGATTGCAAAACCAGTTAGTCTGTTTCTCTACTCTAAAACACACATAATCAAATCTGAAGAAAAGTAAGAAAGGCAGGAAATAAAAATTAGCTACGGATTAGCACATTAAGTACACCTTACCTTCACTAGAAGGAGCTATGGCACTATCATCCCACTCCAGGTTGGTGGAGGTGAGGGAGGTGAAGGAGTGCAGAGACAGGCTGTCTGAGCTGGGCAGTCTTTCCTCAAAGTCCAGCAGGTTCTGTGGTTTGTAGTATTCTGGCATGTAGGGGGCCACATCTAGATAGGGCACATCCTGAACCACCAAGACCCAACAAAAACATATAGTTATGCTGCAGTCATTTAAGAAATTTAGCTTGTATTGATATGGTAGTCAAGTATATGCTAACCAGCTCCAGATCGAAGCGAATGAACTCCAGGCCGGACACCAGTGTGAGAAAGAGCGTGAGGTGGTCGTGACTGCAGACCAGTGCGTTCCTACCCGTGAAGAATTTTTTTAAAAAACAAAAATTTGTGAGACGTGTTCACAAAAGACAATGTTTCAGTTTCAATATAACTGATTAGCAACATTTCATTTCCTTTAAGCCATCGGGATCAAACGACTAGATGACTTACTTGAAATAATACTTATGCAGCAGTGCTTGGTTCTCCTGAAAGAGCCGAAGATAGCTCTCTAAAGAGCTCTCGCTCAGTGCCAGGTATAGCCACGCACGACCTACAAACAACAAACATAATAGTTCAGTAATAATTTACTCTCCAAGTACTCCACATGTGTGTGTGCTGGTCTAAGAGAGATGCCTCACTTCGACCAAGGTTGGTTGCTATGTGCTGAAGCTCATCTATCTGCCGCACAGCCTCTCTTCTAGTGAAGTGAAGGACCAGCACCCAGTAGCCTGAAGAAATGTCTTGCAGCCTGCAGTGAAAAGTGTATATGTAAACTGAAACCAAAAGCATCCACAAGTTGTAACAGATATCATGGATGGACATAATTCTTGCAGAAAAACACAGAAAAAATACAACTGATACAAATGTTTGCTCTTTCAATCCATAGACTTTATACAAAAGATCTATTCAACATCTGGATCTGAAAACTGAAGCAGTGCAGAAGAGATTTTAAACAGCATTCTCCCTCATCAGCAGGGGGAGTCTCACACAGCTGCAAAAAGTCAGAGCACATAGCAAAAGTGGACTGTTCGTCCATTGATTCATGGTCTCAGTAAACATTTTCTGGAAGAGTTTATGGTCTCAGTTTCTAGGTTCAGGTCTTATGGAAACAGAACATGATGTTTATTTTGTACAAGGCTATGCTTTAGGGCAGGACCATCTTGTTGTTGACAAATCGAACAAGCTGTCTCCACACTCATGGCCTTTGATCAATGATCAATGGGCTTTGATCAATGATCAATGGACTTTGATCGGTGGTTGTTTATCAACGGTTGTGACAATTTGCATATTAATGATCAAGAAACTGACCTCACAGCTCATTGTTCATTCATTGGGCTGGTCTCAGTTACTGTACAAATGTTCTGTTTATAAGGTTGGGGAAACCTACAGTCAGCTGAGACTGAAGAAGTCATTTGGATGAGTGACGAAACGTTTCTCTCACTGAAAACGCTACGAAAAGATGAACAAAATCAACCTTTTGGGGTGTCTACACACTGACATGTAGCTTGAAAGCACTCAAATGGCAACAAGTAAAATGCTCAGCTTGATGGGAATTTTGCAAATCATGGTGTTATGGTAGCTTTTATGTACAGTGTGTGCAATCTGCTTCTAGTGACCATCTTACCCATATAGCAGAGCGTGGTCAAGGTGTTCACAGAGCCGTTGCAGTACCCGGTCGTGATTCCGAATAGCTGGAGTTTCATCCTCGCAGGCAGCAAAGTAACTCTGCAGCTGTGAAGAGACATCGTTGGTTTGTTTTGTTGTTCATTCACTCTAGACAAATAAAATAGCCACCAATAACCATGTAAAGGACCTCTTCCCATGACTGAATTTGTAAAACTGGTCATTCACTGTTATTTGTATTGCTTTAGTTTCACACAACATCATCTTTGATTTCAAACTATCTGTTTGAAATCAAAGATGATGTTGTATGAAACTAAAGCAATATAATTGATGATGAAGTTAAAGTATATTTATGGATGCCATCAACACTGCATGAATAACATTTAGGACAAGGTCTCAAGAAAATTAATCATACAATACAACACACAGTTAACCAAGGAATTTAAGCCAAGTCAAGGACTTGCCAAGAAAGTTCGCCTTTCATGATTTACATTGACAGTCAAGGTAAGTTGGCTGCAGCACAGACTTCATAAAATATCTTTGACTCTGGGCTGGAGACTTCAGCTAGCTATAGGATATGCATGTATTTCTTGTTACCTATAATAGGGACAGGAGGTACTAAACAGGCTTTAGTTCATACATTGTTCACGTGATTGGTCTTCAATGTGATTAGTGATGAGCGGTGCCACTTCTATCCTTGTAGTGACTATTTCACTTCAAATCGCATGTGCTGGCACCGAGGACCAAATAGTGACAGGCAACACTGTTTCATTGTCCTGGACTGACCTGCAAAGCCCCTTGAACTTAATCCTGAACCTAATATAATGTATTAAAATACCAAAGCATGAACAAACTGTGTGCGCTTTGGGGAAAGGTTTGAGGATTGCAACTCAAGAAAAAAAACGATCATTTATTTCCTGTGACTTTATTCACATGACTAATGTTTGTCAGAGGTAAACACTGTACATTTGCCCACAAGCTTGAGGAATATCTGCTTACAAGCACTGTTACAGTCCTTTAGGTGTCAGTCCAATAAAACATATGAACATGGTAAATTACAGGGTAAAACCTGGTGAAACAGATATTTGCTTGATGGAATAAACAAATATGGAATTTTTCTAATTCAAACACCCGATTATGGGACTGGTGATTTGGACTGGAAAATACAACACAGATAAATGAAAATGTCAAGGGGAAGAAGATTAAATATATAAATAACAGTAATAATATAAAACGATATAAAACAATAAATAAAATGACAAAAAATAAATCATTAAATAGATAAACGTGGTTTTTGAAAACGAATGCAAAAGCTAACTGGGAGAGAAGAAGGAAGACGGTGCAATGCTGTCTGTCAGGTTATAGGAAATGTTCCACAACACCTAGCAGATCCGCACATGACTTCCAAAATGGCCCATTACTTACATTTAAAATCAAGAGCAAAGATCTACTGACCTCTTTTGCTACAAATGTGTCGGATTTATGGTTGCGGGTATGTTTATAACAGATGCCGCAGTGAACAAACACAGGGGCTTGGTGTCACTTTTGTTACCATAGCCAGAAAAGACACAAACTTCTACTTAACTGAGAGCTGGAGTCATAAAACATTATATGAAACATCTACTGCGCTATTTTCTCTTTATCAGTAGGGGCAAGGCCCTCCTGTGTCCTCCTGACTTGAAAGTTGCCCTCTTTAGCAGACAAAAGATGACCTAATGTTAGCTATAGTGATTCAAACGTGTGAAAAATCTTAACGCGAAAATGTCTGGCAGTATTTTAGCGGTAACCAACCCCAGCAGCGCTTACCTTCTTAACAGAAAATGAGATATTTTCCAATATACGATCCTTTACTTTCAGTTGATCCATCACTGGTCTGTTGGCAGCTTTCAGCAGGCAGTCAGCTGACTCAAAGCACTTGTTTTGCTAAAGCTAACGCCGCCTGCAGTAGCTTGCTAACATTATCCTGCCCACCAACACAACTGGTTTCCAAACTAGCAATATAGGACTAATGTCAGTGTTAGCGACCGACACTAGCTCGGGACTATAGTGCTAACGCCAAAAAAACAGCGAAGCGGTGTAACCTCAGTCACTGAACAGCCCGGTTAACCTAGTGCAGTTACCCTATGGCTGTGCATTAGCTTTAGCCACTCGACTTTTTTTCTAGGGGCTTGCGATAGCTAACAAGTTTTAAAGTTAACCCACATTTTACTGTTAGTAGAACCGATTTTTCTCACACTCTGCGTTTTATTACTTTGACTGCCACTTGTGAACTACGCCTACTTTAAGTCACCTCTTCGTGCTTATTTCCGTAGTTAATTAATCAATGTAACGCATGCTAAGGTTACTTTCATGCTATCGTCTACTGAGTGACAACTGAACTCACGCCGTCAGTGAGTTACGTCAATGACGTCATCCGGTTTGTTAATCGCAGACTGAAGGACCTTAAATTTTCGCAAATTTAAAGATTTTATGCTCAGAATTGTGCCAAAACCCAATATCAATGTAAATTAGTGTGTGATTGAATTAATCTGAATGAAGTGATGAATTCGGCACAAGACTCCATTGTTTTAACTTAGTCATAAACTTTTTTTTCCCCAGCGTTTCCAGCTCTTCTTCAGACCTTGTTCATCTTGGTAAATGCTAAAGCACCCTGGCTCTTTTTTAAAAATGTGCACATATCAAGATTAAGGTTTGTTTAATATCTAGAGTTTTGATAGTTGTTCATTTTTACTTTTCCCCACATTTCGCTTCTTGTTAAGTATCTGCACATTAAAATGAGTGTCATTAAACATTTATTTTGCCTTAAGCACAAATCATAGCAGCTCCACATTCAGTGGACCAAACCAGTTGTAACATTTCAATGAACACCGTTATTGCGTGTTAAGTTACAGAGACAACAGGCATTTCTATTGAGTGGAATGTCAATATTTTATTAAGATGACTCCAACTTATTTGGATACACATTAATCTTATCAAAAAAACAAATGAGTTGTTGCCATAATCAGTGCATGTAGTTACCACAATAAACTTTTCTGGCTGAAAAATAAAACAATGCAGGTCAAATTTTATTGTAAATTTCTTCCCCATTTCTAAGCAAATGTTTGACTTGAAATATTTAATCAATTGTAAAGCAACTTTAAACAAACGCTGACTGACTTCAGAACAGACAAGGGCCACTAAGTGATTCCAAAGTGTAAAAAAAACCTCCCACAACCACTGCATTACAGTCAGTGCCTCTTTTGGCCCTCAGACCCCGACAAAGTGAGTTCCCCAATAACAGAACAGAAACAGTCCAAGTCCCTGCATGAAGACTCAAGTCATCACGACATTCATTTCCACTCTTCACACCACAAGTTCACTTCCAGTCTTATTTTCTCTTCCCCCATTGGCATTCTGTATTAGTCAGACTTCTCCTTCTCTTTCATGTGGAGGAAAACTACACTGAAGACAAAGAGTCCAGCCATCATGGAGAAGACACTGGCATAGTATGGGTAGGCTGAGGGGATGAAGCGCTCATATTGGGTGTGCTGCAGAGGACGCACCGATACCTACGGTGGAGAAACACAACTGGATTAGTTAGCAAGCCATACAGCACATCAACTAATAGGTTACTATGTTACTATTACAACAAATGATTGATAAAAGAACAGAGGTAGTAACCAGGATGATTAATTGAGCAATACTTTCCATATTTACCATTTCTATACATTTATCTTATAGTAAATAAACTCAACATGATTCAGTCTTTAGGAGGGAACTTCTGATGAACTTACCTGAGTGGAGGAGTAGAGATGTGTATATCCTAGTCGGTTATAGTCCACTTTGAACTGGAAGACTCCATACACATCAGGCAGCTTGAACTGGACACTGTATTTACCTCCTAGTTGAACAACAATGGAACATTTATCATAAATGCAGTTTGTAAATATGAAGTGAATATGAAGTCAATCCTGCCAAACATTATAAAAACAATACATGTAGGTTGTAAACAAGACGTAAATGAATGTAAATATATTCTATAATACAATACCATACCATTTTTCTTGAGATAAGTCCTGACAAAGGGATCGATCCTCACAAACTCAAGCTGGATATCATCTCCGTCGAATGGGACCCAACGGCCCTCGGACAACATCTCAATGACAATGCTGTATTCCTGCATGAAAAGGGTTTACAGTGATTGAGCGACACTGCATTAAAAACAAATATCTTCACGGTGATGATAACAAACAGACAACAAGACCCACCACGAGGTCGGTGATGGTGTATGCTGTGGGGGCGTCGGTCTCCCCCACGCGATGATGGGTAACAGCTCCCACTCTGAGGACTCCAGCCTCCTTGAACACCCAGCGAGACAGAGCCTCGGCCAGCTCCATGTTCCCTGTCCGCTCGTGCCTGAAAAAGCCCACAAGGAGACAAACACTGACATCTGTAACCAACTATATTGTAACCAAATCTAATATCAGTGACTAGTTATTACAATCTTACATTTTAAGGCTGTTTTCCACCTACAGATTAGCTTTAGGAGGTCAAACGCACTAAACTGCAAACTCGGTGGAACACATTCTAAGCATCTAAACTTGCAGAAATCTGCAGTAAATGTGTTTGAACTTGTAACATTCACATGGCAGAAAAACAAGCCAGGCCATCACTGACAGGAGTACCTCTGTGAACCTGGTGTGGCTTTCTGCACAGCAGAGTTGAAGAAGGCATCGCTGAAGAAGTCCAAGGAGCCACTAAACACCACTCTGGCATTGTTTCGAGCCTGGAGCCCAGCGATCAGCAGGGTGTTCTTGCCAACAGCGTGGGGGTACTATAGCATTAAAAAACACAAAACAACAACAACATTAAAAAAGTAAAATTAACTTAGTACCTCCTGTCCCCAAACGGTCATGGCCAATAGCTGCCCCTCCCTGAGCGTGGTTGTGCATGAGGTTTGGTCCTGTTAAAAAGGGGTGATACCGAGAAGTTTTTCTTCTCACTATCAAGTGTTTGCTCATAGCAGGTTATCTGATTGTTGGAGCTTTCCTCTTCACAATACAATATAAAATGCCTTGAGGTGACTGTTGTTGTGATTTGATTCTCTCTATAAATAAAATCAAATTGAAGTGAACTGAATATCCATTCAGGCTAATAATAGTTATACAAGGATCTCAACTCAACTTGTTTATTATTGGACTCTACCAGCGTAATTTTGCGTTAAAAATAGTTGAAAATAATCCTTAATCATCTCATACTGGGCTTGGTGCTGCCCTGTGGTTCATTCTGCCTGAACAAAGCAGTTTTAGCTCCACCCTTTGTTCTGAAACTTTGACCACGTTATACATCGCGGAAAAAATGAGGTAGTGCACAATAAGCTTGTGCCTTTTTCTTCCAAAAGCATTACTACACAATTTTAATTTTAAAGGGCTACTTATCATGCCCGGGACAGTTTGTCCTGAATAAATCATAATTCATTACCTGACATTATCATGACATGTCAACAGTATTACCTGTGAGATGGGTCTGTCAGGGAAAAAGGAGTAGGAGGTGGAGGACCCAGTAAGGATGTCCAGGACAAGAGGGTTGTCTGGGTCTGCCACCATGCTGGAAGAAGTGAGCCACATTCAATATATTTTCCACTGAGCATGGGAGTTAATCTTTTACAATGACTAAAAATCTAACAACACTATCTGTTACATCTTCTGACACAAGTCTCTGCTCCAGCTAAAAGGATGAATTTATCATTTATTACACATCAGCGTGAAAATCACTGTGCTTACCCGACACCCTTGAATAAAACAGGTTTCTTGGTGGGTTTGCCGACAATAGTGGGAGCTTTTAGCAGGTTCTCTGGGTCAGCGACAATCAGGGTATGCTGGAGTTACAAAAGATCACAAATTACAACAACATAACAAAACATAAAATGGCAGCTGTGTAAAGGCCAAGCCATTTACCTCTCCAGGATCAGACACATCATAGTTGTGATGATCAATGACGGCAGTCTTTTCCTCGTCAAACTCAATGCCACACTCACTGCCCAGCTCCCTCAGAGGGTCGCCTGTGAAACAAGAACAAAACAAAAATACTTGAATGATCATACTTAAACATTTCAAATAATATACGACTGGAACAAACACTGTTATAAATCAACTGACCGATGTCTGAACTTGCAGCAACCAGGACATTGCCCCCACCATCAATGAAGGATGTAATAGTCTCCACATTTATATTCCCACCAAAGTCTGCGGATGACAAAAAAGTGTTTACCTTCAGGAAGAAATCACCTGCCACAATTTATTTATTTTTTGTTTTAACGCTGTGAAACTCACCTTCAACTGATGGTGAGAAGATAATTAAGTGGTCATACAGGAACTGGCCATATTTGATCAGCGACAGGGAGGGATCATCAGCGGTCTTGAAGGTGAGGTCAAATCCACGGTCTGAAGAAGACAGATGTATTATAATTAACAGTAACAATGGTGTACTAAGGCTAAAGTTTTAACACAGTGGTTTTTGAAAATTAGGACATGTTTACTACAACAGGATACAGCAAAGGTGTGCAAGCACTGATGTTATCTCTAACAAAAGCATGCAATATCCCCGAGTATTACAAAAAGTTGTATCTTCAGACAAAACGTTTTGTTTTACATGTCTTCTTAAAACAGTAATAACCCAAACTGTATGAACTCCTCTTTTGAAGACTGTTGCCTAATCAGGAAAGTGGATTTCTCCCACTACTGTACCTACCAGCAAACCAGAAGAGCAGAGGAGCGGAAATGCATAGTATTATTTAAATAATTTTAACAACAACAGCATCGAGCACATCTTCATCTATATAATTATATTACACTGAGTTGTAAGAGGCTCAAATTACGTTAGGACCGCGAACACATTACAGCTAAGCTAATGTTAGCATTCTTGCTATCGTGCATCAATTTCTGGTCTAGCAGCGGCTTTTTGTTAGCTGCCAAAAACTTGCTGATGCCCGGTAAACGAGGCATATATACGACTGCATAGCAGAGTAAGTAAAGCTGCAAAAAAATAGTATTATCATACTGACCTGCCAGACTGCGGAAGAAGATTGAATGGGTGTCTTTGATGTTGAGGTTGTCCAGCAGCACCAACGTCTTACCGTCAGCCAAAGCACAATGCAGCACGGAGGCTAACGACAGCAATAAAAGGACGCTATTGTCCAGAAGCTTGACCCGCCTCGTTAACACCGTTCCGGTTCGTTTTTTGGACGATGATAAAGAACCGGACCGGTTCGTCTGCATGACTGCTGTCAGCGCCGCCATTTTGCTGCAGAAGTCGACGTCAGCGTTAGCAGTTGACTAAACTCTGACCCTAAGAGGCAGCCAATCACAGAGCGGAACGCGTCGCTCTGACTGCCAGTCAACCAATAGCGTGAGAGCTTCATTGTAAGCCTGGCAAACAGGTAAGTCCAGGCATTGAAATATAAATATGCACATTTTTACTGAATATTTACAACAAAAACGGCGTTTAAACGACTTAAAGGATTATGCCTTTCAGCTGTCATTTAAGTTATTTCTGTTTTTAAATAATAAGCAAGGCACATAAGCCTTTGTTATTCTTTTTATTTATTTTTAGTAAAAACAAGAGCACAACACAAGCAGTGGCAATTCTTTATTGAGCTGATGGCATCTTCCAGTAAAAGTAGTATTAGGGGTTTTATCCAAGCATTCTGCTGACAAATTAATGACACAAAAATCAATAGTGACAGAAAAATGTCTTGTGACATTTGTCAGTTTGTCGTCACTGTACACAAGTCTAATCTTTTCAGAGGTAACATGCCAAATATACAAATATTATCCAAACACAAGATTTACAACACCTTGCTTCTGTAAAAAGGCATCAAGTGTCCTTTACTTTAGTTTAGTACTCATATAAGTTCATGTAGATAGCCTTTGAATAACATTCTCTGCATGAAAATACTTTAAGTACAAGAAAAATATTTTGGATGTTTAAAGAAAATGATTATATTATTATTTCATCATAAAAATGGGAAAAATATCACATAGAATTCTTTTCTTTAAGTTATACTGGGTAAGACAGACTTTAAAATGTTTTATATAATGGACAAAGCACAGTCCTACACTGAAGTCTAAAAATAAACTACACAAAGTAGCATAACCGCCTCTCAACGTTTACAAAAACTACTAGATCTCACCTTGCTTGCTGAAAACAGGACATGACTACTGATCACAAATCTGGAAAGAATTTTTTTCAGAAACAGTGTCGGTTATGAATCCAGTTCATATTTAACAAAACTCATAAACACACTTCATTTCTTATTTCTCCTTATACAGTATAAATCTCATTTCATTTACAAGCAAAATGACACACACTTTAAACAAATCTGCCCCACTACGACTGACTCTCACACTCCATCTCCTGCTCCTTGTCCTCCTCTACATCTTTTTCATATGTTTTGATCTCAGTGGTGGTCTCCACCTGTCCATCCTCCACCTTCTCCTGAACTTCCTGTTCTGATTCTTCTTGTTCTTGCGCCTCTCCAATCATCCCGTCCTCTGTTTCTCCCTCTCCAACCTGAGCACGGAAGATTAGCTCTCCTTCGTGGATGACCTGTTCGGGTGTGGTTTGCCATGTTGCAGTGGAATCCCCCTCGGCAGTGGTGGCTGCGGTGTACTGGTAGAAGTCGGAATCTGCCTGAAACATGACCAGGGCTTGAGCTGTGTGGATGCGTACGTGCTGAGCTAAGGAGCTGGCATCCAAGAATTTATCGCCACACGAATCGCAAGCGTACAAAATCTGCGTGTTGGGATCTGAGAAGAGAAGAAGGTTTCATGAACAAACGAACCATTTTTCGATCTGTGTCCTGTTCTGTGTAAGAAAAAGGAACTGGCTTCTGATGAAGTTTACGGTACTGTTTACAGTACTGTAATAATACTTCTCATTGAGACCATTTAGATGGTTATGCAAGTAGCTGTGTACTTCAAAATCTGTCTCACATACTCATACGTACATATTCAGCTTCTTTTACTGATTATTGTTTTCAGGGTCAATAAATGGACTTCAGCTTATAAGCGTAACACTCCATACTGCTTCTCCCCCAAACCATGTCTGATATTCTGTTGTCATTCATAACATTACATGTTTTTATAATGCCAGGTCTTACCTGCTTCTTGCACTTTCTCCACGGCCTTGGTGATTTCAGCTTTCAGAGCTTCGGTCTCATCTGCAGAAACCGAAGCAGCCACTGGAACTACTGTTAACAGACACAAACATTGTCACCGTCTGTGCCTCACAGCCATCTACAAACATCTGTGTTGTTGATTACATTCTAGCCTTGAAGATGTAGTCTGACCTGTCAGCTGAGCTACAGAACTGGCCGCCAGGGCCTCTGTCGCCAGTGTGACGATGTCCTCCGTGGTGACGGTGACGATGTTGATCTCGCTGTCAGAGGTGCATGGCCCCGGTCCTCCATCACCCAACTCGTCTGAGCTTCCCTCTGACACCACCAGCCGCTTCATGCCGGCCTTGCCTTGGTGCACAGTCTTGACGTGAGAGCGCAGATTGTCCACGCGATTGAACCCCCGACCACATTTATCGCACAGGAACGGCTTCTCTCCTGAGACAACAAAACAAAGATAAGTAGTCAATTGACGGTGAAAGATCAGAGTTCTGCTGGATGGATACAGATGTGGTGGGAAACAGACTTAACTGCTCAACAGGTGAACCCTCACTCTCCCAAAAAAAAAAGCCTTGTAACAAATTTGTTCTTCACCTGTGTGAATGATGATGTGCTTCGACAGGTCTCCCACATTAACAAATGCCTTGTTGCACATCTGACACTTGTGCGGGCGGACGTTGTCGTGATGGCGAATGTGATTGGCCAGTTGACTAGACTGCACAAACCTGCACAAAAACATATATATGATATTTCCTCTCATCTACTTTACTGACACATTTATTCATTTTGTTCATAAGAAAATAATCTTTTAAACAGTATTTTAATCTCTAATTTGGTCAATCTCAGTACTCTCACTATCATTTGAATGAACTATAACAGGTCACTGTTACTTGACCTTTGAGAATGACCACAAATCTATATTATCTTCAATTCTCATTACCGCCTACACAGGTCAAAACCTCTAAACTACACTTAATATTCCCCTCTCAAACATCCCTGTTAAATAATGCCAGTTTCTGTACCTCAGCTACAAGTGAGTTTGAAACCTGAGCCTATCATTGCAGCACTGTGCCGTGCTGACCTTTTACCACAGCGATCGCAGACGTAGGGCTTCTCTCCCGTGTGCTGGCGGACATGAGCGATGAGGGAGCTGGCCTGAGTGAAAGCCTTACCACAGATAATACAGACACAGGGCTTCTCTCCTGCAACATATAAATAACTGTTTCACTATTGTGGGAAGTAGATAATATTCACACAGGGATTCAGATGGAAGAATGAAAATAAGTTCCCCAGAATCCCCAGAGTACCTGTATGGATGCGCTCATGCCGCTGCAGAGCTCCGGGATCACTGAAAGCTCTCTGGCAGTGCCCGCAGACGTACGGTTTCTCCCCGCTGTGAACCCGCAGGTGCCTCTTCAGATTCCCTAAAAAGCAGGTATTAGTACACACAGATTAGACCAAATGGCTCAAAGAAGAAAAACAATTCCACATAGTAACACACCAACTAAAAGCAATTAAATAATTTTGTTCATGTATGGTCTAACTATTGGATATCACACTTTATTTTAATAGTATTTATCAATATTTTAATATTATTAGTGATATTATAATTATTACTGAATCTCTAAATATAACATTTGTTGTACTTGCATGCAGTTTAATGGGTTTTTTGTATATCCCAAACCATTTTCAAACTGAATAACACTGACTAACACTACCTACTAACGGAAAGGAGCAAAGTAGGTTTCTGTTAGTAAGTACAAAAATAAATAAATAAATAAAATAACAAATCAATGGTGAATGTTTTGATATTTTTTTTGGTCCTTAATTTCTCTCAAGATCAATATGACAGGTAGAATTTGTATTCATGAAGAAACAGAGAGCGTTTTATTCACTGTGACAATAAAAATGCAGGGAGAAAAAAAGCAACATTGTTATTACTTCTTTTTTACCTGAAGTGGTAAACTGCTTGCCACATTCTTTGCACTTGAGAGGCCCGTCTGTGATGTGGATTTTTAAATGAGCTTTTAGATTCCCAACCTAACGAGGAAACACAAAACAACAAAAATGTTCCTTAAATGACACTTAAGTATATGCGCGCTCAACCGGGGTGACAGCCAAGCCAGTATGACTTTAGTTAAGTCTCTCTGGCGCAGGTTTGGATAGCACTAGGGATCTAGCCTGGGGAACCTTACTGTATCCATGCCCTGCAGAGGATTTGTACCCTGACCTGTTGTTCTAAAGAGAGTCGTGTTGTTTTTCTCCTATCTCCCTTCCCTCACCCACATCCAGCTGCAAAAGCGGGTGTGGAAGGTAAAGTCTAAAGTGGTCTAAGTGGTAACCCCCTAACTGTAAGAGTGGTACCAGCACATTTCAGGCACATCATCAGAGGCTTCTGTCCAGACTCATAAGACTCACGGGCCTCAGGAAGAGGACCCTAGTTTGAGGAACACACACATATCATTCCCAAGGGGTTTGAGGCAGAGTTATATATATATATACATATACAAACAGTGAATATTACTATCCAGCTAAGATTTTTCAATTAAAAATAGTGTTGCCTGGAATCATGTTATTCATTCATCGTGTTTATATTTGTCCACAGAAAAGCCAAACCTTTCCAAGGGTACCTGGTTGAAGCGTTTGTCACAGTGTGGACACTTGTTGCCCTTCTCTGTGTCATGTGTCTCCAGATGTCGCATCTTGGCCGTGGGGTCAGAGAAAGCCTTCTCGCAGTAGTCGCAGTGGTATGGCTTCTCGCCGCTGTGCACCAGCTGGTGGCGCTTCAGATTGCCCGAAGTGGTGAAAAGCTTGCCACAAACTTCACAGCTGTACCGCGCTTCCCCTGTGTGACGTTTGCGATGCAGGTTGAGCAGACTGATCTGACGGTAGCTCTTTCCGCAAGTAGAGCAGCAGTACGGCTTCAGGGGGCTAGGAGTCAACGACAGCTCACTTTAATTAAGCCCTCTGCAGAAGTATGCAAAGATACACTAAATGAATATGAAAAGCAAAAGCCATCCACCTGTGTGTTTTCTCATGGGCTTTACAAGCTGCGGGGTCAGAGAAAGCCTTGTTGCAGTCCCGGCAGCTGAAGGGCTTCTCTCCAGTGTGAATACGCATGTGCCTCTTGAAATTGCCCGTGTGGGTGAATTTCTTCCCGCAGTCCTAGAAAGAGGAAAATATATCGTGAAGCCTTTTAATGCAAAGATATGCATGCAAATGTGACCAACATTTGCATAAAAGCATCTATGATGCCCAGCTTTTCATGAAAGCTCCCAGCATTGACATTTATATCTTCAGAGCCTGCAGACCAGAGCAGGAAAAGCAGGCACAGCGCAACTTAGGCCGTCCCACAAATCTCTCACCTCACATTTGTGTGTCACGGAGCTGTAAGGCTTTGATTCAGATCGGCTGCTCATGCACGCTGACTGAGCTTGTCTTCCGTCTCTCTCGCTGCTTGGGCTGTCTCCTTCCATTTGCTGACTTATCTCGTCATCCTCCTCTCCATCCTCGTTATCATCATTATCGTCAACCTCCACATCGCCGGTCTCCAAAGAGTGTTCTTCCTGCCCTTCAGCCACCCCTGTTGGCTCTGCCACCTTATTATCAGTTTTTGCCTGTGGTGGGGCTTCATCCTCTGAGTCATTGTCTGGGAGAACAAGAGCAGAAAAGCTCTGAAAATGACAAACTGTCTACAGCTTTGACGGGAAATAGCAATGACTTTTTGAGATATGGGATTGCTGGCTTCATCGGTCTGTTAAAGTGATGACATTCTTTACATCAGACAGAGGTCACTCTTACGTTAATGTTCCCCACTGCGTCTTCCAGACATACCAGCTACAACTGGGGCAACAACTAGCACCATCAGCAATGAAACAAATACTGCTGCAACCTTTAAAGAAATGTGTTTATTCTAATACGAAGCAAATGCTCTAAATCCTATTAGATTAATGTGAAATGACTGCGTGTTTGAAAGGTGCTGAAGAAATATACATGTTTTTATCACATTTCTGGCATTTTAAACGGAATGTAAAAATGTGGAAAACAACACTCATTTGAGCACTAATCAACCTGAATCTAGAGGTGGTTTTAAATGACTTCGCTTTTCCTGCCTCTGCACAGAATTTGTCCAGTGGGAAGCTTAAACGAAAGGGGCATTGCATAAGTTCCTTCAGGACAGACCGCTCACCAGGTGGGAAGTTTCGTCGAGGTGGTTTTCTGATTCTCCTCCCGCGGGAGCTCATATAAGGCGAACTGCCAGCAGATTTTAATGGTGATTCTAATAAAAACAATAAAATAAAAAACGAAAACACTTCTTTGTTAAGCCATCACAATCATTTGTGTTCTTTCCATTGAATTTAACTCTTGATTTTAAACATTTATGTATGTATTTATTTATTTATATAACCTATCGTTTCTTAAAAACATTAATAATGGATGAAATAATATATCAAGATATCAAATGCCATCAAATAAAAAGCTACTAGCATCATGTGGATCCTTTCAAACTTTAAACATGCTAGCATGCATCATAATTAAATAACTGAAAAGACTTTCTATGAATATGTATTTACTCAGTATGTAGTCGGCATCAGCGGTGTCGTCCTGGAAGGCGGGTGCGTCTAATGCACCACTTTCTTCCTTGTTCTTGACAGACGTCTTCTTTTGAGTCAGAAGGTGGGACGTTTTTGGTGGTCGTCCGCGGCCTGTGTGGGTTCTAGTGGGTTTCGGCTGAGAAACAGGCTTCTGTGTTTCGGCAGAAAGCTCTTCCTCTAAAATGTCCTGACTTTGAATGGTCTCTTTATCCTCTGTGGGAATGCTACGAGGGCACTCCTCGGCTTGTGATGCCAAATCTGACAGCTGACTGTCAGTTTCCTCTTTCTGCTCTCCTTCACCTGTTTTTTCATCTGGTGTGTTAAAGACAGAATTAAAATCAAATCAAATCGAAATTATCAGGAGCAACATTTCACACATTAGAATGCAGAATCAATGACGATTGTGTTCCATTTTCAACAAACTGAATGCCAATAAGAACAGATAAAGAACCATGTTGTGAGCTCCACAAAACAACAATCGGGTAAATATGTATTAATTACTTTTCATTTATCTTTTTTAATGTAGAACAGCATCTGTTAGGACTACTGCCAAACATGGACACAGCAGAAATACACGTTTGTCACCATGCTATGAAAAGTGACGGTAAAATTGGTTGACAAATTTAATACAAAGCAACTTGATTCATTTGAAGAATCAAGGCATGGACGGATTAGCTGAGGGCAATGACAATTTATCTGAAATAAAGAAAAAAAGGGTACAGACATGAGTATTCACCGAGGACCTGACTCACCAACAGCAAAATCCAGTGTTATGACGGACGGGGCTGGATTTGACAACGACTGGTACGCAGAACACGCATTCACGATTTCTTGCATCTGTAAAAAGTGAGCTACCGACAGCACGTCTTCTACATTCTGCAGATTTAAAGTCAGTTTTGCAGTGTACATAAAATCCAGGACCTGACCCAAGCCTGAAACGACATTCATCAAAACAACACATCCAGTTAGACAGCAGAGACGAGGCAGAGATAGGGTAGAGCACATAACCTGACGGGGACCGACCTGCTGCATTGCTAATGTCCAGATGTACCACATCCTTCTGGTCCAGGAAGAGGGTGCGGAAGTACACGCTGCAGGCAGCCAGCACAGCCTTGTGGGCCTTGAAGTCCACACCGTCCACGACAAAGGTGCAGTCACACAGCAGGCCCTGCTTGCGCTGCCGGTTAAGCTGCTCCAGAACTTTCCCACTGTGCCACGGGAACTCCATCGTCCTGAAGGACAAGCTCTGTGGATAAAACGGATGGTCAGGTTAAATCTGTGTCTGCATTGTTCACCTCTGATATAATTATGCATCCTCCGACAGCATAGTAGTTTTATTATTGACTGACTGCGGTCAGTCAATATTAGGGGATGATTGCTTTCAGAAAAATAAATGTATCAGCCTTAAAACTAAACCTATACATTACAAATTAATATAAGTCAACAGACATAAGATATAATGAGCTATAATGAAGTATAAATTCTGTGTCTAGACTATATGTCACATTACACCATTACATTATTTATTATCCTTATTTAAAACTGAAAAGTTGTGTTCATTTTAATTTCACAATTACCCCTTTTACAATGTATCGGCACAGAGATGTATTAAAGTTAGCGTCCAACAAGCTAAATCAGTTTTTAAACTGTCTGTACGTGTTGTTTCACAAGCAGTTTTAATAACAGCAATTGTATTCCTCGAACTAATTTGTGTCTTCCTTTGGACTATAACCACGGCTATCATAGTTAACTAAAACTAAACAAAAGCTAAAACTAGCTTTGAAAAATATTCTGGTTAGATAAATAAAAATAAAACCTAGACCATGAAAAAGGGGTAAACTAACTAAAACTATTTTTGGAATTTGGAAAATAACAGAGGAAACATAAATAAATATGGTATGTGTTAATCTGTTAGAATTTTGGCACAAACTGGTTGATGAGGTAAAATTTTGGCTCTGGCATTTGGCATAAGTAATAACCAATACCAAAATGAAAACTGAAACCAATAAAAACTAAACTAATATAATAAAATAAAATCTAAACTAAATTATTATTAATAATAACAGTAATAAAACTATAATAATTATAGCAACGCTGCCACTGGTAAAGTCTAAGTACGTTGTTTCAGTTGTTATGTTAGATAATGACATCTCCTCCAGACTCACAATTGTCCCATGGGACGCAACCTATGAACCAAACTTCACAAACATGTTGCGTGTGTGTGTTTTTAAGGACAAAAACGGCGTTTTGAAAATCAACCACTCAAAATGACTGCTAGCTTAAATCCGAAATGCAACGCGAAAGATGCTAAAGGCCAACTAAACCGCGAGATACGACATTAACGCAAGGATGAAGCGTAATCTCGTGTCCCGCTGGCTGTGCAGCTATTTTTAATTCTCTCTCTTTTTTTTTAACTTGAACGTCAGTTTCTCCACAAGTTTTGACAGCGTAGTTTGACGGTGCAATATATCGATTGCAATTCCTCAATCCTTGCAGCTTTGTTATCAGGGATTAATTTAGCATGCCTACATGCGTGTGGTGAGGGAACAAGATGGCGGAGCTGCGAGTCCGGCCTCCCCTCTTGTTGTTTTCACAGCCAGCCTGTTCTTTTCGGTTTTTTAAGAAGCGCCATTTTAACAGAAACCAACTTCCGATTTACCTCCTTGTTATCTCGTCTTCACTCGGGCTTGAAACTGCTGGTCCAAGCGGTCTTACAGAGTTTTTGGCTCAGTTGGGAAAAACGAACCCAATCGAGTTTTTCGGTGATCGATCATACCCCGCTCACTCCATCCAACGCCATCTTCCTCTCTCTGATCGATTGATAGGGACCGGCCGGATGTATCGCTGGAGCACGCGCAGTGGGAACCAATGTTTTGCCGACAGAGGCCACGCGGTGTCGCGATATACCCAAGTTACATAATGTGCAAAGCTGATACCTTCATAACACAGTGGAGCTAAAATGGATGTGTAATAGAATAGTTTGTCATTACAGGCACGTGTAGTGTGTAAATAAACGCTCTAAGTCTAACTTAATAATCACAAATTTCAAACTGAATCCCTGCGTGCTAAAATTAGCTATATCTTTAGGCTTTATTTTATACAATCAGAAGAGGTCCTTGTCTTAAATCATCGGAAAACTGAAGGAACAAGGAGAAATTAATTATATGCGATACGAAAAGTATATTAATACAAGGATAAAAGTAATGCTCCTGTATGTTTCTAAGGAAAAAGCCACTGCATAGCTCACGTACAGTGGAGGAAATTATAAACAACAATGACTTCCAAATTATATTGGAGAATACCTCCTTTGAAACCCTATTCTCCTGAAAGGAGGACAGGATGGTTCATAATGCTCCCACGCACAAAAGACTGAATAGAAGCACCTTTGTATATACACCTCTGTGCACCTACTGAATGCGAAATCAGTTTCATATTGATTTCAAGGGTAGTTTGCCTTGTGGTGCTCAAGGTTTACGCAGATTTTTATTCCAAGGATGGTTAACAAAACAGTGGTTTAAGGCAAGTCATACCAAGGATGGTGATAAGTCTCCACAGAAAATTTCTCCAGTTCTGTCAAAACTGAAACAATACGAATAAATAAACAAATAAATCTCTTAAACTGCCAACTCGTATTTCCTGTCAATAATTTGTAAAATCAGAAGTTCATAAAAAGCATTCTACAGAGCAGGATGGCTTATTGTCAAAGCAGTATCATTTTATTCACACAAATAATATTATACAATAACTTATCATCTTTAGAAGTGACTGGTAAGTTTTAGAATAACACTGGGAGGGGTAGGGGAGAAGTTAACTGATGGGTTGTGTGTCTACATCTTTGTGCAAAATGGTGCTCCAAGCCCTTGTGTCTCCTTAAATTAATGTGTATGTCCCGTTGTGTATGTGCGGGATGAGCTAACTCACACACATAAATGAGCAGCAACAGAGTGGCATTGTGTCACACAGAGCACAGTGTCAGCTCTCTGAGTGTTTGAAGTAAAACTGAATGATGACAGTGAGGATAAGAAGCACAGGAAATGGTATGAAATCACAGGAAGTGACGGATCGGACCGTCTCTAGATTTTGATCTCGGTGCGGAAGGTCTGTACGAGCTCATGCTTGGCTGGATTTCGCCGTGCCCGGACCGTGAGGGTCCCCTCGGTGCCCAGTGATGATGTCACTGAGGTGGGATCCACGTCCTCGGGTAGCTGGCACTTGTGGGTGAAAGTGTTCATCACTGAACCGTCCTGGGCCAACTGCCAAAACAGAAAGCGTTAGAGATTCATGCGATGTATTGTAGAGACGGATGCTTGGTTAGGGTTTATTTGGCTCACGTTAACCCCTGTTTTTTCAACACCTCCCACCCACCTTTTCCGCACGGACTTCTATCTGGTTGTTGGATGTGGTGACGATGATGTCTTCAGGGGAGAAATCTCGCACGTCAACTGTGAACTGGTACGAATCGTCAAGAGTCTTGATATTTCCAGCTCCACCTAAACCCACGGCCAAGACGATGAAAGGATGTTAGAGCACAAATGATGAATCGGGAAGCCACAATTAACTGTGCAAAGTACGTATATCTCGCACAGTTAACGTTCACAGATTTTCATCTTCAATACTTCCTGTGTGAATAAACCCACCAGTCTGAGAACCGTGTGCTGTTCATCACTGGAGTACCTGCAGGTGGTGCTTCATTAAGGATGGGCTACACACACTCATTTGAGTGAGGGATCTGCAGTTGTGTGTATTCACCAAAATCCATTTTTAGACACGATCAGAATCTCTGCTTTTGCTTCAACAGCATGACACACCTTCTATTCCACACATTCTGGGCAAACATGGATTTTATTGTCGATTTAATGGATTGAGTAGAGACAAAAGATGCACAAGCACCTTAATTATTACAGTTCAGAGGATCATCTGTTTTCCATGGTTAAATGAATCTGAGCTAGCATCTGTGCTGCATGCTTACCAAACTGAGCATGCCTTCTTCTGAACTTGAAAGCTAAGCAGGGTTGGGCCTGGTTAGTACTTGGATGGGAGACTGATTAGGAATACCAAGTGTTATAAGCTTGGGTTGGCTGTAGGTTTGTGGTCCAACTCTTGGCCTCTGCATGCTGAAGTACCCTTGGGCAACATACTAAAACCTCAAGTTGTCTGTTAGATAGAAAGTGCTTTTGTGAATGACGGGTGTTGTGTGAAGTGCTTTGAGGAGTCGAATAGAAATCAGTTACACTCCCTTGTTGTATGTTTCTTTTGTAATTCCCAAACCTTTTTTTTAAGCTCTTGTTGTTCATATTCATGTACAAGCTCAAAAAATATGATGAGTAATAATGGTGATTAGTTGACGAGGTGTAAAAATTGGGGTAAAAATTAAATGTGTTTTGAAATTTGGCTCACATTATGGGCAGTCAGCAGACATGAAGAAACAGATCATTAATCTGTCCACATTCATCCATATTCTATATTCACTTCCATTTTTGCTCTGTTTGGGTCTGCACCACCTCTTTGGAGAACATATCTGACTTTTTAGCTGCTGAGTTAATGACTTTCTCTCCTCGGATGTTCAATAAGCAGCGTGATGAGTTAACCAGAAGTTGATTTTTGTTTTTTTGTTTCCAGCTGACTAAAGTTTTCTGAGAGCAGTTTGGAGGCAAGAAAACCGACAGCCGACATATGGTTTGTGGCTTTGTCACTCCTGTGAATCTTCCACATGACATAATCATTCAATCCGTGCCCGGTGTGACTTTAAGAACTGTCAAGAGGCACAGCTGTAGTCCCGGTTAAATATCCTAGGACTGATAGGTGAGTCGGTCCAGGAAAAAAGCGTGATTTATTCTCTGTCCCTGTGGAGTCTGAGCTCACTGAAAGCCTGCGTGGTGCATGACCTCACACACACGGCAGCAGACTGGAAACGAGTGTGTGTGAGTGATATTAGCTCTGACTTCACGTGTAGGTTAGCTTAATTATGTGACCTCACCTCACTGTGGTGTGTGTGTGTGCGCACTGGTCACTGGGCAACCATCTGGTCATTTCTCATGCAGGCGTCATCCCAGATACTCAGTGTGTGATGTCACACTGTTGGCAGTTAGTCCAGCATTCCCAGGTTTGCACGTACTCTGTGTGTGCTTGCATGTGTGTGTGTGATTGCGTTGCTTTCTTCTCAGCAGCGCCCACCTCACATCTTATCTGCTGCACCTATTACAGCGCCAACCATGGCTCCAAAACAATGCTGCTCTGCCCCTGACACATAGGAGCACATGGACCATTTAAAGATCAGATTTCACACATTCACGTGTCTGCGTGGACCAGCAGCAAAGTGATACGGAGCACTTCACACCAAGTGGACACTGAGATACTGAGCCTGTAGATGAACCAGGTTGTGTGAAGAAAAAAATCTCCTCAACCCTCCGTTTTAAACACATATGTAAATTCCTAATAAATCTTTTAAAAAAAGAGTAAATACATGTCCAAAAATGGAGTCCGTTCTGTTTATTCTTTCAGCACCTTGGCTACAGTTTCCCTTAAAGAAACATCTGTCCACACACAGATCAGCCACACCATAGTCTTCCTCTGAAGATATGTTATCACTCCTTGAACAAAAACACACCACTGTACACAAATCGCCTTCAAGCGGGCATAAATCATCTTTGCCGTCAAAGCTGTTCCTTCCGCTCTCTTTTACTATTAATTTTTTACCCCTTTTGTTTACAAAACGAATGCCAGAGACCTTAAATTTGCTTCCAACTTACTGGAAAAACCCAAGGAGTCGCTCCCAGGCCTCATGAACGAGCCAAAGTCCTCAGCAAATAGTCCCCGGCTCTTCTCCATGTATGGGTTACCAGAGGACGTAGTTGAGGATGAAGTCTGGTGGAAACTACGCTCCGATCGATAGGCAGAGGAGTTGGTTACACTCATGGATGGCTGTAAGTGCTGGGTAAGGCAGAGGAGGAGTGAAAAGGAGAGAAGAGGGAGGCGGAGAGAGTTGATTCTTCTTGCGGCTATAGTTGCACACACAGGTCTTCTATCTACCTTTACTGTCTTTCTTTTTCTGTCTGTCAATTTATTCTTTTTTCCTGGTTTGTGTAAGGCAGTATCAACCTTTTCCCCCAATCTCTTGCAGCCCTTTACCCACGGCCCTTATATACTATACGGTCCCATGCAGTGGTTGGGAGGTGGCACGTGTCACACAGGCCACAGCTCATTGGGAACACTGTTCTAAATTTATCATAAGACTCAGAGAGCTGATGGAGAGATGGGTCTGTGGTTGGAAAAGTTCTGGGCACTGAAGGGCCTAAGGTTAAGAGAGGGAGGCAGAGTGGGATTTGATAGAGAGAGGCAGAAAAAGAGCAGGGGCTGACAAGGGATAAAGGGGAGGGGGGCAACAGTTGTCACTCCATCACACGTCATCCCTGAAATAGCTTTCCGACCCTCGCTTTAATTCCCCCTGCTCTCCATCACTCCCATCTGTCTATTTCTTCTGCTTTCATAATATTCAGGGCCACGTCTTTTGACCTGAAATTAGATCCGCACGCGTTTCTGCCGTTTAATGCCAGCGTATGGAGTAGCGCGGCATGGTTTCATCTCACTATGGAGATGTTTGTGCTCTCACAAGGGCCCGTTCTCGACTGAAATCCTTCACGGTGTCATGAGTTTATTTAATTCAGTCTCCTAATCATGTGCCAGAAAACGCAGCTGCTGTCTTGTGTTGTGCTGAGAGAAGCGAGCTAAGTCAATCTAAAAGTGAAAAAAGCGCCTCACCTCTATTTTCAGAGTGTAGGTTAGGAGAAAAGCAAAGATGGAAAGAATGTGCCTGAAAACAAAGCCACGGATGGGGGCAGGGGCCTCGGTAGTGACATTGCTTTGTGGCTATTAATATCTGCACGGAGAGCACAGCCCATCATGATTAGTAAACACTCTCTGCTCCTTTTTTCTAGTTAGTGCTGCTGACAGCTAATCCATTAAAATCCATTTATGTGCTCTCTGAGGTTGACTTGTTGACTTGTGATTCATTATTCCAGTCAAAAGGAGGTTGCCTGTGATTCGCAGGGGTTTGTATGTAAGACACATTATAGGCAAATCAGAGATCACAACCTCAGTCCTTAACATCTAATAACGACCATCACAGTAAATCTTTACAGTAAATTCCCAGGCAATCCACCATGCAAGGTGATCTTTATTTTTTGAAACGTTACCCAGTATTGAAAATGACGCCACACTGTGTTATTTGCTTCCACTCTTATCAGTACAGACCCCTGCTGAAGGTCTAAATCCAGCCCAGCAACTCAGTACCTCCCTAACAGAGCCTCCTCCCTACCTAGTAACAGCAGTAATATTGTTACTTTATTTCAGAATCAGATATGAATCAGTATTTCAAACTTCTAATGGAGATTAAAGCTGCTGGTTGTAGGGATGGGAATTGATAAGAATTTAGCGATTCCTATTCCATTAGCAATGTCACTTATAGATTAAGTTCTCATTGGGTATGTTTTCAGAGTCACCACTATCTTTAAGAAATTACATTAATGCTGTTGGTCAAATGTTTGCGCATGTTTGTTGTGGTATTTTCCCTCTTTGTTGTGATCAGAGTCTTTACTCAAAAAAGTCATTATTTCACATATTACCCAGTATATGACTTATTTACTCCAGAGACTAACATTACATTAAATTCATGTTACTCTGTAAAATAGCTGAAACACATATAATCACTATTTAACACTATCAACCCCAGGCAACATCCCACACACCAAGACAAATCCCTAATGAGAAGACATGTCTCGAAGATCAGTCTCTTAGTGGAATACAAATCTGACCACAGTGGGTTCTTGGCTAGCTTGGCGTTAGCATGCTGTCTGGGCAGATGCTTGAAACCGTGTTGTGTTAGCAGCATGATGCAATTTTTCCTGTCCTCGATGCAGTCTTTCACTTTACCATTTATCTTTTCCTGTTGTGCACTAAAAAAATAACTGTCCAGGCTCTAGACTGCAGCGCTATTTTCCTCCTCTGACACGCAAACTGAAATCAGGTGATTGCAGAGGTGAGGACTCAAGTCACATGACTTGGACTCCAGTCATTAATTGTATGACTTTAGACTTGGCTTGAAAAAATGTTATAAGACTTGTGACTTGACTTGGACTTTACACGAATGACTTGGGACTAAAATTCAACATACATATTATTTAAAAAGTGCGGACCATTAACTCATTTTGTTCATTCACTCTTACCACACTCCGTACGTATGTGAGCGTGAGCTGTAACACAGCCAATCAAATTAACCAGATAAAAAAACAAAACAAAAACAAAACAAAAAAACACTCAATCCAAAAATGCTCCCAAGTACATAAACTACGAAGTAGTCAACAAAAAACGAAATGTAATATGAAAAACCTGCGAGAAGAGAATCACTAACAGAGATGGAACAACTTCCAACTTTGTCCAACATTTGAAGTTGCATAAAGAACGGTACCATGGTGCTTTTCTTTTGCTACGATGAGATAGCTGACTTAGCTAACTTCATCTTATTAGCAACTGTTCTCCGGGCTACGCTGATGATACTGTTTGGCTTCAACATGTATGATATTTTTGTCATGCTATTTTACACCCGGTCTTACAAGCGCATCCAAGAATAACATGCAAGTTGGTAGCTCAGAATTGTCGGTAAATGGTGAGCAGGGTCCGTTTCGGAAAGTGGGTTTCTGTACCTGAACTCGAGGAACTTGGTCTCCGTCTCCTCCCCATCATTAACCCCGTAGATTTAACGCAGTTTAGACTGACAAATATTTATTTTACCATCACATCAAAATTCAAAACCACTGTGTTTAATTTGCAATTAATGCATGGCCGTGTGTAACTTTTGCATGTCTGGCCCAGGGAATTTTTTTTTTTGGTTAGAAAATCTGGCCCACCTTAGTGTGTCATTGAGTAGTAGTCATTTTTCTCCTGTCATTTATGTCAGTACATCACATAAAATACTTTGATCTTATATTATTAGCTGTTGTTTATTTGAAAATGTCAGTTATTCTTAACATTGACGCTAAACATTGCTTATTAGAACGTATTAGAACAAAACAAATTTCCCACGTGTGGGACTAATAAAGGTTATCTTATTTTATGCAGAGTTTTTAGAAAAGTGTTTTAATAAATCGTTTTTATATTTTTTTATTGTCTGAAAACTATGAGGGTTTAAGTGTTAATATTTATTACCGATTAGTAGGAACAACTTAAAGTCAAATGCAATTCATGAATGGCTGCACCTTTGAAAGCATATTTGAAGAATACCAGATGAAAAAGAGGTTCACAAATGAACCTGAACAGCCTTCCATATCACAGTTTATGGACAATTGTGCTGGACAGCACAGCATGACTCATCCACAGCAGAAAGCTATCACAAATGCATGCTTAAGTGACTTGAATATTGGTTGCAAACTGCCCCTGTCTATTGTGGAAAACAAGAATTTTTGACACTTTCTGCTAGTAGTTGACAGAAAATACAGAGTCGGGTAGTATGTTGCAGAACAATTATATCAAAAACAGAGAATGGTCTGGTCAGGAGTCTCCAAGCATCTTTCTTGGAATTTTTATCAGTGTGCAAATGGCTAGAGCAGAAGATGGGATCACTGCTGCCTTTTCACATCCAGTGTACCTTAAAGCAGCTGCTTTGGATCCAGCATTTTCTCTGTTGTGGGTGGAACACCATGTGTTGGGCAGTTGTGACATAAAGACAGAAGTGACACTAAAAGTTAAAGGTAAAGACTGAATATAGTGTATATTTTTTCTGTATTTTTTTTTTTTGTCTAAAATTGTAATAAAGACTCTTTTGCTGTTGTTAATTTGTTTTGCCAGATCTGATCCTGCAAGATGCTGCGGATCCTGCAAAGTCAGAGCAACCTGTGACTCCTGGTGAGAAACATCAAGAAGACTGTGAAGATGGAGGACTCTTTGCTGCTTAGTATAAGAAGCAGAAGAAGGATGTGGGGAAGAGCAGGGCTACAGCTGAGTCACTACCTGGATATTGCTGATGGACACAATGCCCTCTTGTTCTGGACAATGAACATACAGACTCTTCCTTCTCTGTTTCATGTGGCCACCAGAGTTTTGGCAGTACCTTCGTGTGTACCTGCATTTGGCCAATTTGGCAAATCCAATGCACAATAGTTAACTGAAATAACTTAAACTGCACATTCCTATATATATATATACATATATATACATATATAAAAAACACCCAGCACGCCCCTGCGGGCGGTTTATCCTTCAAGCTCGGGTCCTCTACCAGAGGCCTGGGAGCTTGAGGGTCCTGCGCAGTATCTTAGCTGTTCCCAGGACTGCGCTCTTCTGGACAGAGATCTCCGATGTTATTCCCGGGATCTGCTGGAGCCACTCGCCTAGCTTGGGAGTCACCGCACCTAGTGCTCCGATTACCACGGGGACCACCGTTACCTTCACCCTCCACATCCTCTCGAGCTCTTCTCTGAGCCCTTGGTATTTCTCCAGCTTCTCGTGTTCCTTCTTCCTGATATTGCTGTCATTCGGAACCGCTACATCGATCACTACGGCTGTCTTCTTCTGTTTGTCTACCACCACTATGTCCGGTTGGTTAGCCACCACCATTTTGTCCGTCTGTATCTGGAAGTCCCACAGGATCTTAGCTCGGTCATTCTCCACCACCCTTGGGGGCATCTCCCATTTTGACCTCGGGACTTCCAGGTTATACTCGGCACAGATGTTCCTGTACACTATGCCGGCCACTTGGTTATGGCGTTCCATGTATGCCTTGCCTGCTAGCATCTTGCACCCTGCATCTTGCATATATATATATATATATATATACATATATACATATATATATATATATATATATATATATATATATGTATATATATATATATGGGTCTTTTGTTTTGTTTTGTTTCCTCTGTCGCTGACACATGGACACATACAAACACACGTGTTCACACAGAGACTAGATGAGAGAGAGAGTGGACAAGCTAATCACACTGCACTAACTTTTCTGCAATGGTTCATTGTTATATACAGAAGGAAATCTCGGCACTTTTTGTTTGAACAGGAAGTTCTTCTTTTGCATTTTTCGCTGAATGTTTATTCTGTGAATTTGTAGTTTAGAGGAAGAATATTCTTGCAGCAAAGTTTAATAGAGCTGTATGTTATAGAGGTGCAATTTCAGAATTAGTTTGTGCATGTCTTGTAAGTTCACTTGTTTTGTCAAGTGTTGAGATAAATACAGATTTAAAAAAGAACACATGGTCTTTTATTTACATTGACTCTGACTTGCCTGACTTTACTTGAGGCTTGACTTGAGACTTGAAGATAAAGACTTGAGACTTACTTGAGACTTACAAAACAATGACTCGGTCCCTCCTCTAGGTGATTGTAGCGCAATCTCAAAAAACGACAAGCGGGCTTGATAGGCAGCAGAAGTGAGAAGTAAGGAAGTACAAATTTTTACTGTACTTAAATAGAATTTTCAGGTATCTCCACTTTACTTAGGAATTTATGTATTTCAAAACATGTTTATTTTTGGTTTAACACATTCGAGTCAGTCCTGTTCCCCTATTAAACACCAGGGGATGTCGCATGAAAATAGATGAAAGAGGCAAATGGTGTGCCATAGCCAGGGGTTAAAGTGGGCCGGCATTTTTATTTATTCATTTTATTTTGCACAACATCGGAACACTTGCAGGACGGTTGCACTCCGTCAGCATCTATTTAGCCCTACACAAGATGAGCGAGCATTAAGCGAGTCATATTTTTTAAGTTGAAAGTCGTTTCAAATGCAACATTTCTATTAGCTCAACAAATGTCCACAAACACACAGGCTTTCATGCATTTTGTCGCACAGTGTGTTGCTAGCTAAAGGTTCAGCTGCTGCATTTCACAGGAAGAGAAAGAGAGCTAACTACACTCAGAGATGGAAAAAGATAAGAAAGACGGAAGAAAAGGAAGAAGAGGGGTTAGAATTACAGGTAAGAACTGCTCAGTGGTATGTGATAAACTGTAAATGTAAAGCTTACAGGTCAGTCCTCGTGTTTTTAAATCAGATTTTGAGTCTGTACATTTGACATTATGCTTTTTCATGTTGTGAAATGTGCTGCAAAACAAACTGAGATAAAATAACTGGTTTACTGTGATGGATTTAAAGTGCGTGTGACTGGTACGCAGTGGCTGTGGTGCTCACGGTCAGAGTTCAGTTACATAAAGGGTAACAGAGTTAAGGTGATGGTGCTTAGATTCATTCACAGACTGAAACCTTCACACCAACTTTATCCTGTGTGGAAAAAAGACAGCATAAACAGAATACTGTCAGTGTAGAGGATGGACATAAAGGACAAGGCATGACCATAAAATACTCAAAGGATAAATTCAATTGGTTTATAATTTTATTACATAAGTTGGAAAAAAAAGTTAAACAAGTAAATAAAGAAACAACGTAAAAGAAAAGTAAAAAAACAAACAAAAACAAATCAATAAATAAAGGAAAACGGTAATAAAAAGAAAAAAAGGGCCCCAACAATCCCCTCTGAGCAAGCACTAGGCGACAGTGGGGAAGAAAAACTGCCTTTAAACGGGGAGAAACTTCCAGCAGAACCAGGCTCAGGAGGGGCAGTCAACTGCTGGGACTGGTTGGGGGGTTAGGGTGGAAAAAGAAAAAAGATGAAGGAGAGAGGGATGAGGTGTTAGGAGAGAAAGGGAGAAGGGGGAGAGGAGTGGTGAAAATTAAGATGGAACAGAGGTGGAGGACGACGAGGCTACATGAATAAGCAGCAGCGCCTTTTCTTCTTTTTCAGGTACTTTTCCATGAGCTCTTTTTTCTCCAGGATGAGGGTTCTCAACTGATCGTTTGTTTCTTCAATTTCCTTCTCAAGTTTCTGGCATCTTTGCTCCGTTTCTTTTAATGCTCATTTCTTCTCGTGATTTCTTGAAGCTTACACTGCAGGTCTTCCTTTATTTGCTCTTGTTGTTGGTTTTGCGCCTGCATTTCAGCGTTTTCGCACTTCAAGTTGTCTGATTTCAACAACATCTCATTAATGACCTCTGAGTGTTTTTTCGCCATTTCGTTGATCCTACGCTGCATCTTTGAACGTAGTTTTTCCAATACTTCTCCTTCCACTTCAGGTGTTCTGTCCTTCATTGTATTACAAAATTCATTCAGTTTTAGATTTCTTCTCTCAAAGTCCTGGAGAATACGTTTTTCTTCTTCCTGTTGCTCTTTCTCTTGAAGAAGCTCTTTATTTTTGCACTCTGTTTCATCCAGCCTGACTTTCAGCACTTCGTATTTTTTCTTTATGCCTTTGAGTTGGTCCTGCATTTGTGTGACCCCTTCCTTTTTCTGTCCGAGGATTTGTGCAGTTTGTTCCATAGCTTCATCAAGCGTTCCTTGGAGCGCCTGATTCTTTTGCTCCATGTTTTGGAGATCCCTTTGCATCTCCCCAATAGTAGCATTTGCGCGTTGAAGCTGGGCAGACGTTTCTTTTAATTCAGCACTCTTTGTCTTGTTTTCCTTCATCAGGAACAAAATCTTCTGTCGTGCTTCACCAAACTTTCCTTCCCAGGCCTCACTAATAATTTTTGTGTAAGGCTGGCGTTGCTGTTGTTTTTCCAGCTCTTGATTTCGTGCTTCCAATTGTCTGCACTTCTCCTCCAGTTGAAGCTTCTCTTCTTCAATTTGTTTAATTTTTGCATGTAGGTCGGAGTTTTCCTGTAATGTCCTTTGGACTGATAAGACACTATCCATGGTTGTTTTTCCTGGAGCGAGTGGCCGGCCAGACCTCGAAGGAGAGGCAGCAAGATTGTTTGTTCTTTGTTGCCGTTTTCGTGGATACATTTTTAATCCTGTGCACAGTGACTCTGAAGAGGTTTACAAATACTTTCATTCAATATATCTCTGGTCGAACGTTTGAAGGCTGCGAACAAACTGACTAAAACTTGCTGCTCCTGACCCCTACTTAAGGAAAAAACTTCAAAGGATCAAAGGCATGATGTCCACTCTTTATGAATCACATGGCATTTTGGAACGGGGATGTTTTTTTTAAAAACTGTTTTTAAATTTAACTTGAGTGTTTCTTAGTTTTAGACCAGTTGTTTAGTCTGAGGCTTACAGCTGAATTAACAGTAAATTAGTACAGTCGAGTCATGCAGGATGATCACCACTTTTATATATTCAGTATGTGGGTCAGAGTGAGTGTGGATAGACAAAACACAATGATCAGGCATGACATTCTCACTAACTAGTGACACCATGTCACCTGCGACACACACACACACAGTACGTATGATTTTGCCGGTTTCAGCTGCTGGTTGTTAATGTTGCAGACAGATCCCACTGTAACAGACTGCGGCTGTGCTTGAAGGTCATAACATGTTTTCATTCATTAACCTATCGTATTTCCATGAAAACATAGCTATGTAGGCAGAAGTCATTTGTCGAGATTGCTGTAAGCAAAACATTTTCAACCTCAGTTTATCACAGAGAAGCAGCTCTCCTCAGCCTCACAAAGAAAATAAATGGAGGTCATTTAATTTGTGACTTTACTCTCAAATAAAGCTTTATCTATATTTGCAAGTGCATTCATTTTCAGCTTCAGGATTCAGAAACTGTAAGGAATAAATTGATTGGTTTATTCACTTATTTGACAGCGAGGAAAACTTCTCAAGTCGGCAGCAGTCATTGTTCACAAGAGTAAAGTAGCGTCTCTCGGTCTGGCTCTCTAGGAACCTCAGTGTGCTGTTCCCATGGAAACAAGTTTTATACTGAGTAAATTGTGTGTGTGTGTGTGTGTGGGCGGGGGGGGGGGGGTGCATACTTTACTTCAGTTTTTTAAAACAAAACAGATGAAAGAATAAATTGGATGTATAACTGATAGCCATTAACTTAGGGCTGATTTAAAGTGTGTGTGTGTGTGTGTGTGTGTGTGTGTGTGTGTGTGTGTGTGTGTGTGTGTGTGTGTGTGTGTGGGTGCGCACACATGTGTATGTGTATTCCAGGACTGAACAATGATTACTTTGACCTTCAACAACCTGTTGAAGCTAAACCTGCATTTCCTGCAAAGTTTGGGACATTAAAAGAATTCACAATGACAGTTTTGTGCAAAATGTTTTTTTCTGGTTCTCAGGGCTTTTAAAGACAATCACTCTTCTAAGCAAGGTCATAGTTTTTTTTTAATTGCAATTCTTGCAGTTGTAAAATTATTGCAGTAACAAAAGCTCAGATTAAAACTGATTTTCAACTGACCTACCTTCAAGTTTATATTTCCATATAATGTAATGTAATGTAATCTAATCTAATCTAATCTAATCTAATCTAATCTAATCTAATCTAATATAATATAATATAATATAATATAATATTCTGTTTTTGTTCTTAAAAGTTGGACCATTAAGTTATTTGAAAAAGAAAAAAAAAAGAAAATCATTCATTTTACATTTGTAAGTCATTCAATTACAAAACCTCTATGACCTTGGAAAATAGACACTGAATATCTAATATATATAACAAATCGCAATTTTTAGTTTAACCAGTTAAATTTATCAGATTTTAATAGCTAAAGTTATCAGATAATTCATAAATTACACAGTGGAACATATATTTTAAGCATATTTTGTTTTACCTAAAAGCTGAATATCATGCACGTCCAGACAAATGAAGGGCACATACCCATGTTCCCCCAAAGAGTTAATATTAGCTACCCTTTCAGCCGTGACTGCCCCATCACCTTAATAATAACACATTAACAGAGGTCAGTTGACAACCAGCTACCAGTTTGTACGTACTACACACAGACATTTGTCTGTAACACATCATACTACTTCAATTGGGGCTTGAAGGTAAGTCTGCTTGTCTTACATGTAAGTATTTTATCTTCATTCAAGCAGCTTATTTGTAATTGCATTAGTCACACTGCAATGCAAACACTTCAAGGCAAAATGAAGAGCCCGGATGAGCCTCGAAGGAGTAAAGCGGATGGCGAGAACAACAACTGGGAGCAAGAAAATCAATCGGACACATCCCATAATAAGAGCCCGCTCCTTTCGGATCCATGGAAACCATGCAGACGGCACCGTGCTGTTGTCAAAGGTCAGAGTGACGTTGGAAAATCGTTATAATCTGATCAATACTGATGCAATCAATCTATCTGAGAGCAGCCATGTGCAATCTTAATCAAGTATGTAGTTTTACGCTGGAGCTCCAGTTTGGTTTGACCTCAATCTGAAAAGTCATACATTGATCAGAATCTTGAACTCAATAACAGAGTTTATTGATAAGCTATTATCACATCTTTTAAATATGTATTTTCTGCTCTAAGGACAGGGTGCAACACTGAATCCTAATTACTGATTTGATATCTTATTAATATTCAGTTCTCATACCCAAGTATAATCGTTTGCTGTTATATTTCATACTATACATCTGGTGATTTAACTTTCATATTATATTTTTATACTTCTGTTATTTCAGTTATACTAAACTGTCATTTGATTTCATTGTTACTTGTGTATCCAACCACAGAGCTGCGCACAATCCTTGTTTTTTAGATTCATGCAAGGCTTGGGTCAGGTCACTTAACTTGAAACAACAACTACAGAACCACTCGTGCTAATACTGAAGTAAGTAAAAGCATTCTTTACTGCAGTAGAAGAACAAATGCTAGTGCTAAAATATTCCTGTTACCTTTACACAGATATATGTGATAGAAACATCCTCCAAAGAGCTACTTTATACTTTGAGTACATTTCAGATCCTGTACTTTTTCACTTGTATTTGAGTAAAGAGGTTGAATCAGTACTTCAGCTTTTTCTGGAGTGTTTTTTAGCACTAGTGTCTGTAGTTCTACTTAAGTACAGCATGTTTGAACATATTAGTGTTTGTTCTGATGGGTGCTTACTTCAATATTAGCTTATGCGATTCTGTAGGTGTTGTTTCACGTTAAGTCATCTGACTCAAGCCTTGCACAAATCGAAAAAAATAAGGATTGTGCACAGCTCCATAGTTGAATACACAAGTGTGGGGGAAATCTGTCTGTCCCCTGTGTTCTGGAAGAGGCACCCTAGAACACGTCAGCAGCCCGAAGGCCCGGGCGATGGTCGGTATCGTTGGCGTTCCTGCAATCCAGGGGCTTTGCAGGATGATCACTGCAAAGTCCTCTGCTGGCTGGGTGTGGCTGGGGCAGCCAAAAAGAATGCCATCCAGGCTGTGAGTGAAGCGGCAGAGAAAGCCACAAGGTGGCTGTGGATTAAAAGGGCTGATCCGTTGGTAGCTACTGGTATGCAAGTCAAGGCCTGATCACCATCGGGTGGCTCACCTGAGCGAGGGTCTGTGATGTTGTGAGACCCAAAACAACTGATTACCCCAGGATACACCACTGAGGGAATGGGTTAAATGCAGAGAGGAATTTCCCCACGGGGATCAATAAAGTATACCTTATTATTATTATTAACCTCTTAAGCCCCAAGCCTACCTGATCTCCTGCCTTTTGCCTCCGTATCAGGGGGCGTTGGAGCTTAAAGCGCTATACAAATACAGGCCATTTACCATTTAAGAGGTTAACTCCAAGTGGACAAACAAAAGTAGAACAAAACAAGATGAAGAAAAAAAAATATCCTTAGTTTTGGCCTATTTTTAATATGATCATTTATGTTCAATACTTTGGGATGCTCATACTACTGTGAGCCAAGTGTTTGTATTTTCAGATTGTTTTGTACAATCTAATTCAAAGGCAACAACTAGAAGGCTGGAATCAAACAATGCAAACTAACCTAAAAGATTCAAACCTACTCTGGAAACTGCTGAATCGAAACTGAACTGAATCCAATCTGATGAAAAATGTAAAACTTTAATGCTCCACAGCTTTCCAAGTAATTGTGAACTTTACCTTTTAACTTTACCACCTCTGTAACATCTCAGCACAACGCTGTTGCTCTGACATGCTAAACCTTTTTGGTTCCTTAGAGCTGCTGTTGAAGCTGAGGTGTTGTCTGGGAACAGTGTGTGGGATTGAATGGTATGGCTACGCTGCTCTGGGTATTTTGACTGCCATCCTCAGTTTCCTCATGGACCTCAGTGTAGCGAAGCTGCTGCGAGGTGGATACAGACATACACACACACACACACACACACACACACACACACACACACACACACACACACAAGCTAAGTAAGCAAAGCACACAAATAATCAGTGCTTCTCTCTCGTGTCTCTTGCAGCTCACCAGTGGCTTTATACGATGCTGGAAGGAAATGTTTTGCTGCAGTTTCTCTGCTGGACTCTTTACCCAGCATGCATTTGTGCCATTGCATCATCATTCTCCCACAACATCTGTCCTTTCTCCACAGGTCTGTTGAGCAACAAGCAGGAAACATGATTAGTTCAGGTGTTTTTTCACAGGCTGTGCTGCTTTTCTCTGTATTCTGAGAGCATGGCATTGCAACCGTCCAAGTCCACAGGTGAAGAAAGAGGGAATTAGTTTTTATTTTAAGTCTCAAAGCTATCTTAGTTAGATTGTGGCTTGGGGGATAGTGACCCTTTTCCAAAATTAACCACACACTACAAACAAAGCTCTAGCAGAAAACACCCCTTCCTTGAAACGTTCTTCAGTATGCAATTTAGTTCTGTGAGAACATTTTTAATCAACAAGCTTACCTAAAACAAAGGTGTCCATGTCAAAACTGAAAGAAAAAAGCAAAACTATTTGTGTCCAAAGATGATGTTTATAACTAAAAAGACTTGATTTTTCTTTACAACTCATATCATCAACGCCTCATAATGCCTCTAGATTCAGACTCGAATGTATTTATATTATTTATACTATTTATTCATACTTTTAATTCAACTTTAACATAAACATACAAAACAATAACACTAATGATATAGAGGTCTCAAACACTTGTTACAGGGTTAAAAGTCAATAGAAAGTGATTATTATTGTGAACAACAGGAACTACTACAGCACGAAAAACTCTCCATATATTTACATGCAAACCTGATTATTGTTGTAAGACAGACTTGGAAAAATTGTGAGCCCATGCATTAAAGCACCAGTTTTTTTTTAGATGTGACAGCTAAGCAAACACTGAGTCTCTACCAAATGTGGATGTGTGTGAGCTGATGAGTATTGCAGTAGCAAGCTTTTGCCATTCATTCACTTACAAGTGATCATTACCGTGGAAGTTATGTAGTGTTTGGCTACAACATGGCATAAGATTAGAAAGGCTAATTATCCAAGATGATTTTGTGCGGTCACACCGTAACATGAAAGGACATTCAACCTTTTTATCTTCATTATAGTCTTAGAAAAAAGATAAATGAGCACAAATGAACGTGAACATTCATTTTTCATCACCCACTTTTTCTCTTGGAAACGTCTTTCTGTCTATCTAAAATAAATGGTATTGAAAAACAGTCAAATGAGATATGAAGAAGTCAACTATGATATTAGCAGTCTCAGAAATCTTGTATGAAGTATGAAGGATGTAGGATAAAGCATATCTAAGGGACTATGTGTTCTATCTGTCCACCGTTCGCAGTGCAGCTCTGTACTGTAGCCCAGCGGTCCCTCTGGTCTCTTACTTGCAAACAAAGCAAACAAGGAGACATCTCAGCTGAACCATAAAAAAGGAGAAATTGGTTTGATTTATGCAACCAAAATCCGCCTGTGCAGATATAGCCTTTACAATCAAATACTGAAACACAGTTCATCTTCAGCTTGCCTGTTTTGTGTTGATGGTCTTTTTAAGTCCCAAAGAAATCCTTGCCTTGCCGTTCCCCTCTATTTAGTTATTCAAAAATCATTCTTGCGTATTCACCTATAATAGTCTTTTTTGCCTTTGTGATTGCTTTTGTACCTCAAACTCAATCTTGTAATCCCAATTGTTTATCTTCTCAGGCTCAGGGATACCAGAGGTGAGAACCATGTTGGCGGGATTTGAAATGCCGCATTATTTGTCTCTCACTAATTTGTTTTCCAAGTTCTTGGGCCTCATCTGTACACTGGCTGCTGGCAGCACTGTTTTCCTGGGCAAAGTGGTAAGATGACTCAGCATGTCTTTTTGCTACTCAGAATGCACAGCAGTAATGTAATCATTTTGCTAATGGTGTGTTTTCTGATTTGTTGTGACGGTTCTGTATATTTACCTCGAAACATCAGGGTCCATTTGTGCATCTTTCCACCATGGTGGGAGGTTACCTGAGCAATCTCTGCACTCTCATACAACGTGATAAGAAGGTAAAGCACAGAGAAGTAACTAAAAAGGATGCTGTACATTAAAACAGTCTGTGTATGTTAGAAATAAAGCACATTTTAATTCAACTTTTTTGATATTTAAGCCCAGAAACCTTTCAGTTAAAAAAAAAAGAGAAAAGCTTTGATAAACACAAGTACCACATCAAGTACCAAACACCAGGCAAACAAAGCCAGAGATGATTTAGTGGCACAGCTGAAGCTCAGGTGTTAGAGTAGGTAATCTACCAATCACAAGGTCATTGGATTAATCCCTGACCCCTCCAGTCCACCAATCCAAGTGTCTTTGCACAAAATACAGAACTTTTACTTGTCTCCAAAGCAGTACGTGTGCTTAGGCTTAAATAAATGTTTGATCGGGTGAATGACACAGTTGAGTGAGACAGAAAGTTGAGTGCTCAGCACAAGTGGAAAGGTGCTATATAAATCCATTTAGTGGCTAAAAGAGATTTAGAAGTTAGTAAAAAACAAAAGGAGTGTGAACACTGGATGTCATCATTTTGCTGTAAATAGGACCCCTAATCTGTTTGGACAAATAATTCTGACTCAGAATCTATTTGCCAATCCATCTTCATCTCTGTCTGCTTACCTCATTGCAACACATTTAATCCTTGGGTTAAGATCAAAGCCTAACTGCAAAGCCTAACAGATACCTGATAATGAAAGTGCTGAAATAAGTGCTAAGTGAAATAAAAGTAAGTGATGCATAAATAAAATACTAGAACTTGTCTACAGTCTTCCTGGACAGTCTAGAAATATTAATCGCACAGCAGCCCATTATTTGTCAGATAATTCCATTAAAAATGCTCAAAAGGACGCAAATGTTTTTCAGAGGTCCAGATCAGTGCTCAGGTGAAGCCTTGCCAAAATGCGCTAGCTGTAAGTGGCCAGTGTCATCTTCCACCTCTCAGCCAAAGCTGCCATAAGCAAATCATGCAAACTTCAATCCTCATGCAGTTGTCCTAAATGAGAAAATTAGCGATAAAAACTAAAATTGCTTCTTGTTTCAGGTTGCAAACATTTTTGGTTTATACTTTAAATTTGGGCGTTTTAACATGATGGTCTATGGAGGACGACTCATTTTTGGAGCCAGCCACGAGTGGCCGTTTGAGGAACTGCAGCTTTTGACACATCAGAAAAAATGAATCACATCGAAGGACTGAAATAATTCCAGTAAAAACAGAGTCACCTTTACAGGAAACACAATAAGAGAACATAGGCTCCCTACATGCTTGTTAAGGCCTGAGTGATGTCTAAATGTTAAGAGCTTTGCGTTTGATTCTTCCACTGTTTGGAGGCCATGTTATTTGAATCATAGCAAGGGACCTCAGATGGGCTCAGACGGGGTGTGAAATGCTTCTCTGGAAAACAATAAATGAAATCCTGCTACGTTCTTTAAAGCATAAAAGTCTAAAAAAAGAGACAGCACACACACTACAGCATGTGTTTCTTGTAGGAAAAAGCAGCTGGACAAATGTTGGTTGTATCTGCCGGGGTCGGGGTAGCCAGCTGCTTCGGAGCTCCCATTGGCGGTGAGAAAGCCAGGTTGAGCTTTACAATCAATAACTTTTTATGTATCTGCTCACAGCAAATCTGTTTTTCGCACAGTTACTCAGGTAATGCTCTTTTCTGCCTTTGATTTCCCTTTTGCATGCTTCACAAAGTTGCTGTTCCCTTTTATCCTCCCTCAGCCCTATTTGGTCCCCCATCGTGTTTGTATATGTTCCTCCCTCACCTCTTCCTCCTTTGATCCGCCTAATATTTTGATCTTCTTACCTCCATTTCTCTTTTGCATCCTTGCTGGAGGTTCATTGCCAAAGGTTTGTGCTTGAAGGATAAGCTCAAAATGTCACAATTTACATAAAACAGCAGGGGGTCTGTTAACACCTGAAATATACCCCTATTTCTGTTGGCACAGATGCAGACAACACTATTTATTACAGCCTTCCAAAGATTGTACTGTTTAAAGTAGAAAGGGCTACTGCCGTCGCATGCAAAATGTCATCTGCACCTTACTCTTATTCCTTTGTGTCTTTGCTCCTCTTCCCCTGCAGGTGTGTTGTTCTCTGTGGAGGTGATGAGCTCTCACTTCGCCCTGAGGCATTACTGCCCATGCTTCTTCTCAGCAGCCTGTGGGGCGTTGACCTTCCGACTTTTAGCAGTGTGGGGTGGAGATGGAGGTGATGGATGCACTAAATACCACTCGCTCCTTTAATAGTCTAGAAGTAGATGGTTTACTTTAGAGTCACAGAAAAAAAAGCCAAATAAAGCCTAGAAGAAGAAGAAGGAATTCCCTCCAAATATGGAAAATTATTGTGTTGCAGTGGCCAAAAAAAGAAAAAAGAACACAGTTCACTCAATCAAAATCGAAATATTCTAAAATGAGAAGCTTAATATGAATGCGCGCCTTGTTTTTCTGTATCAGTGCTTGGGGCAGTGGAGCTGAAACAGATGTCAGAGAAAAATGTTCAACAGTACGTCGAGTAAGTGGTTCAGAGGGTCCAAATCTATTAATTATCCACAGCCTTCCACCAGACAGCCAGACAGCCAGACAGCGTGTTGATTCAAACTGGATCCAAACACCAAATTCCAGCAGGGAAGGGTTAGGGTAATAAACTTGCTTTCCAGCAGCTAACAGCTCAATAATCAGGCCACAGTAACAGCTCCTCACAGCAACAAGGCCAAGATAATATGATGATAATGACTGAAGAGCTGAGATTTTACTGAAGTCAGACTTACAAGGACACTGTGCTATTTCCTTTTTAAAAGCTGGACCACTTAACACCAACAACTGCGTAGGAAAATAATGACATTTTAAACATGTGTCCTAGATTATACTGGGCCACCTACACGCTACACCTACATGAGCGCTCAGCTGTAGAAACACAGGACATGAAGCTCCAACCGCACAGTTTTTATGCTGATGTTAATGTCAGAGAAGATCTGGAAGTCTCCAGTTACTGAGTCAGCAGAGCGTTGGACACTTTTTTTTTTTTACACTGTGTGCCTTTAGTACTTGGTGACGCTGGTTTCCACTGTGCAGTAGTACCATTGACAGCTGATCATGTCATGGTCCTGGGTTGCTGTCCCAGTTTTTCTAAGTTAAGGATCTCTTAGTTTTGGTTATTTTAATACTTACCGTTTACAGTTGCTTTATGTTTTCCCTCGGTTTTTCCTGGTTTCGTTTATATTAAGTTATTGTTTCAGTTCATCCTGCCCGTCTCAATCTCTGTGTTTGGTGTTGCTCGTCTTGCCACTTCCTGTTTTATTTTCATAGATGTTTGTCCCCTGTGCCTTGCTAAAGGTTCTACTTCCCTTGTCATCCCTGATTTGTCCCCACTGCTTTTCCCACCTGTTTCCCTCTAGGCTCATGTCCTTTTATAGTTATTGTCTCAGTAACCCCTTGACCTTTGCCCGGTCGACCACAAAGTCTATCCACTCCCAGAGTTTTCTGTAAAATCACTCCTAGTGGCTCCTGGTTATTTGCATTGTCTGGCTTTACTTTCTGCTTTTTTAGCATGTTTTCCTTTTACATTGATCAGCATTCACTTCCACTTAAGCATCCAGCATCCACTTTGGAGGAGCGTTGGAATTCAGTGAGCTCTGCAGAACGACTTGTTCTCTTACCAGTGTTTGTAAAAGCAGACTGCGTGGATAGGTGCTTGATTTTTCTGAGCCTGTGGTAACTGGGCTGAAAACACCTGAATTCAAAGAAGAGACTGTGTGGCCTGTTGCTTTGTCTACATGACAGCAGCTCCTTTACTGCCTGCAGTGCACCAATAATCCACCAGTGGGCAGAAGATGTATGTCACTGCAGCTTTTTCAGAGGCCTATTGATCATGTTGACACATGGATCTCTCAGAAACCCATGTGCCAGACTGTCTGACATAAACAGACTCTCCATCTCTCTCATGGTATTTATCATGAAGATGTCTCATGTTGAAGTAAATCCTTAATTAAATGAAATATTTTCTTTTTTTAAATTCTGATTTTATTTCTTTCTGTTGTCAGTAATGTTGACAGCTATATAATAACTCGCCATGTCAAACATCAACTTTGGCAAAGTTATTTAAGCTGGCAGACTGTAAAATCCAATACATTTTGAGTTCAATAATGTGAGGGATTATTAAATTTGAAAGGCTGTGGGGGAGATTGAAGTGATGCAATTTGTTTTATGTCCACAGAGACTCTCCAGGCCTTGTTCAGAACTAATTTCCCCGATGCTTTACCTTTCTACCCGCTGGAAATTCTGCTGTTTGCTTTCTTGGGGTAGGTTTATTTTGACAGTATCTGCATAATCAAACAGGTCCTCTTTTATTCTCTGTCTGACAGATAATCCCTGACTTCTGGCATTCGTATTCATATCAGTCACAATGAAAACCAGCTGTTTTTCCTGCTGTACCAATTAGCATTCCAATTTTTTTAGTCTCATCTCAACCATTTCCTCCTCCTCCTCCTCCTTCCCATGACTTCTCCAAGTGTAATGACTTCCGATAGTCTGTTGCTGCCTGGATTAAAATTAGCCTCTCATCTCTCACTGTGGTTTGTGTCACTGTCTGAAAACAGGCTGCTGTGTGGGGCTGTGAGCTGCTGCTACCTCTTCTGCCACAGGTGGATCCTGCGTTTCACTAAAACAAACCCAGTTTTCGCCAAGATGCTGACGACAGAGTGAGAGCTCTTTGCAACCTGAATTGTGCTGTAAAATCTGGTTGACAATTTATTTGCCTTTTTCTCCAGATAGAAGCAAACATTTGTCGAGTAACACACTTTAAACCCCTGAAAGCATGGACTAGAGTAGATAGGAAAACATTTCAGGTTATTTAGAAGTCGGACAGACAGTTTTAAAAGCTAATGGAATGAACCAAATGCCTGTATTTTGCAGGAAGGCTCTGTACTCAGGCATGGTTGTCTTCTTCCTGGCATCACTGACGTTTCCCCATTTTGCTGGTCATTACATGGCTTCTAAGGTGGGCATCAGCAGCATTTAAAGATATAAACACTGCAGTGAGTCACGCTGTTGCTTTCGTCTGAATGTTCCTTCATTATAATGCACTTTATTCTGAGTCACTCCCGTGTATGCTGCCTTGCTCTCATCCTCCTATAAATTGTAACTATTAATCCACAATTATAGTCTGCAACAATTTCACCGCTCACTCCAACACTTGATCTGAGCCTGATCAGATTGTTTAACTGCATTACAAGCTCAAACACTTTGTTTGTGTTTGTCATTACTTTGCTCTTCCTTAGACATTATTACACTCACCACAGAGGCTTATTTCACTTTTATTTCTGTCAGGGTGTCAGCTCACAATATCTAATTCTATCTCAGTAACACATAACTGAGATTTTTGGCGCAAAGCTTCTTGAATAATTTCCCAGTTCTAATATAAAGAAGAAACTTTTCTTGTTTCCTAATTCCATTTAAAAAGCTCTGATTGACTCTGATTGCTGTTTTTTTTTTTCTTCAAATCATAATAATCCCATTAAGCTAGCAAAGACACTAATTGATGCCGTTGTTGAATATCATCATCACATCAGAATGAATATCAGCATAGAAATGCTCTTAGCAGAGGTAGTGCATCTGAAAATGACGGTCATGTGCACGTGGACACTGGCCTGTTTTGAATCAGTCTAAACCAACAGGTTTGTGCAATCTGCATACCATCAGCTACAGCTCATCCATGTCTCTGCAACAGGAAACATGTTTACCTCCACGTGAAGTGCCCAACAGGAAAATGCAGGAAAATCTTTCCAAAGTGTTTCCAATCGAGTAAAAAATAAATTTATAAATTAACAAATAGATTTAAAATAAATTTTATAAGAAGGCCTTCATCGTTTGTTTGCATGCATCTGAAGCAGATCTAAAAAATTTTTATAGGGTACAAACAAATTCAGAAAACATTGATGAGCCACCGCTTAATTATTCCATGAAAAACTACCAGATTAGGCAGCAGCCCCGGTTCAGCTCGAACATGAGGCCCTTTGTTTTTCCCCGACTCTCTGCCACCTTTGCTGCCTGCTCTCCACTGTGCTATCTAATAAAGGTCAAAAAATTAATGTTAAAAAATATTGGTACACACAGTTTACATGCAGATTTGTGCAAACTAGTGGTGTGTGCAAATTTTGGTATCCATCCAATACCAAATACAGAGCCAGAATTCCCGATACGAACACTGATATCAATACTTTTAACTTAAAGGCAGCTTATGTAGGGAAGAGCAGCGTGTAATGAGTTATGAGATGAATCATCGTGAATTTGCATTTTCTGATTTTAACAGCCACTAAATCTGTGGTTGTAATTAGAGAAGACAACAAAGCTCATACTTCAGCTTTTCGTGTATTTTGAAACTGGGGTTTTTAAGACCTGGAATGCAAATGTGCCTTTTTATAAAGTGCTTTGGGTCAGCTTTTGCTGTTTAAATGTGCTATAGTTTATAAGTAAAATCGACGTGACAGTCAACACGAAAAAGTTCAGATATTTTTCATAATGCCTGATTGAGTTATATTTTTTATTTCTTAGAAAATAATTTAACACAATTCCTACATGTTGAACTTAAAGGATAGAAACAAAGTATCGATCCGATACCAACACCAGCGTTACTGTTGATATCTGGATCGATCCGCCCAGCTCCAGTGCAAACGCACTCTTTGTAAATGAGGACCAGTGTGAGCATCAGTCTGTTTTTGTGTCATAATGTGAGGTAGTAATACTAATATCACTAATCTTTTAATCAGTACACCATGAAGGAGCTCCTCACTTCTTTCCTGGATAGCAGGCAGTGGACCTCACAATCCCACAACACCTCCGAGCAGCTGCAACCTTTGTTGGAGTGGAGCTCATCAGGGACTTCTGTCTACTTCTCTTTGGTTTTCTTTCTGCTCATGAAGGTACAGCAATGCAAAGGTCAATGAAATCATCTTTTTATCTGTCTAGGAATCCTAAGAAGGCACCAAACTCGGCTGCGACTCCTCTTGTTCCTCTCTGCTGGGTCACAGCGACCCATAATTGGAATACAGTAATTGACATTTTCACAATAGAATAGGCAAACTAAAGGCTGTTTAACCTTTGAGGATGAAATGTCTTGTGATGCTTGATGCTCAGTCATACCAGCACTGCGGGTGGAAAGAATGGGTTTTTGACCTTTAACAGCTATTAAAGTAATAGCCCAGTTACTGGTTTTAATCAGTCCCATTATGTGTCCACACATCTCTTCTTCTCATTTGTGTTTGAAGCAGACAGAACACCTTGGAAACGCACAAAAAAGAAAATGAGTTTAAAAGAAAATTTCTACACTGAGAACAGCTTCTGATAGTCACTTTAGCAGGAACCAATGAGCAGTTCTCTCATTTCTACATTTAAATGTGAAACGCAAATGCACATAATGGAATCATTTGTGCATAAATGAGAGCAGTGCAAACACAGCCTGATGTGACTCCTCTGGATGCTCTGTGTCTTTGTCTGTTGTGTCTGAGATGTGGATGTTGGTCCTCGCCTGCACCCTGCCTCTGCCAGCTGGATACTTCATGCCAGTGTTCATCTATGGTGAGTGTTTCAACTTTAAATTTCAATATAACAAGTCCGTCTCACTGCATCCCCCATCTGTAGGAGTGAAAGCCGTCTTTTGCCTAAGCTAACATGGCAAAGCTACTAAGTAAGAAACCCTTTCTTATTGGTCGTTTTGTTTCTCTTTTCCAGGGGCAGCTATTGGCCGTTTGATTGGGGAAGGAGCCGCTTATTTGTCTTCCACTGGAGTGACTCCAGGCCAGCAGTGGGCTTCTGTAAACCCAGGAGGCTACGCACTTGCTGGTAGAAAAACCTGACCAGCTGTAGTTTGGTGCTAATATTTTACACTCGCATTGACTTTTGCCTGAATGTTTGAAAGGGACAATTTTGCCTGCATTAATCAGTTTACTTCAAATTTTGCTAAACATTTTCCTAGAGCTACAATTTGAACCCAGTTTTAGCTAATAAGTTAATTTCTATCATCATCATGCCTTTCAACTTTTTAAGTTTTTAAGTAAATTTGCTGAAATGTGGCATTAAATTTAACAAAGCAACAATTCAAAGTGTATCGTATGGTTTGTCTGCTTTAGGTGCAGCGGCCTTCTCTGGCGCTGTCACACACACTTTGTCCCCAGTTCTCGTGGCTATAGAGTTGACTGGTCAGTTCACCCATGCTGTACCCATCCTCCTGGCAACTCTGCTGGCCAACGCCCTGTCACGCTCTGGACAACGCCCATCTTTCTATGATGCCTTGTCCATCAGCAAGAGGCTCCCACACCTTCCCTCTCTGAAGAAGGCAAGTCCTCAGTAAGTAAACACAAAAGGCCGTCTGACAATCTGTAGTAAACCTCTGACTGTGGTGCTGATTGTGGGTTTTTTGCATCTAGCTGAGCAGTGTGTGTAATAACATTATATTAGTAAGAAAGTCATATCAATGTATAAGGCATGAAAATGTACACTATTACTGAATTCTAGCCAGAAATGGGGAAATGTGTGAAAATGTGAAAAAAAATGAATACAAAGTTTATATTAATAAAATATAAAGTTTGTTTTAGTTAATTTTAGGTTTTCTCATTGCTGTTCAAAGCTTGTTTTTCAAACAGTGTTTCACAGTGAAATATTTCATCAGTTGATGTTTGGATCCTCCGACTCTGAAGTTATGCCGAGTATCAAAAGTTTCAACAAAACTTCAGTCCATGACTGAAACTATAAAACTATAAGGAAGCCAACCAAAGTGTAAATAATCATACAACTAACACTTTTATGTATGGCTGTATATAAACTGCTTAAAAAATTAAAGGAAGACTTTTTAATCAGAGTACAGCATCAAGTTAGTTGAACGTCTGGGATATTGATCGGGTCAGCTGCTTTGGTGTTATTGAGTTCCAGGAGACAGACAGTTACTCTAGGAGAGCTGACAGGACCGTAGAAGGTCCTTAAACCATTAGCAGGACTGATGTCTGCTCGTTTGACAGAACAGGATGATCACTGCCATAGAATACCAGAATTGGCAGGTCCACCACTGGCGTCCTGTGCTTTTCACAGATGACAGCAGGTTCACCCTGAGCACACGTGAAAGGATCTGGAGAAGCCATGGAGAAAATTATGCTGCCATTAACCTCATTCGGCATGACCGGATTGGTGGTAAATCAGTGATCGTCTGGGGAATCATGTTCATGGAGGGATGCTCAAACCTCTACAGTACAGGCAATCTGGACTGGCACCAGATCTGGGAGAAGATCCCCCAGGACACCAGACATTGTCTTATTAGGAGCACACGCCGACATTGTCGGGCTTGCATGCAAGCATGTGGGGGTCATATAAACTACTGAGTACCATTTTTAGTTTCTGCAATGAAATTTGTGCAAAATGGGCCAGCCTGCTGCAACATTTTTGCACTTTGATTTTAGGTATGTCTTTGAATTCAGTCCCCTGTAGGTTGTATTTTAATTTCCTTACTTTCATTCCAAGCACATTATCCAGTCCATATCAATGCATCCAGCACGACTTTTTGATGTGTTTTGAAAGAGTTCCTTTCATTTTTCACAGCAGTATAGTTGGGGAATGGCTGCAATCACAGCATTGTAAGATGGCGAAAGATGTACCCTTAGGCCCCCTCCTCGATTCAGAGATGGTCTTTCCCTTTTCATGTAAATGGCCTCCTTGACTCCGCGCTCAAACCAGCGTTCCTCCCTGTCCAGGATGTGTACATCCTCATCCTTGAAAGAGTGTCCACTGGCCTGTAGGTGTAAATAAACTGCAGAGTCCTGGCCTGACGAGGTAGCTCTTCTGTGTTGTGCCATCCGCTTCGCCAGAGGTTGTTTGGTTTCCCCGATGTATAAATCCTGGCAATCCTCCTGGCACTTAACGGCGTACACTATGTTACTCTGTTTGTGTCGGGGGACCCGATCCTTGGGGTGGACCAATTTTTGGCGCAGCGTGTTTTGGGGTTTAAAAGCCACAGAGACCCGGTGTTTAGAAAAAAATGCGTCTCAACTGCTCCAATACTCCTGACACATATGGGATCACTACAGGTTTTCGCTTGGGCAGCGGTTGTCCTTCTCTCCTGGATCGGCTGGAGCTTTCTTTAGGTGCCTTCCCAGCTTTGACAAACGTCCAGCTGGGATAACCACATTTACTCAGGGCCTTCTTGATGTGCTGTTATTCTGCCTCCCTGGCCGCTGTGTCAGTGGGGATGGTGTTCGCTCTGTGTTGTAGCGTCCTGATGACACCCAGTTTGTGCTCCAGTGGATGATGAGAGTCAAACCTTAGATACTGATCCGTATGCGTAGGTTTACGGTACACGTCAGCTTTTAGATGTCCCCCATTCCTGATGGAAATCTCGCAGTCTAAGAAGGCTAACCTGCCACTTTTCATATCCTCCCTGGTGAATTTGATGTGTCGGTCCACCGAGTTAATGTAATCCGTGAAATGTAGTACGTCCTAAGATTTAATTTTCACCCAGGTGTCATCCACATATCTGAACCAATGGCTTGGTGGTGTTCCAGGGTAGGAAAGCAAAGCCCCCTTTTCCACTTCTTCCATGTACAAATTGGCCACGATGGGTGAAACTGGGGAGCCCATGGCACACCCATGTTTCTGCCTGTAGAACTGACCCTTGTATGTGAAGTAGGTGAAATGAAGACACAGTTCCAAAAGCAAACACACTTGGTCGATGCTGAGAGTGGTCCTGTTGCTGAGGTTGGGGTCATCCTGTAATCTCTTACGGACTACCTCCAACGCTTCCGTGACTGGGATGGAAGTGAAGAGAGATGTAACGTCGTACGAGACCATGGTTTCATCTGTCTCAATAATGACATCTCTCGCCTTCTCAACGAAATCCAGGGTGTTCTGGATGTTTATAAGATTGGGGAAACCTGCAGTCAGCTGAGACTGAAGAAGTCACTTGGATGAGTGACGAAACGTTTCTCCCACAAAACGCTACATCCAGATGAACAGAATCAATTTTTGGAGATTTACTTTCCTGGATGATTGAGAATGCATCAAGACGTTTTAACCAATCAACAATCAACAAACCTGTCTCGCCTACATTCTGATTCCGAGGAGCACAGGCAACCATCAGAATCAAAACACTCACAACAATGAATTTAATCTTTTAACCAAGTCAGTCACAAAAAACACAACAGAAACTCATCATGACAACCCACACTGACAATATCTGGAAACTGGGCACACAGGCTATGAATGTCAGTAATCATATATCTGCTAAGAACTGTAATTAGAATGAAAATCCAAATGAACTCAGATTTAACAGAGATTTATGTGTCTATACTTGGATCATCATCTGTTTGCCACCCACACAGGATATCAGCCCTTAACCCTCAGGCTCAAATTAAGTTTTTAGTTGCTAATGCACAACCAAGTCCTGCAGTGGTACTTCTGAGTAAAAAAAACTCATAAAATATGTATGTGGGGTAATCAGGTTGTTAGTTTTTAACTGTTGCAAATCGGCAACGCCTGCCTTGAGAGGGCTAATGCTTTCTCATGCTTAATGCTGTCACACTTTCAGATATATTTTATTTCTAACCTATAGCACGTTTAAACAGCAGAAGTTGACCCAAAGTCCCAGAAACCCAGTTTCAAAATAAATAAAGGCTGAAAAGTGTATTTTGTCGTGTTAACTAATAATCAGATCGATACCGAAATCGACAGTATCACACAGGACTAACAGATATCATGACACGACTTTGGTAAGTTCAGACAACGCATGGATCAGCCTATGTCTGTCAGATGAAGTGTTGTTGGAATAACAAAAGGTCTTCTACATCACTGCCCTGACAGCAGCAGCTGTACTGTCTGACTTCCAACCAGCTCTTATACAACATGCATCCTGAGTATGAGGGGTGGAAGTGATCCAAATTCATCAGTAAAAGCAGAGCATTGCAGTTCTCCTTTATGCGTTCCTGTTTATCATTTGGCAGCCGCTATTATGCAATTTCAGAATTGATCATTTAATTTAAGCACTGCTGCTTTTTCTCCAGGTGTGACACGATTCATCTCTCTTGCAGGCTTCCATCCACACCAGTCGGACAGGTTGCGGTGAAATCGGTGCTGCTTCAGAAAGCAGCTGGGCCAGTGGAGGCTGAGCAAGCTGTCAGAACCAGCACTGAAATGCAAATCCCTGTGGTAGACTCCTACGGTGAGCGGACAAATGTATTTGATCATAATTCACTCCAATAGTCTGCCTATATTATCTCTTCTTCATTTTATTGCTTTTAAATTTTACATGCATGCTGGTCTAAAGCACACGCACAGGTATGACATCTCAAAGATCAACTGAAAGTAAAATAAAATGATGAAAAATTGTAGCCATCTTAAAGGCTGCAGCAGTACAGCTTCATAAAAGTGCTTCCCCGAGAAGGTGACAATTATGAGAAAATAGTCAATTGGGCAGCTGAGCCTTTCGGCAGCAGTTTCACGGATGAATTTTTGTGTTTGGAACAGATGACTCAAAGCCACTAGAGAGCTGCGCGCACTTTAAACTGCAGCACCGACTTTGGCAAAGAAAATTGATTTTTCTCTCCTCTGTTTTGTTGAAGAGTCGCAGATTTTGCTGGGGTTTGTCCTGCGATCAGAGCTGCTGACGTTCCTGCGTCGCTGGAAGACTGAGGTGAAAAGGCTGAATGGAGACAGAGAGTTCACTGGGGGGGGGGGGTTAAAAGCAGCCATTTAAAAAGCAGAGCGTGCCTGTGCCATCCATTTGACATTGACTGAATGTGAAACAGCTGGAAAAAAAGATGATTGAAGTAGGATGTGCTGGCAGGACTGCGAACTGATGGAAGAGCTCATTTCATGACAACTCACATCCACTTTAAAGGATTTTCCATTCACAGAAAAATACTTTATTTTATTTTATTTTTTTAGAGGATTACGATAAACTGTTAAAAGTAGGAAATCAGTTTTTCAAGAAAATGGAACCTACTGGTATTAATTCCAGGTCGTGCTTAGCTGTGAAACTCCAAAACAATGTCTGCCCAAAATGTTGACTGTATTGTAATTACAGAATTACATTAAAATTTTCTAGTTTCTAGTGTTGTTATGCAAGTACAATTTAAAATCAATCAAGGCATTTACTTGACTTACTTGAGTTTATACCATGAATATTTTTCTTAACCAATTATAATTTGAATAAATAAACATTTGATTTTGTATATTTCTGTTGCATTTTACTCCAAATTACTGATTCATGTTTATGAGCAATAGAAAACCGTGTGTGTGTGCAGAGTCCGGAGAAACATCTGGATGAAGGATGCTGCATTTACCAAACCTCCATCGTGATATCACCTCACAACACTGTTCAGGAGGTAGGGGCCCTTTGTTAAATGGAACTGGCAGCGTTACCAGTCATTGATTTAAAGCAACAGTTGGCCCAACAATTGCAAGAAATACTGTTTATCACTTTCTGAGAACTGGAGGATGATGCACACTTTCCAAAACACAAACCGGGAGGCAGTTAGCAGAGCATAGCATAATCAGTTGGAAACAGCTAATAACTAATGAGCTGTTTTATTCACTGTTTTATTCCATTTATGCACAGACTGAAATTGAAAATAAAAGCAACTGGAGCTAGCTTAGTTTTGATATATTTAGATATGAGTAAAACACTGATGCAGTCTGTCTCTGAAAATGGACCTATCTGGTCTCACATCTCCTGCTTCTCTTAAGTAATGAGCAAATTTTCTGAATGGATAAACTGAACTGTGTTAACTCTTTATCTCTGTCTATCTGATCCTCTCCACTAGCTCTTAGAGTGCCTCAACCATCTGCCACACTCTTCATCTCTCTCCACCTGTTCTCTCTGCTGTTGTTCTCCTAAAAAGAATGCAGTCAGAATGCCAGAAAATCTCACTTTTTTGATGATTAGATCACAAATATAAATACAATAAACCTTTTTTTTTTAATGCACAACACTTTTATTCAAGCAAGGAGCAAAACTCATGAGATCATGAATCTCTTTTGTGAGCTCAGGTTTGTCTCTGGCAGGTGAACTTGCAGTTTGCGCAGAGGGTTTATCTTGCTGGGTTGCAAAAGCATCCTCTTCCCTTCCTCACAAAACCTTAAGTTGTAGCAGAGGCTGTGGCACGTGTGCTTCACTGACTCATCGGCCGCTACAGCAACAGGAGACTACACTTCCTCCACCTTCTGGCATTGCCTGCTCCTTGTTGCTGTCACCATCTTTTTTCCTGCAAAATATTTTTATACCCACAGCAAACCAACCAATCAAACAACCAGCAACCAAGTGCCAACAGTTAAAAGCCCTGTTAACTGGTGCTCTCTCTCTCTCCCTCTCTCGCTGCACACTCAAACAAAAAGCTTTGTAGCCAATTAGAGTGAAGTAGATGTTTGAATTGCACACAGCGAACCCAAATCCTTGTGTTTCTGATCAACAATATGCAATTATTTTGGGGGACTTGCTAGACTTTTTTTTTTTTAAATAAGCAGGCAGCTGTTCTCAGAAATAATAACCCCCACTACACTGCTTAACAAATGATAGTGGACAGATACTGTTGGATTACATTACCCTAGCACATAAAGAGCAAGATATTTCTCTCGTTAAGTTGGAAGAGACAAAAAAATGAAGCCAAATGAGAGCAAATTAAAATTAGATTCAACAGATGGCTGAAAAACACTCTAAACACTCAGTTACTTAAATATGTGAAGATAAAGACAGTCTCATCCACAGGGCATATAATTAAAAAAAAAAAGTCTTCTTTGCAACGTATCTGACAAAACAGTGGGGAAGAAACAAAACAGCGACAACAACAAAAACCCTGCAGTTTCCAGGACATCAGATGAATATTTATGATCTCATCTGAGAAATTGCTTTCATTAACCCTTTTTTCCTCTGCGTGTTCTCAGGCCCACAGTATACTGAGTTTACTCGGATCCCAAACCTTGTTTGTTGCAGACGAAGGAAAGCTGGTCGGGCTTATCACGTGGCCAGAGGTAGGGAGTGTTTTTGTGTACTTTCACCCATGCACAGATGTTACCTTCAACATGCACGTTTTTGTCACATTCCCATGTTCCTCAAATGAGCTTTACTTTGTGCAAACGAGACCACGTCCTTGTATGGATTTGTTAAAATTATGCAAAATTATCTCCCAGCAGGGCGCTGGGAGAAAATAGCTACTTATGGATTCAAAGCAGTCTCATTTGTTCCTTACCTCCATCTCTTCCTCCTTCTCCCTTTTCTCCTCCAGATGAAGAGGATATTAGAGGACTTGGCCAAAGAAATCTGAGCGACATCACAGCGACATCATCACGTCAGCACATCCTATCAAAATTTATTTTAAATAAACATGTATCCGTCTCTGCCTGATTAGCTCAATAATGATGTAATTTCTCTAACAATATTTGCACACCAAACTATACTGTTATCACCTGCAAACTCCTGTGAAAAACATTTATCAGAGCCTATTATCTTTCATTTTTATTTTTGTAATTAGAAGGATCTCGTCCATTAAGCAGATAGCACACAGTCTCATTTACTGCTTTGCACTTTGTCTCACAGTAAAATTGTAAGCACAAAGAATATTAACCAGTGCTAATAAGAAGAAAAACAGTTTTAAAATGTATACAAGTAATAACAGTCAGTCTCTGTTCAGTATATATTAGGTCCTGTGGGGCGCAACTGAAAGTTATGTGACCATGCATCTTAAATAATAACCCAGGGGCAGCCATGTTTTTTTTTCCCTTTGGGGAGGGGGGTTGGAGGGGGGGGGGGGGGGGTGTCTTTTTGCAAGATGAGGCTTCCTTGAAAATACACCCAAATGTTTTTGTTTTTATTTTTTGCTTATTGCATTTTTTAAGGGATCAGTGTAGTGTATCTTTGGTAAAGAACTGGGCGGATCAATCCAATATATGATAAGATACTTTGTTTCTATCCTCCAAGTTCAGTGTGTAGCCCAATGAATTGTGTTAAACAAAACATGCACTATGAAAAATGTCTGAACCTTTGACAGTCACGTCTGTTTTATTTACAGCCCACAGCACATTTAAACAACAGAAGCTAATCCAAAGTGCTTTCCAGATGGGCACATTTACATTTCAGATCTCCAAAAAAAGTTTCAAAATACATAATTGCCCCTTGGGGATAAATAAAGTCTTGGCTCAAGAGTTGGCAGTTCGTCCTGTAATCGGAAGGTTGCCGGTTCGAGCCCCGGCTTGGACAGTCTCGGTCGTTGTGTCCTTGGGCAAGACACTTCACCCGTTCCCTACTGGTGGTTCCAGTGTCCGGCAGCCTCTGTCAGTGCGCCCCAGGCTGGCTGTGGCTACAATGTAGCTTGTCATCACGTGTGTGTGAATGGGTGGATGACTGAGCGTGTAAAGCGCTTTGGGGTCCTTAGGGACTAAGTAAACCACTATACAAATACAGGCCTTTTACCATTTACCATTTTGGATTCTGATGAAAAGCTGAAAGCTGTGTTTTATTGTGTTAACTTGTTAAAATGTGTTCAGAGTTTGCAAATCGATGCTTCAACTCATAAGCTGCATTTATAAGTTCAAAGTAGCAATATTGGTGTTGGTATTAGTAATCGATACCAACATTTCAGTATCACACAGCACTACTTTGGTACACTGACCTATGATTTCTCCTGTGACTTGTATCTATGAGAGGTAATTTTGAAAGTTCAGAAGTTTCAGACTTGGGGTTGTAAAATCAAAAAGCTTGTCCTGATTTAAATTTGGTTCAAGGTCTTCCTATAAGCCCCTGGGCTGTTTTCAGCATGGCTGCTATTTTTAAACCTTTCAGTAGAAGTCCTGTTCTGAACATTTGTACTTATGTGAGCCAGACCTCTATGCTCATGTGACCAAAAGACCTTTTCATTGCACATGTGCCATATATTACGCTGCCACACCTCAAGGTTCAGATCGTTCCTGCTGAATTTTTTTCCTCAGCCTCTTTGGGCTGTTATATTACAACTCTGCACTGACAGCCTAACACGAAGCCCTTGGGCTTGGGAACAGTGACTTTTCCACTAAAAACTGCAGAAAATTGCTCTGCTCTCTCATCACCACCTCCGTATGAAATTCAGGTCAATTTGAAACATAACTTCACTTTTCCTCTGCACAAATTTGAGGTCTGAGGAGAAATTGTTGAGTGCACAGTGGAGGTGGTCATAACTAGACTTCAAGGGAGTGATCAACAAACAGGAAACTGGAAATCCACCAAATTCAAACAAGGTAAGGTGCCTAAATTTCACGAACCTATTAACACATTTTGACTGAATCTTATAAACTTGTTGCCCACTGAAGGCCCCCTGAATTTAAAATTATAGCTGCTATGTGTTGAATGTAACAGTTTGTGACTTGGACATCCTTCCTAGAGTTACCACAAGGAAAAGACACTGGCATTCTTCAGTTATGCTGACAGTGTAATAACTATGTAAGTAATTGTTGAGAACAAGGGCAGAAAATAACAAGCTCCAGCGGCAAACATGAATAAACTGGAGTCATCCTTTAGGAAATTCTTTGAAGCAATAAATTACTTTTTGGCTTTCAGGAGCCTCTGTGGCCACAAGTGGTAATTGCAGGCCACTGGTGCATTAAATTCTGTTGTGATCTGAGTCTGAGTGGCTCCACTTCCAAAACCCCCTTGGAAGCCTTTCAGTTGCTCATGCATTCAATTCCAAATCATCAACCCAAGCCAACAATTTTGCTGTCCATTCATTTCAAGTTAGCACATGGGTAATCTGATTGCGGTGAACGAAAGCAGCCACAGTCGCAGACGTTTGGTGGTCAAATATAAGCTCCCAGAGGAGTCGCTCTTCTTCTTTTGCAGGACGCTGCCATCTCGGACTTATTTTTTTATCCTTGTCCTACTGTTAGACCGAGGCCCTCTTTTGAAAAACAGCCTCTGTTTACTTTTCTCTTGCTAACATACACTTGTGACCTTTCATTCAGCTGCGTCACATTTAACTTTAGATGCTGCTGCACTGCAGTAATAAATAAACTCCTTAAAGACTTTGTTGATGGATGCGATCACACTAGCCGTGCACAGCCACTGAGGTAACAGAATAGCCACAGCACGCCGCGCGGCGAAGCTTCATTTTGTGTAAGCTTGTGCTAAAAGAACATCATGACAGGAAACAGCAACACCACCTTTCTCCTCTCCCTTCTCTCCCTCTCAAACACACACCGGCTGCACAGTATATTCTGTGTTCTTCTCACTCGGTTTTTTCTACGCTCTCCTCGTCTCTCACCGCTCCCTGCATCTGCTCTCAGCTCGCAGACAGGAAAGTGTGAATTATGGCTAATCACGGCTGAAACTCGGATAATTGGATGTGTGCTTACGTCACCTCTCTATTCACATGAGAAATCCTTAATTTATAAGCGAAACCTTTTCCTTCAGTTCACCTGTTAGAAGAAAAGAGACCACGACACAAACAAGACAGCCTTGTTCATCACATATATTAAAACATACTTTATAACAAGGTATTTACAGCATATTTCATTTGACTGTTCAGCTCTATATAACTACTTCATGTACATGGAATAAAAAATGTTTTTTTTTAATGTCACAGTCGAACTATGTACATTAACAAAACTATATGCCTTAGCTCTCAAGAAAATACTATCCGGATTCTTCTGAACCTTTTCAGAAAAGCCATTTACAGAGTCGCCTCTTAAATGTCTGCCTTTACTTCTCCTCTCACTCGTTGCTGGTGGTTGAGACTCCTTACACCGAGGCTCATTTTAGAGATTGCCATCAAGACTTATTTTTTTACAGCCTAGTTGTAAAAAACATCGTCCTCGGATAAGGAGCTGCTGTCTACGTGGCGGACAGCGGCTTCTGCAATCACAGTGCTTCTGTCCTGAATAGGATGATCTCTGTCCTGGGCGTTGGACATCAGGGAAGCGGAGCTGATTGGTGGTGGTGGAGGGGGGATCAGGTTGACTGCAGTGTTGTTGCCATACACCTGGGTGTGAATGCTGTACAGATGCTGAGGGACGCCAACGCTTCCACCATCAAGCAGGAACTGAGACAGGTAGTGGCTCTGTGCTGCTGTGGAGGGGTATCAGTATCAGTCAGATGGTAGCTTTGTAAAAACAAAAGGAAAAAAAGTATCTGGATTTCACAAACAAGTGAGTCATCACAGGTTGCTGTGACTTTTTAAGAAGGTCTTTACATGGAATGTGGAAATTGAACTGGATTATAACAAAAGACATAACTTTTATTGAAGCCGAAAAACAGAACAGGAACCAGACATGAAAAACCAGATGAATGAGAAACTAATCACAAAATCCTAAAGTGGGAAAACCAAATACACGAAAACCAGGAACACCAGGAACACATGAATACCTGAGACACGAGGAACTTGGAACACGGGGAGATATGGGAAAGTTAACAGACAAACTGACGGGGAACAAAGCAGAAGACACACACTATATACACAGAGGGTAACCAGGGAATACTACGGTGGCCCTGAGAGGCCAAACGGACTGCAACTTCAGAAAACACTTGCAAAAAGAAAAATGCTGCAAAAAAGAAAAACGCTGCAAAAAGAAAGACGCTGCACTGCAACTTCAAGAAAAACGCTGCACTGCAAAAAGAAAAACGCTGCAAAAAGAAAGACGCTGCACTGCAACTTCAAGAAAAACGCTGCACTGCAAAAAGAAAAACGCTGCAAAAAGAAAAGCGCTGCAAAAGCACACAAAGCACAACGGAAATAGGAAAAAAGACAACGGAAATGTTCCTGGGGAGACAATAACCCGACGGACCAGTTGCACGAACCAAAACAAGCTGTCTTTTTTTTTTTTTTTTTTTTTTTTTTTTTTAACCAAAACAAGCTGTCTGTCACTACCCGATCCGTACCGGAAACCCGATCGGTCACCCGCATGCGCAGGGGTTTTCTTCTTCTTCTGTTCGTTTAATGGCAGTTTACTCCCCAGTGTACGAGGATACCGCCACCTGCTGACTGAGCTAGTGAACCCTATTGTAAACTGAATTAGCGTCATCACAAACGTGTGTTACATTTGATTTAGTGATAATCGAGTGTGTTTATGCTTGTCTGTGTGGAGAGGATTGTTGGAATAGTGATGATGATGTCCGCTATCACTGTCAATTGCCAGTAAACACTTCATCTGGCTGATGAACCTTCACGTGACATATTATAAAGTCTGTATTATTAACTCTGTCATTAGGCACCATTCTTCTTATTTGACGGTGCTGTTGTTCAATAGGGGAACGCTCTCTGTTGAGGAGAAAAGAAAAACTTTGTTGCGGTTACGGATTATCCATTGTTTAAATGTCCCGGTAGTCAAAAAGGCTGAGAAATGCTAGGAGCTAAATGGGTGCTAACCGTGTCATTCAAATATATTGAATGTCGCAATGTTGGCAAAGAGAGGAAGTGACGTAAGATTTGCGCATGCGGGGTACCGTGCAACTGGTCCGTCGGGTTATTGTCTCCCCAGGAACATTTCCGTTGTCTTTTTTCCTATTTCCGTTGTGCTTTGTGTGCTTTTGCAGCACTTTTCTTTTTGCAGCGTTTTTCTTTTTGCAGTGCAGCGTTTTTCTTGAAGTTGCAGTGCAGCGTCTTTCTTTTTGTAGCATTTTTCTTTTTGAAGTGCAGTGTTTTTCTTGAAGTTGCAGTGCAGCATCTTTCTTTTTGCAGCGTTTTCCTTTTTGCAGCATTTTTCTTTTTGCAAGTGTTTTCTGAAGTTGCAGTCCGTTTGGCCTCTCAGGGCCACCGTAGAATACACAACAGAAGGAAGACACAGCTGAACCTAATCAGACATGACGAGTCAGGGAGGAAGCAAAACAAAATACACTCACACAGAACTATCACCATAAAACAGGAAACCAGAGACTCACACTGAGACGCAGATTGACAGAACATAAGGAAGAGAGTGAGCAAAAGATGTGACCGGGAAACAGATGAATGAACATGAAGACAGAACCAAACCTACACTGAATCATTACACTCTAAACGTGGGAGGCACGGGAACAAACCTAAGGGAAGGCTGAGGAAATTTGAGATGTCGGCCAAGAACTGCGAAGAAGATCACCAGGACCCCGCTGCCCTCTCTGCAGAGCATCTACCATCACAGAGTCCAGAGGAGAGCTGCCTCCATCCTTAGAGACCCCACACACCCCTCAACACAGACTGTTCGCACGGACTGTTTAGAAGTGTGAAATCCAGAACATCTCGACTCAACAACTCCTTCTTCCCCACTGCTATCAGACTCCTGAACAGCTAAACTACCTCAACCGCAATTTGCACATCAGAACAATCTGCACACTAAGTTCATCATTCACATTAAGCTCCTTTGTACATCCTTTTACATTAACAACTCCATATCTCACTTGTCTTCAATTACTTATTTTGTACTGATTTATCTTTCACTATTTTTTTAACCTTATTTATCTTAATACCTTGTCTTATTCTTATCCTTATTTATCTCGTTCCTTCGACCCTACCTAATTTGGCATTTGTGTATGGACAGCAAAGGAAGAATTTCATTGCACAGAGAAATGCTCTTTCTTCTGTACACATGACAATAAACACTTTGAATCTTGAATCTTTGAAACCTAAGACCTAGAAATCACCAAAATGTAACCAGAAACTAACTGAAACAAAGCATGACTCCATACTGTGACAATTAGGAGACGTTTCAGTTGGTGAAGTTTCCTTTAAGTTGGAATTTTAGGCAGTAAGTTTTTTTTTAATTTCCTTACAAAACAGCTAACAGAAAAAAGACAAAGAGTCATGCTAAACAGAAAGCACGTCCTCTTTTTGTTCTAAGGTTTTATGTGTAAGAACATCACAAAAAATAATCCAAACTAGATAAATACAACCTCGGCTGAACAACAACATGTGAGATGTTACACCGTATCTTATTCAACAAATACCAAGCCAAAATTCAGGAGTAGTGTGTGACAACCTGAGTTCATCCCATGACTCAATAGCTCCAGAAGCTTCAGCTGTCGTGAGTTTAAGTAACAGTTTTCTAGCTGACTATCAGCCTCTCAGTGGAGGAACTGTGGCCCACTTTTCCTTACAGTGTTGCTTCAGTTCACTGACACTTGTTGACATGTGTCCACACACAGTTTTCTTATGATCCCACTACACCAACTTTGGTGTGGAGATTATTTCATGGTGCAACGACTCTAAGGTGCCCAGGTGCTGCAAAACTCAAGTGCTCAAATCATCACCCCTGCATCACCGTGCTGTGCTGATATGCTCTTTTTGGTGTTGTGGTGCTGCACGTTATAGCCAAACACCATTGCTTAAGGCATTGCTTTGGTTTCCCAAAGTGTGGGGCCCGCCCCCTAGGGGTAGCACAGAGCCATTGCGGGGGGGGGGGGGGGGGTATGAAAAAGGTGAAAAAAACACAAAATGCTTGGACACTGTTAGCACGGGGCGCCCACACAAACGCAAACGCAGGAGATGAAGCATCGCTGAATATGTTTCCAAACCAACTTCATTCTAAGCCAAAAACTAGAAAATATGGTGAAGCATATCTTCCCTTTGGCTTCACCTGCACAAGTGCCGAGGTAGGTCTCCCCTGCAGAATTGGCTTTCCCTTCGTTAGGAGCAGCGCTGGGCTGTTCAAATCACGAACAAACAGTATCCCACGTTCTTGATTTTTAGTTCACAAACACTTGTTATAATAACTAACTACTCCTGACATTTTGGAGATGTTAGCTCTTTATACAGTAAAGTTACAGCGGGATACAAATAACATCAGGCTGATCCTGCCACGATTTGTTCCCCCGGTTCAAATCACGGACAAACAGTATCCCACAGTTGTTTATGTTTTTGAACCCATTTTGCACAGAGAGGCATTTTTGACAAATGTATTGATAGCAATGTTGAATATTAATACACAGGAAAAAAAACAACTACACGTAAAATAATCACACCGTGACGTCTCTGCCTTTCTAAATGGAGGGACAGTAACTGCGTGTGTATGTAAGCGTGTAAAATCTGAAGATAGTCAGATTAACAGTATTTTGTCTCTATCTGCCATATCTGCAATTCATCTCATGTAAACAATAACGTGGCGCACAGCGTGATGTGAAAAAGGGCACATACCTTTGACGTTGCGTGACTAACTCTGTATTCCTCGTCCACACGGAAACGCAAAAAAGCAGTTTTAAAAAAATCTCAAAATATGGGTGTGTGTGGTTGAAGGATGTGTTTGTGTGTGTGCGCGGGAGGGGTGGCGCGAACATTTTTCTTGTAAAACAAAGGGGGCCTAGCAAAAAAGTTTGGGAACCACTGGCTTAAGGCATAGCAAACTTAAGCAATGTTGCCATGTTTTTTTTATGCAATTTTAAAACCTGCAAGTACCAGATGATTTCGATTATGTCCATACACATAAAACCTTATATTTGAAAGAGGATGTACTTTGATTTTACAACGACTGGAAAGTGTAACAAGCCCAGAATTACATATTACAGACAAACATATATCAAAGTACTAAATATATGTATCTAGGAACATATTAGGAATCATAATTTCAGTGTGCTTTGAAGATGAAAAGTCTTCACCATTGGTAGTTTAAGATTTTAGATGTACACACCATCATATCTGAGGTAGTAGTATTCATTCTTGGGGTTACAGAATTTTTCTGCTGTAAAGTTTTAGCACCACTCACCTTCAAGCAATAGGTGCACACGGCATAAACAGTTCCTCTGAGATCTCCACCACTACTAGACAAAATAAATCCTGACACACTGATGACGTTTGATGTCAGGTAAAGTAACTGTCAGTCAGTTGGATTCTTTCATGGCTAATAGAGGACAGATTAATCTCCAAGCCAAAGCAGCAGTAACAAAATAAAGAAGACAACAGAGCAGCTTACATCACTATGCAGCTATAAATCAGGTATGTTGTGAAAGACAAATTCATTCTTTTATCTTTTATGTCTGTCTGCAAATAAAATCCATTGTCAACATTAAAGCAACGACTTGAAGGTAAAATTATGACTTTGGGATAATAATTAATCAAACCCAGACGGAGACCGTTAAAAAAGAAATGAATGCATTTGGTTCATTTGTATTCAGACACAATGGATCGGCCACGTTCGCAGCATGAAAAACAAAAATGAAATGCCGATAAAGGAGACACCAACCTTGTAAGCTGGTGGACGGCTGCTCTGTGTTGTCGCTCATGGACCACACGTTCATGGCTGCCTCAGCCAGGGCAAACTGCTCCGCAACACCTGCGAGACACAAGCCAAACAAACACATTTCGTGCTGCGCTTCTCAGAAGTCGATCAGTTGTTTTTCTTAAAGCACCACAAGACAAAAAAAAGAAAAGAGGGAAATTCAATAAGTGCACGAGGTTTGAGTCACGGTCATCAGACGTTCTAAAGGTTATTGATTTTTGTAGATGCTCCCTCGGCACAAACCAATCACACAAAAACAATGTTGGGAGGGATCACAGCATCGCTTCATCTCCACAGAAAACATCTTGTTTTTCCTCCTATGAAACTCATCCGTCTGCCTCACCTGCAGCGAAGCGAGCTTCTTTGAACTCGTCCGTCATTTGGGAATAAAGCTGTTCGTCTTCCTGCAGCTCGGCCTCCATGCCCCCCCCAGGCGCCGCCTCCTCTACCCCAGGCCCCACTCCATCCACCTCCGCCTCCCCTGGCTTCACCGCATCCACCCCAACCCTTCCATTCAATCAGGTGCGCAACTCGCCCCTGGGCCATTGCCGTCGGCTTGGTGATGTGTTCCTTTATTGTGGCCACCAGACCTAAATAATGGAAGGAGGACAAGAAGGGATGAAGCTCAAGATTAGATTTTGGTTGTCCAGGGTGAAAAGATGGAGCATGCAGTAAGTGTGGTAACGAAGGAATAAGAGAAAGTAATTGAGGGGAAGGCAATGTAAAGATGAAATAGCTCCATGAAAATGATGTAGAGTAGGAAAGAGATGAAAACAGCGAGAAACGAAGCATGTGAAATCTAATAGAGGGCAAGAGAAAGGTGAACTATAATGAGATGGTTGTTGTTTGACATGAAATTCTACAGCTTTGCATAATTCAGGCTTGAGGGTGAGCATTTATTCTTGATTTGCATAACATGAACCATGAAAAGAAGAACTTCTACTCCTGCCTTCTTATGTAGCGAGCCACTGAAACGAAACTGGACAGAACAGAAATGAGAGCATTGCACGCCTCAGGCAGTTCTTGTTTATAACTCTCAGCACTTTAACAGTATTGTATGAGTCTCACTTAGATAGAAAACCATTGAAACAAAAACTGTGTGACATTTATCATTTTATTAGATCATTTCAGTCTGTTTGGACTCCTTTGTAGTTAGATAGACATCATAATTGTTAGCTTAACCAGAAGGATCCCACAAATCAGGTGCATTTCCCTCTGATCTTTGAATATTGCCATAAATGGAGTCTTGTCAAGCAATATCAAGTCTCCGTGTTCCCATATCTCTACGCTAATGTGTTATTCATAACCTGAGGAATCACCGGGCAAAACCTCAAAGGATCCATCGTTTAATTTAATCAAAGGAGACAAAAGTTGAAAGGTCTTCGGAAAGGACGAGTTAAAGTCAAATTGACAAAGGACAAACAAAGGAAAGGTTGAAAAGGTAAAGGTCAAAAAAAGAGATGAATTTATGGAAAAAGCAGAAATAAAATGTTAAGACTACAGAAGCTTAGAGGAAAACCAAGGATTAGAAATCAAAAGGTGACTTTGAGGATTGAGAAATGATGTAAATAAGATAAGGGATCCAAATGTGCTGGACACCTGGGTTCAAGCTGAGAAAAAAAACATTGGTATCACTTTTTCTTCTTTCCCTTCTGAGCTCAACACCTACTTCTCAGCGTTTTGTTGTACACTGTGACACCCACTTCCGTCTCATGCTGCGTTCACTCAGTGACGACTCTTTTTTTGCGGCTCTTTTCTGGCTGACTGTTGATGTGGGAAAAGCTATATTTGCATCTATTTATGTTATGTGCACACAGCAATAAAATCCCATCTGTTTTCCAAACGGGGTATTTTGCAATAACTGTCAACACTGCGTTATGAAACGGACTAAATCATAATAGGCTGACATAGCTCAACCTATTTGTTCCCGGAACGCAGTGGGCAGAAGTAAGCCAGGCATGATTTTCGCTGTTAATCTGTAGGTACAGTGCAGACAAGAAACAGTGTTTAAGGGACCGCCAGGTCCATGGGAGGCTGATGCACAGTGTGCTGTTTGGAGCTACTGACTGTGCTGCTGCTGCTGCATGCCTCTATACAGGCCTGTTATTATGTTTCTGAAAAAAAAAGACAAAAAAACCTACAAAATGTCACATTTGCATTGTCTCTGTGTGAAGAGAAGTAAAACATTTTCATGAGTTTGCACAGTTAACTGAAAGGGCTTTTTCAAGATGTTATTTTTGTCATCCTCGCTTTTATTGTTTCAGATAATTCTCCTTATCACAGAAGTCTTTTTGAAAACTTCTGAAACATATGCTTGTCTGAGTCAGCCTCAATTATTGCTGGGCGTTGAAAGCAATGAGCCTATTAAGCAGTTGTGAGTGGAGCACAAAAGGCAGTGATATTGTCCTTCTTTGCCTTTAGTTTAGCATCTCACCCTATACCCAGCTTGCCTGTTAAGATTACTGGAACCATATGGATCCTGACAATAACAGCAGACACAAAAAATTCATTTATATTTCTTTAAACAGGAAATGATTTTTTCTCATTATTTTATGCCATTCTGTAAAGCTGTAAGAACAATAAGGTTATACTGTATGATTGACATTTATGCTAACGGAGTGAACTGGGATATATAAGAACTGAATCAGTTGATTTATAGTTTTTAAATGCAGACAGAGACCATTCATGGATGTACTGATGTACTGAAGGAGGGCATGCAGAGGCTTGGTTAAATGGTGATTAGCCTTTAGCTAGGCAGTCGGCAATTAAAGAGAAAAAAATCTCCCTCAAGACCTGGTAGAGACCAAAAACGTAGCTGAGGTGAAGGGCTAGCAGGCTCAGAGGTACAGAGGATGGATGGTGGATATGCTGGACAGAGGATATTGGATATGGAGCTTCCAGACAGGAGGAAAAGAGGAATACCACAGAGAAGATTCATGGATGTAGAGAAGGAGGATATTAATGTGAGGGAGGTGGATCCCAGGGATAGGATGAGATGAACTGCTGTAGAAAGAAGGGAACAGCTAAAAGGAGAAGCTCGTAGTAAATGAAACAAACAAACAAGCTGATACAAGGCTACGGTCCAGTGGCTCCATGTTGCAGTAGTTAACACATAGGTCTAATATGCAAAACATCCCTTGTTTGAGAACTCGCATGCCGACCCTTAGGGGGTCACACGTTAATGTGTTCCTAGTGTCCTAAGTTCCAAGTCTGGATAAATGGCAGGGTTGTGTGAGGAAGGGCATCTGGTGTAATATGTGTCAAATCAAATATACCAATCCATCTGCTGTGGTGACCTCATGGGAAATAAGGGGGCAGCTGAAAGTACCTACCTAACAAAGGATAGGACCGTGATGCTTTTATGATTTAAAAAACCCACATAGCTTTTAAGAGTCTGCTTTAAGCCATTTCCACAACTGGTTTGCTTGTCGCCAGCTATTTTCTCCACTAATGTCTCCCCTTTATCATTTACTGTAGCCGACTGGCTGCTCAAATCCATTTGCTAACTATGCTTTTTGCTCTGTTTTTGATCCCACATTCAAAGTCATTTGATACACACATACACAAGCTTTAAATTGGTGTAGAGCTGGCATTCCTTTTAAAATATTGAATGGTTCATGCAAACCAACATTTTCAACCAATGGTTTTTTGCTTGAGTTTTTTTTTTTAACTTTATAAAGTTGGCCTTAAACACATTATTGCACAACATGGGCAGCTTCAGTAGAGGTGACTGTGGAAACAAAGTAAGCAGTCATAAAAATGAAACTGACAGAAAATATGTAAGAGTCACTTTGCTGTTAAAAATGAGTCACCGCTAAAATAAGACAGGAAATGAGATGATAAATGAAACATTTAGCCATGTTTAGCATGTCAGAGGCAACAAGCATATCAACAATAATCTGAAATTCCTTGGGGACTGTAATAAATGATTCAATGTCTCATTTATTGCAATCAAGATAGTGGTACTACTTAAACAACCAATAAGTCTGGAGTAAGTGATTTTATCAAATAAAAACCAAAAACATATACTGTGTTGTGTGGAGCACGACTTCCTGGTGTGCTTTGTTTATGAGCAAACACAGACAGATGAATAAACTGTGGTTTTAAAATCTGGAGCTGTAGTGTGGGTTTTGCATTGTTGGGGGGTATTTAAGTATTCATTGTTACCATTAAATGAACCTGCTAACAGCTCTGTAAGGCTCTAAATACAGGCAAAGGGGTGCTCTGTGTATTTACCATGGTTATAGTCTTAAAGGAAGTAAATTTGGCCACTGTGAATGGACAGACGTCCATGTTCACACTAATCTATCGTGACAAGCAGGGGCGCCTCCAGACTTTTTTCATACCATGGCCATATGGGGGCCACTAAAAATATTGGGGTGGCACACCAACAACAGAACTTCCAGTTTTATTTCATGTAGGAGTGTGACCTGTTGCCTGTCTCTATGTTGTCTCCATATCTCTATGCACTGTTCATGGGTTAGCATTACCTTTTGCTGCAGCCTTACTACATTATTACCAATATAGCACAGTCTTGCCAGGGTGGGCCACTGAGGAAGGAGCAGCAAATTAAGTGCAATATTTAGGGGAGCTCCTGAATGTTCCTTCAAAGCCACCATCAATTCTGTATATTAAGCTGTAACTTTGTATTAAATAAACTGCCGGGAACATTCAGCTCGCTTCAAGATGAACAATTACATTTTATGTAGCCACTGTAATAGAGATTTTAAAACACGAAGTTGAAGTGCTGTGTTAAAAATCTGCATTAACTGAACTTAAACTGGAGTCTTCATAAGTTTTTAATTTGTTAAACTTGTTAACTGAACTCAAGAAAAACCTAGGGCATTAATTTTGATCTATAACTGTAGGCAAATGTGCTCTTTGTTTACTTTTTCTCATTTAGAAGAGTTGGTTTGACGGCATGCAAATTTGTCCCATTTATTTTCACTTGCACTGATCTGGTCTAAAATAGCCTTCAGAGCAGTTTGCCTTGTTTTCATTGCTGTAAGTAGAGACAGCCATTACTAAATTTAATATTTATTAAAAAGAAATGGCATGTTCAAAATTTTTGTATGTTCTTCAAATTGCACACAGAAAGACTAAAAGGTCTGCTAATGGGCTGCTTCTTTTGAGATGTGATTTAATGAGTTCACTTTGACTAAAGTGCTGGAGAAAGCTGTTATCAGCTTCAGACCGAAAAGCTAAGCTTCCTATTAGATTGAAGCTGAGTTACAGAAGTATTTTAGTCTGTGCATTTTTTAAAATTTTAAATGACCTTTTAGAGATTAGTACCCTTATCTACAATATGCATAATATTCTAACTGCTCAGTTTGAGCACTGTCAGAAATAAAAGTATTGCTCTGTAATTATTAAAAATCTTATTCAGCTGACAGAATTGTTCTAGTTAGGGTGGGGGACGCACCATCCTCACCAGCTTCACTTTTAAGGTGGGGTCCCTCAGGGATCCATTTTTGGTCCACTTTCTGTTTTCATTGTATATGCTCTGCTTGAGTTTAATCTAAAAACAAACAAACATGATATTTCATTTTACTGTTATGCAGATAATTCACAGAATTATCTGCTTAAAATGCAAAACCGTGGCTCTTCTGAAGGCCCTACTGGACTGTCTGGTCTGTGTCAAAATGAATTGCATTCAATTTTCTTACTTTAAATGAACAGAAGTGATTTTTTTTTGGAGCACCTGACACCCACTGGACTCAGACCTTTAAAAATCTATTTAAAAAACAAACAAACAAAACCTCTGTGAAGAACCTGAGAATGACCGGCGGCAGCTCTTTTCCTTTTGATAAACAGATAAATGCTGTTGTTAAAGCTAGGCTCTTTTAGCTTCTGGGTACTTAAAAGGTGAGGCTATTTCTCTGCTCGACAGACTTTGAAAAAGGCTATTCATGCCTTCATTTCGTGACTTGACTGTTGTAACAGTCTTTATTCACCTGTCAGTGAGTTGTTGCTCAGTCTGCAGCTGGGCTAAAATGTTTGGGTCTTAACAGATCAACCATATTGATTTCCTTTTATCGGCCCCATTTTTCCCGCTGATTTTAAGTCATTGCATGGATTGTGCCTCCTTACTTCTCTGATCTTTTTTTTATTTTAACTTTGCACACTCCCACTAGATCTGCTGAGCAGATCCTTTTAGCTGTACAGACGTCCAGATAAAGGAGATCGGGCCTTTACAGTATCATTAATGAACTGTGACTGCACAAAGCTAGCAAGAATATGCTTCTAGTTTTATGGTTTTAATTAAATCTAAAGTAATGACAGGACAAGCAGATTGGTGTTTACAATTGACTTTACCCAGCCACAGCAGTCAAGCAAGAGCTTCTGCTAGGAGGTGGCAACAGCATTTACTGTTATAGCCTGCAGAACTGCTGTATACCACGATGAAAGAATCAGCAGCATTATATAAACTGAAGTTTAGTTGTGATTATGACTACCTTTCAAATGACACTGAATTCACTGAGCACCTTCATACTCTGATAGTGCGAAGCCTATTTCATTTTAAAGACCAGCGTAAACATACGTGTAGAAAAACACTGCATGTTTAGTAACACAGGGTTTCTATGAATAACAAAACTGTCATTTCTTTTTCAGTCCAATATTATTGCAGCTTTGCAATCTGATGAAGACTTTAGCTTCCCAGAGTTACTAACAGCGCTTTAGCACCATTGGCTCTTAATACAATCACGTCAGCCTGACGCATTCATCAAACAGCATCATACAAGGAGAATAAAAGCAGCAACGGCTGCTCAATATTATTCAAAATGCAATTACAGTGGTACAATAATATTTGCGTTAGCACAGTGTGATCTCATTTAAGCAGTTAGGATGTCAGCTCCACGTCCACAGAATTTACAGTGCCAATTTAAGTGATGACTGAAGACTGATTAAGATTGAGTAAATGTTAAAAAGCCTTTTGATTCTTTTTTTTTATATCACGGAGCCTCTCAAAGCAGGTGCCAGCATCTCAGCCGTCTTCCTGAATGTCTGTATTTGTCTATTGCATTCATGAGGTTTTCATGGCCTCCGTAATTATTCTGTCACTGTAATAAAGAAGCGTTCACTCGGAAAAGTTCAGCAAGGCATAACACATTAACCGAGATAATGAACCCCCCGCTGAGCGGGGGAAGCAGTCGAGATGAGGCAGACAGACGCAGGATGGGGAAAGGAGGAAGAAGACGAGGAGCAGGAAGCCAGAGTTAAAGGTGGAGAAGGAAAAAATACACATGGATGAAGGAAATATGTGTGCTGCTTGGCATTACTGTGTATGAGGGAGTAAGGAAAGACGGAAATGACATTTTAATCTCCCGTAGTTACAAGCACAGTGACTCATGATGAAGCACGCAGGAATTAAACACAGCATGAACTAAACACGTGTGTGTGTGTGTGTGTGTGTGTGTGTGTGTGTGTGTGTGTGTGTGTGTGTGTGTGTGTGTGTGTGTGTGTGTGTGTGTGTGTGTGTGTCTCACCCAGTAAAGAGGATGTGGCCAGCTCTGCAATGTCATAGCGACTGGTTTTATCTGATACGCTGCCATTGGAGGGATTCTGGTCATCCTGCACAGTATAATAGCATAAAAAAAGGGATTTATATTCATTACTTCTCAGGACTGAGCTTCCTTTTAGGTTGCCATCAATGCATTTATGACATCTGACCTAATTCAGGGGCAGGGAACTGCAAAAAAACAGTAGATGCAAACATATGCATGCAACAGAACATTTGCATACACCCTCTTCCAGCAACCGCATCCAGTCACGTTGAGCCTCAACCCACACTATTCCCACTTTTTTCTTCCTGGCAAAATGGTGATAATGACAATAACAGTCCCTCAGTAATCACACTCAGCCTGAATAAGTTGCAGACAAAAGGTATTATAAGCGTGTCTGCTGTTTACACCCAAGAAGCTGCAATCAATACAGACTTGGGAGGTACTTTTCAAACAGTGTTCTCTTGGTTTTAGTATTTTTGAACTGAGAGTAAGCTGACGGTGTAAACTGTTCACATTAGAGCATAGATAAAGGTTCCACTCCAGACTGCTGGAAACCAGTTCAAATCCACTTGTACAGATATTACGGTTTTTCATGTATAACAATAAATGACATTCACATTTTGTGCATCACAGAAAGGCGGTTTCCTGATTTCCTATCGTTTTTCAGCATTCGAAAAAATATTTCAGTTTTCTACAATATGATTTTTTTTTCCCTTTGGTACAGACAGGCTGCATGTTTTTGGGATGTGTTCAATTTCAGTTTTGTACAATCTACGCGAGTTGATAGCTTAATGTTACTGCTGGAGGTCCAATCTATTTTTCCCCATTACATCCAAATGTAGATGCTCTTTTGCTTTACAAAAGCAAGTGAAATCTTCATCTCTTCAAATTAGGGTCCCCAGTTTTCACCTTGATAGACAATAGCAGTCATTTATCCTCAGAAAATAACCTGCCTGGAGCAGCACGCATTTTTGTTTTACCATTGTAGAAGAAATTAGAAATCGAGGAATTCACCAGGACTGAATATTTGACCAGTTTGACTGGGTAGGCTTTCAACAACACTTTTAACACGTGAAATAAAAGTTTAGGGTAAGTTACTGTAGTTGCAGTGTTTCAGTGTATGAGCTGTAACTCGTGGTTTTTGAGAAATACGCCACTGTTGTTCCCTTTGTAGAGGCAAATCAAAACCTCACAAAACCAACATGTTTGCTTGTAAATTGATTTATTTCAGATTTCCATAACAGTAATTAAAAAGTTCATATAGATTCCTTTAAACTCAATTTCACTTGAAGGTTTTAATACATGTGTTGTTTTATACATTTTTTACAAAATGATAATTGTGACATCGCTAACACGAAGATTATTCCTTAAAACATACATAAAAATATTAAAGGGTTACAAAAATGGAGAGACAGCAGGACAAAAATGTTTTATAATAATTGAGAATTTGTAAATGTTGTAACATTTGTGTTACGGGTATAGAAAGAGCTGCCAGCATATTAGATGTCATCATAAATTGAGCTGGTCCAGCTAATGATGATATCATAGGGAGATAATTAGCTAAACTATGATCTGTGTTGTTGGTTTTAAAAAGGTTTTAGCTAGTAATGACAGCCATTAAAGCTACCATTAAAAATCTAAAAGGGCGTATTGACAAGTTGATGGGGGGGGGGGGGGGGGGGGGGCTTCCACTTACCTTGGCAGGGGATGACTGACCCTCCTCGGGGTGGTGCAGTGTTGATACAGGAATGCTGATCTCTGTAGGGAGTGACAGACAAACCCTGGTGTTACACTTGGAGCGTACGTGTCTAGGCTTCCTTTGTGTGTGTCGATGTGCTTCCAGGGGTCAAGTGAGCCTCATATATAAATGATGAGATGGAGACGGCTGAATCCTGTTAGAGTCATTTAACCAAAGCCTCTCTGCATATTTAGCTCGTCCCCAGCTCACACTGTTTGCTTTCTAATTGATGGTGATGAGGTTCGTATGAATGACAGGAGGAAATGAAGTGCAGGCCCGTGCGATGGCGAATTAACATTATTAGAAATGTCAGACGCACACACACGCTCACACATTAGGGGTTTTCCCACGGGAGGTGCCTTCAATACAATTGGGTATTGCTATGGAAACGCTACAGCAAGAGGTGACTAGTGATGCCCTTCCATTTACTTGCCAGCACACTTTTACACATGCACACACACACTGGTGCACAGGGCTGTATCTGCTCTCTGGCCTCATCGGATCCTATCAGCAGGTCAAGAAACCCCATTGCGATTCCTGATCCAATACACTGTCCTTGTGGGGTTAAATCCCACACTGATTCACTCCCATACACACACACCTGTGCACGTACACACAACACACACCTCCGCTGCTCTCTTATCTGTTTGTCTGGATCCTCACAGCTGCCTTCTCTCTTTCCTCCCAGCTTGAAAGCGCTGCTCACTCTGTCACCTTTGTCTCACAAAATATTTTCAAACAGCACTCGGCGCTCCAGCTGAAAATAATATATAAGACTGCAGTATGATGTTAATATTTTGTCATGTAAAATATAAAGGGAAAATATTAAGTAGACTGCTGTTCTGAGGTATCACAGACACCTCACATCTGTCTTCGATGCTAGTGAACCTTTATTTTTGACAGCATAAATTACTACCTATGTTCTCCCTGGAAGAGGCCCTGCATTCAGCTGAGGTATTGTTATTTCATCTAGGCAGCGCTGGAACACTAACTTATTTCCCCCAGAAGCAGAGACAGTGAGCAAACACAGTAGGAGAGAAAATAAATTGCAACCCAAGTCACATCTTCAAGTCACGACAACTTGGAATCGGCTTCTGACGAAGCTCTGACATCCTACAGCTACAATTGTCCTTCACTGATCCACACAAGCCTCGTCATCAGCCTCTTCTCCCAGAGTCTTTATTCTAAAGCAGCCTCAACAGATTCGCTCGAGGATAGATAAGACATCAGCTTAAAATAAGTTTCTGGATTCGCATGATGGAGTGCATTGTAAACATGCCTCAAAGTGTGATTCAGGTGGTCTTTCTGCTGTTAGAACTTCAGGAATATCTGCCAAAATCAGAAATCAAACATTTTCCATGATTTTCCACGTCCTCACGTGCATAGTTATTCCTGAAAGGCATAATGCAACTTTCTGAAACAGCCTGTGAATGCTGTCACATTATCTTCAAGGCTGATTAAACCCTCAGACATACACACAGATGAGGAAGAGCAAGCAGGTGGAGTCGGGCACTGACCTTTGTGACCTTTGCAGAGGCAGGCACCCATGGTCTCGGGACGGCAGGGGCGGTTATCTGTTCACCATGGTGGGTTGAGGATGAGGAGCGAGCTACAGAGAGGAGGGAAGGGAGCGAGGAAGGCAGCAGTGGAAGCAGAAGTATCAGCAAGCAGAGGAGCAGAGGGAAGTGAGAAACTGTGGTGGTGGTGTGTGTGTGAGTTGGGGGGTAAGTAAGAGTGAATGCCTGGTGAGCTGTAGGCTGAGGCACTGCTCCATACAGGAGAAGGGAGGTGAGAGAGAGAGAGAGAGAGAGCAACAGACACGAAGTGTGGGGAGGGGGGACACAAAGAAAAAGAGACAGAGAGAGAGGAAAAGGGGGGAGAAAGCATGAATGTCTGTTTGGTGACGATTTGAATCCCCTCCCCACTCTTTCGTCTATTCTCCTCCCAGTCTTCATGCTGCTGTATATATTTGACTTCACACTGTGACAAGAGGGCTTATTGATGGAGGTATGTAAGTATGTTGTGGGACAAATAATATTAGATAGATAGATAGATAGATAGATAGATAGATAGATAGATAGATAGATAGATAGATAGATAGATAGATAGATAGATAGATAGATAGATAGATAGATAGATAGATAGATAGATAGATAGATAGATAGATAGATATTTGATTCACGACTTAAACTATGTTTCATGCAGAAAGTGCAAAATGTTTAAGTGCAGATTCTGGTGGATCTCACTCATTTTTACGCAGTCATTTCCATTTCTATCTTTTGACCACGAAGGGCAGACAATCTCTTATTACATTGTGTGCATATGACATCGTATTTAAGACAACAGCACTAAAGAAGCAACCAGCCCGACTTTTCCGAATGCAAAACGGGGAGGAAAACACGTACAGGGTGGTCTTAAAAACGAAAAGAAGGAAAACGACTGAAGAAAAACAAACAAAGCAACACAAAAACAAGAAGACACCAAACACACATCAGAAGCACTCACACAAGTTCAGAGGAGAGAACCCCGACAGACGACAAAGAAATAGTTGGACCTTATACGAGGGACGAGGGGGAAAGCGCATCAGTTCACAGAAGGACAGCAGACCAACAGCGCACACTGCACATAAATTATATATCTATATATATATATATATATAGATATATAATTTATATGTTTTCCTTTGCAAATTCTGTCTCACCTGATTAATTTCTCCGGGGATATGAAACTTTTATGGATGATATTGAAGCCAAATCTTCCTTTAAACGCATTTTTGTGGCGTTATTGAGATGCCTTTGAGACGATCTTCTCTCTGAACTTGCCAGCCTGAGCTGAATGTTCAGATTTTCTTGCCCTTGCTTAAACACAGCATTTAAACACAGTGGCTCATTTCACCTGGAACGATTTTTTTCTTTCTTTCTCGACTCTTCTTGTCCTTGTGTGTTTCGCAAGTTGGTCTCAGAGCCCGGTGCCTGCTGGCACAGTAGTAACCGGGGCTTTGCTGACATCACCCGCAGCAACGTGGGGAAAATCCTGTTGCCGTGGCAACCACGTTGCTCCGTACTTTTGAAGCGTTTTGCTGTAATTGGACGGGGAAAGGATGCAAAGAAACATTATCTGATGAACATGGGAGGACTGCGCTGATAAAGTTAGAGAAACAGCAGACGCTGACCTCAAACATTCAAGCAAATCGTGCTGCGTTTACGTTCCCTTTAAAAGAAACAGTGCTCTTTGTATTTTCTCCAAGGGCAGATCATTTCCACTAAGCCCAAACTCCACAGGGTATTCCTTCATATACATTCCCAGAGACCCTACCTCTCAACCATACAATAAATAACTAACTGAAAATATAAGTGAGCCTTGAAGTTGCACATTGGAGAAAGAAGATGGGGTGAAACTCGATGTTTGGAAAAGAGAAGTTCTTTCTGGCTAATTTGACACAGAGATAAGTATGAGCTGATGAGTAGCTTTACAGAATAATATAATCAATGAGCTGCTTTAATTAAATGAAATCCCGATTAAAAACTGTTGACCTTCACTGACGTTTTTCCAGAAAATTGTGCTTCAGGATAACTTAATGAACCCTAACATCTCATCTAGAAATGACAGATGTTCCTCCAAAAATCTAAGGACCTCTGAGACCTTCTGCTAACAACCAGTGAACACAGTGAAGAAAATTCCTCCTTAAACATAGTGAAGAAACCACACACCTTCAAGAAAAAGAGACCCCTCACTGATCCATTCAGCTCCCCTAAAAGAAACCTTAAGATGAAAATGAAAAACTCGCTACTTCAAATTTAGCCTATTCCAGCCGCAGGAACCCTTCCGAGCCCCTCAAACCTCTTTCAGGGCCACAGGACCAGTCTCAAGGAGGGCTGTAATATGTTCACTGACCCTTTTAATACACTTTGGGGGCTCTGAAATCCCTCCAGAAACCCTTTGAGAAGCTCAAGGAATCTTATTATTCCTTTAAATAATTCTGAACCTGCTCTGGAACATTCTTAATAATGTCTGCTGTAGTCCCAGACTCCCCCATGTCCTTCCATCCCATCATGAAACGCTTGGTGAAAGGAATGGGGTCAAGGTTAGGAGCAGCCTGACACCTTGTGGCAAAAAGGCAAAAGTGCATGAGAAACTTGGAAGGCTGTGTTACCACCTTTCATGACATTTGTGTTTCAGTTGCTTGTAAATGTATTGTTAAACCAAACAAGGTGCGTGGTTAAAGCAGCCGGAGCTTGGATATTAGACAGGAAGAGCTTAGGGAAGTGTTTCATGAATAATTCAGACCAGCAGGTGGAAGTGTTCACTAAAGCCCCAAGGGTCAGATCCCACTTCTCACCTTGCATGTTGAAGAAAAGTCAATTCCTTTGCTGTTGCATATTCACATCAGCTCTTTACCACGCCTCAACACGTCTCAGTGCCGGCTGCTGTGCAAACCTTTTTTTGTCACCGTGTGCAGTTGTTAGACAGCGCCAATAAAACCGGCCTCTTTATGGTCCTTTGGTGTGACTGAATCTCTGTCCATCAAACGAAACCAATCTCGAGTAGGCTTTGAGGGGAATGTGGGTTTTTGCTTAGTAGTCGAGGAGAGAGCAGAAAGAGAAGGAGGAATGTCTAACATCCACATACGCGTATGCGATTCTCCTCAGTGGGAAGCCACAATCATTCAGCAACAGTCATTTCTGTCATCCCTCGCGGCAGAGAGAAAGTTGGATGCCTTTCAGTACTGGATGATTCGGATGATGCACAGTGTACTCAACATGAAAGTTGTTTTTTTACTTCATGCAGCCAAGTTTTGATTGAATACAAGTGTGATTACTTTGTTGCTCTTATTGCAAAGCAAGTAGTCATTCAGCTTCTGGGGAAATTCAACCTCTGTTTGCTGCAGTCTGTGTCAATGTGGGAATTTCCAAGGATTAAAAAAGGGAATGAATTAAAAAGCCTTTCTTGGACGATTACTTTTTAATCCTTTAAAAAGCTGTCCACCCGCCATGCTTTTTCTGTTTTTTAGATCCACTTTTGAATGTTACAGCAGTCCTTCAGTGAGAGTCAGTGGGAGCCCAGAGAAAATTCAGCATTTCAAGAAGAACGAGAATCAAACATGTGACCTCAATGAGGTTTAAATGTGCAGCCAACAATAACATCAGGCCTGACGATCTTTGACAAAGACTTCTTTGGCGAACACAATAGACATAAATAAAATGGAGAAACATTAAAACAAGTGAAAGATGAAAATCTGTACTAAAGTTAATGTTAGCTTAAAGCAAAATATACCCATTATTATTATAGTTATGTCTTACTTTGTGCAAATTATGATGTTAAAATTCAGTCTGGTATCTAAAAAAAAGTTTTTTAAAAACACAAATCATGTCATTTAATATAGGATAAGCTCACGCGTCACACGTCAAAATTTGAATATCAAGGATCATGAGACCTGCAGACCATAACCTGACAGGACAGAAAGCAAACTGGTTTCATTCAGTCTTAGTCGATTATATTATACACTGTCTTCACAACACATACAACTCAACACTTCTTCTTTTACTGCTCCCTTAAGGTGTGACCACAGCAGATCATCTGTCTCCATCTCACCCTATCCACAGCATCTTCTTCTGTCAAACCAATATCTTACTTCACTATAAACATGAATCTTCTCTGTGGTCTTTCTCATCTCCTCCTGCCTGGTTGCTCTATATATTAGGCATCCTTTGTTCTTTATATCCTCTTCTTCTCGTCTGTCCTCACACCAACTCTGGAGCATGACAGCCCTCACCTCCATTACTTTGAGTAATATAACTGGATCTTTTTCACTGTGCATTATTTGACTAAGATTTTGGCTTGCTGTGTGACACAGACCATCCAAGAACTTTGGCTTCAGTTTTGATGAGTGAAATTCTATTGCTTTGTTAGTCTGGTACCAAGCTATTTAGCATTGCACCAATATGATATATGGATGCAGCTTGCTAACCAAGCTAGCTAGTATTAGCTGAGAAGTAAGCCCGCTACCCTTTCGTAGTAATGTAGAATTTGACTTCAAAACACGAACAGTGAAGCTTTAAAATGCAGAATCTAAGACTGGACTTGGGTAATAGCTAGTTAGCCTTTTCACACTGCTGCACTTATTTAACACATCCTTTTTTATGAGGCATCTCATGTTACATCATGCCATGTTGCTCCCGAGTTCTCCATATTGGATGTGCTACACTGGTTGCTAGGGAAACATATGTATTACTCAAGTGATTGGCAGTGATTCCTGAAAGTTTCCAGATCTCACTGCGTACAACTGGTTACAAAGAAGATGATGTGCCAAAAGCCTGCCAGATTGCCACAGTTGCCAGTTTTTCATGTTTGTCATGTTTGCCAGATGGTTGTGGACCGGGTCTAGGCTTGCGTGACCTGAGTCTTATTCACTTGATCCTACATTGTTACCAGGATTGTTACATGCCCAAAATGGTGGAAAAGTATCTATAAAACCTCAATAGACTGCTAAACTACTCAGAGTGTATCTTACCTCTTGTCCTATAACAGCAAGCCCCCTCCTCAACCCTGAATTGGTCAAGTGGTTAAGACAATGCATGGTTGGACAAATTACCCTCTTCTTGAAATTTAGAAGCGTCTTGTGTATTTTTCTAATAGTGGAAAATGTCAAGGTAGCTACTTTCCCCATGCTTTCTGCACAGATAATAACTGCTTGTCTCTACAACTGAGCCGGTAACGTCTCTCTTTCTTTAAGTTTCATTTTTCAGGCCTGCAAATGAAGTTCACACCATCAGTATAGCTTAGCCCAGCCTTATTCAGACCATATGTGCTGGTCATGTTCATATTTTTAACCTGCAGGATTTTTTTTTTCTTTGCTTATTTTGGATTCATTACAAGATCTGCCTTTTACTTTTCTATCTCATTCATAAGGACAGACAAAACTTAAAGCGCTCCCAGTTTTTTTGCTTTTTCTTTTCTTTTCTTTTCTCTTCAGAGGTTGGAAAAAAAAACATGTGCCAAGCATAACATGAATGCTGGGAAATACCTCTCTGATACAAGGGAGGACAATCTGTCATCCAACATGGTGACTTAGAGCGAGCGTGAGGGACTTTCTGTGGCTTGCCTGCACATGTAGCCAGTAACTAAAAGTCTCACTCCCATCTTTCTGAATAACTAAGAAATCCCAGTTTAATTTATTGTGTGTTACGGCCTTGTTCTGCCAGAACTCCCACTGTGCAGGGCATTGAAACCATAATATTAGCTCTACAATCACATGATAGACTGAGCATACTGAAAACCACTGTCTGCAGATTGACCACTCTTCCCTCCCTTTCCTGCCACTTCTGATCTCTTTTTGTGTTTTGCCACAGAATCACCAAAATAACCCTCTTGGCTCCGTGAAAACGTATTTTGATGACACCGACCTAAACGGCTGCTACGCCCTCCAAAAAAGATGGGAAAATTCAGACGGCTTTTGCTGGCTAATGGCTCTGGTTACTTGGCCTGCAGCGAAGTTAGCGAGGTCTCTCAAGGCTACATCAACAGGAAATTTCATTAATCCAGAGCTGGGATGAAGTAGTTCACCCCCTTCTTTATTTAAGGCTTTGCCAGACTTTCAGCGGACCACCTCGGCTGTCCTGTTGAGAAGAACAGGAGTGGGAGGCCTCAGGGCTGACTAAACCTTCCCCTCCATGTGCTCCCTAATTGGTTTAATGACTGTAATTATCTGCTGGGGTGCATGTTGTGCCGGGGACGATTAATGGCCTCCAAAACATATGCAGACAGGCGGAAATTAAGAGAGGGGGGCACTGAGACAAAGAATAGCTGTGCAGAAGAAAAGAGCCGTAAAGCTGCAGAGGGAGACACGTCCTGCTGGTTAAGAGAAACAGAACAATGACACAGCACTTTGAGCTTTTTTCCTTTTCTCTGTGGGACTTTATTGGTTGAAATCTTCTACTAAGTTAAAAAAAAATCTTAATGAGATGTAATCTGAGACACATATGGACATATAAAACATATGCCACCCATACAGTTAAAAGGTAAAAGTTAACCTTAATGATGTGTTAGAAAACATCTGTATATGAACAACCACTTATATTAAAAAAAAGAGTTAGGTTGCAGTACCACAAATGCCCTGTAGGTGCTCTCTTTAAGAGATTTTCCTCATAAGCGAGTTAAAAGAATTGGTATACAACATTTCTCTTGTTTACTATCACTGGGGAGACTGACTGAGTAAATGCACATTTCTGGAGTTACAAATAGCAACACATGATAAAACTGAAAAGGACCTATTTTCTCTAATGGTTGAAACAGGAACTGACTGACTCTAATGGTGGATGCAACGCCTAGAGGGAGATTTAAAAAGCTTCATTATGACATAGAGGATGCAGGTGATTTCCTGAGGTGCTGGAAGAGGCCTGTAGCTGAAGTTGTGTAGGTGCAGGACAGTGAGCAGACACACAAGAAGTGAATATCAAAAGAAACTTAAAACCCAAAGAGAGGAGCCTGGGAGGAAATGAGTTCCACTACACTACAGCAGATAATGTGACACCGTGTGGGTGGAAGAGCCAGTTTTGATATACAGCAGGCTGGTAATTAGTTGATGCCAGCCATGTGTGCCGGTAAAGGACCTGGCAGGTACTGGTGAGTATAGTCACGCCGCCAGAAGTCCAGACAACCAAAGGTACGCAGAGCAAGAGAAAGACAAGAGACAGAAAGCAAAGAAACCAACAGGTCAGCGCTGGAGGCATGAGGGGGGTTGTGATGTTTTTCAGTTAATCAATAAACTGTTTGATGTGAAATATTTGTGCAATATCTTCAAAATTATAATCAGGTTGTTCCAAAAACTCCCTGAAAAGCCTTCAGTTGATCCAAAACGCTGCAGTGAGAGACTACAAAGAGAGAGCATCCTGGCTTCTCTTCACTGGCTTCCTGTTAAATTCAGAATTCAATTTAAAATCCTTCTCCTCACACATAAGGTCTCGAATAATCAGGCCCTCCCCGAGCCTGATTCTGCTGGAGATATCTTCCTGTTAAAGGGGAATTTTTCCCTCCGACCATCGCCAAGTGCTTGCTCACAGGGGGTCGTCTGATTGTTGGGGTTTTATAAAGCACCTTGGGGCAGCTGTTGTTGTGATTTGATGCTATGTAAATAAAATTATATTGAATTAAACTAAAAAAAAAAGATTCCCGTCAAAATTACTTGCACATTTGTTCAGCCGTTAAAAAAATTCTTGTTTTAGTTTATATGTTATGAAAAAGCAGTAAATCTTCCCATGTTAGAACAATGAGGGAACGCTCAGCTAACGATTAGTCGACTGTGAGAATATTTAGATAGATTCACTGTTGATGTCTGGGGCTGATCTTGGGAATTATTGTTCCATTAAGAAACTTATAGCACAGCTGACCACTGTTTATAGCACACAGCAAGTATGTGACCTATAGAAATGGAGTGTTTGTTTCCAGCTGTTTAATATTATTTTCATACCTAAATTCTTGTACGTAATGGCTACATGTTTATGCTGCATCCCATTATCTGTGTCTGGCTGTATTTGGACTTTCCCGTATTTGTTTTTAGCTCTGTGTATGCTAAGAACCACGGACCGCCCGAGTCAAATTCCCTGTGTCAACATACTTGGCCGGCAGTTCACTTGGCTGTTTTAGGCGCATGTCTCCTTACGCGACAGGTGTCTCAGCCTATCAGAGTGGTCGCCACTCAACCCATTCGACTGGTCTGCCCATGTTTACTTCTCTTTAATCAAATCTGGATTTTTCTGGCTCCAGAATCATAAAGCACTACCAGCGAAGCGTAAACTCTAATCTAGTCTATGAAAAGAACCATTCAGGATCCTGTAGATCACATTTCAGACATTTTTTTGTAAAATGTATTACCTTGTAAGTAAAAATTAGACTCAGCCATAAGACAATATATTCCACATGCACAACTGCACGTATTTGGTCTCTGTTGATTTTGCTGGCATTGTACTGTGCAGTGATTCAGTCAAATCACAAATGACTTTTCTCCTTTAATGCACGCCGAGAGCCTTTAACCATAAACTGGACTGCCTTAATCCATCCTCACAGTTGACATCTGTTTTGAATGGAAGCACATGTTTAAATCTGTCACATGTGTAGTTAGACAGTGACAAAAACTCATCCTAAAATTTGAAACCATGTCTGCACCTATACAAAGAAAGTTTTTCCTGTATTAATGGGACGTTGTCGCCTTATTTACTGTCTAGCTTTTGGTTTTATTTACTGTGTTAATTACAAAACCTTCTTGTATACTGCAGCAGCCAGAAAAGCAGCATCATGATGTGTACCAGAGGTGGGCCAAAGAGCTCTCTTTAAGAGAGTATTGATACCAGCGTTGGTATTGGTATCAGATCGATACTCGTTCAGTAGGATCGATACTTTGATTCTATCCTCTAAGTTCAGTATATGGCAAACTGAATTGTGTTAAATAAGTTTTTCTTTTTTTTTTTGAAGTGAAAAAATATATATCTAACATGCACTATGAACACGTTTCATTTTAACTATAGCTTTCAGCAGAAGTTGACCCAAAGTGCTTTAGGGAATATATAAAAAGTTGAAAAGTGGGTTTTGTTGTACTAACTAACTATGGAAAGTAAAACATTTAGATTTTATGATTTAGTTTATAGATTTAATGGTCATTAAAATGTGTTCCAAGATTGCAAACTGATGATGATTTCTGTCATAAGTCATAACACACTGCTCTCCTCTGCGTAAGCTCTCTTCATAGGCTGAAAGTATCGGTGTCGCCAATATTAGCCCCGCATTTACAAATTTGCAGTATTGCAGAGCACTAATGTGTTCGTGGCCCTTCTTTTTGTGTGTGTGCGTGCGTGTGCACGCTCACTCTAAGTGAATGACATCAGCACAGTGATTATCGCAAATGTGCAGTGACTTTAGGGTCGCCGTTTCAAAATATACAAGGAGCCTGTGGAAAGACGAGGCCAGCGGCAGCAGCATGTGTTACTGTTCTCCACTCGCCCCCTCATGTCGCCTGCGCTAACATCAAACAGATCCCAGCAGTGCGGTTTGGGAAACGCTTGATGCCGGTAATAATTATTTGCTCCTCAGCTACTATCCTATTAAACAAGTTCATTAAATCGTTTAATTCCAGCAGCTTAGTTTGTTTTCACGTGGATTAAACCTGGAGAGGAGCTTTGGCAGTGTTCAAAGAGCAATGTTGGATCAGGACATGTAAGATGTTCTAGTTGAGAATGCGGTGAAAATGGGAAAATTGAGGGGCTCGGAGGAGAGTTAGCTTAGCAGAATAATCTGCAAAAGCCTGGAGTGCTGCTGAGAGGAACAGCAGCGGAAAGACGCAGGAAGACCAATATAGACAGAAATTGGAGCGTGTGTTTTCTGGTCAGGAACCCGATGCTAAAATTAGCAGGGATGTAAATTCCTGAGCGTTGCCGGTTTTCAGATCCACGCGTGACACTGAGAGTTGCCAGAAAAACAACACAAACAAACAACAGCAACAAAAAGTAAAGGAAGGGCGGCGGTATAGGAAGAGGTCATACATGAAAAAGTGCCTGGGTAATGTTTTCCGCCTTCCTTACTTCTTTTTATTTCTTTTTAAATTGACCTTCGCCCCGAGAACAAAGACATCTAACAAGCCACAAGAAGGAGGGAAAAACTCTGAAAGCGAAAGCCACGGCCCCCACGCACAACAGTCCTCAGGGGGAGGCTCGGGCCCTGGACGCCAAGCCTTCAACATAATCACCACACATGCTATTGTGGCCTGCAGTAAAGCTCTGGTATGGCTCAAATCTGCAGCTAACCCTTTCCACCCCCACTCTCACCACCAGGCCTCTCTGTCCCACCTCCTGCTCTTTGTCTGTCTCTCCATGCATCCCTGTCATTTACAGTCCTAATGACAAGACGCAAACTTCCACACATTCAACCCTCGGCGAGCGAGGATAATCGCATTACAGCCGACGACAGGGACGTAAACCGAACTCAACTTGGACGCACTCAGACGTGGATTTGCATAAATCCAAACAGTACAATCAGCAGTTAAACTGTGTGGCTCTGCTCTTCTTTTTCCATAGTGGCTGGAAGGGAGAGAGACAGAGAGAGGGGGGGGGGAAAAAAATCCACCTCGCTGTGAAACAGTAAAGGCATGGATGGAAAATAGTGGAATACTTTCTCAGTTTACAGTCGCCACATAAAGCCAAGACTATTTCTAGGCGTCCTATTGGTTTAACAGAGGCAAGAACACGCAGCCAGCTGGGAGTCAAGGACAAAGACTCGTGAGGGACTTAGCGGCAGATCCAAGTTCCCATGCTCCGGCCCTGTAGGGTCTTTTTCTTGCTACTTCACTGACCTGCAGATTAATTCAATATCTAAATATTGACATTCCTCCTTGTAGTGTGTGGCTCTTATCGGAAGAGTGCATTTAAGTCCCCCCCCCCTCTTTACATCAGTAAATCAAAGCTGATAAATTTTCAAAATGTGGGCGGCAAGGTTAGAGTGAGTCAGATAAGGCGCAGTGGATCAGTCAAGGTGAAGTGAAAAGTATGGGGCATGTCTAGACTTGCTGGATTCTTGGGCTTGTGCACGGTTACATTTTATTGGTAATTTCTGTCCTCAGCAGGTGTGTGAATGTAAAAGAAACTGATACAACATTCTCCTGTTTCAACACCAATATTTCTATTTCCCATGAAGGTCACATAGAAAGGAGCTCCAAATATAAAACGGCCTTGATGTCTTTTTCAGTGATCCAGTGATTTTATTTATAAGTTTGCTGGGCCGGTCGTCATTCACGGTTCAAATGTGGACTGATGCACAGCAGACTCTGAGGCCCGAGACGGTCCCGTGTAAAAAATAAATAAGGAAGAAGAAAAAGGAGAAATTATAACCCTATCGTTTACATGAACGGACCAGCAAAAGAAAAAAAAAACTGAACCTGGCTCAGTGCACTGCGCTGATCAGTTACATTTATGCAAACCCACATTCCTGCTGGAAGAAATGCCTTATTCATTCTGATGACTAAAAGAAAAGCTCCGATGTTAACACTTTATTTTATAAAATCCTGTCCCACAGCCTTAGAAATAGCTGATCTGTAGTTAGTGCGTTCTTATTTTCAGGGCAGAGGTGAAAATCACAGTATTAGAAATCATGCTGGGACTTTTTTTGCATAGTTTTTTGGTTAGTTTAGATAATGGTGCAGACACTAGAGCAAGAGAGGCAGTATCACAGGTGTGGAAGAACCAAGCAGCAACCTGTGGTGCATTGAAAAATGAAAACAATGCAGAACCGCAGCTCCTAAACTGGACACTTAAGGCCAATTTACCAGTTTACAGGCTGGTTAGATAAAAACAAAAGAACAGCAAATGTCCTTTGTCATGGCTTAAACTTCTTATTACTCCCCATCTATATTGTATTAAGGCTTAAAATTAAGACAATTAAAAGCGTGGCTGCTTTCAGTGACAGGTAGGTGCCGTTTCTGTGTTCTGTTGTATTACAAGACACTCTTAATAGTCACCCTTTCAGCTTCTCTGGTAAGCACATTTTGTTTTAAGCCTGTTTTTCGCCAGCCCGACAGTCTTTGTTACGCTGTCGGGACGGGACAAGAACCAGGAGGAGTCGGACAGACGCAGAGATTGCAACCCTGCCAGCCGCTAAATCAGAATGTCTGAATCAGTTTATTTGGAAGATGATAGTAATCTGTCATCACATGAATTTGCAAGAATGTGGAAACTACAATCTGACCTTTCAACAGGTGTTTTTATGGGTTTTTTGTTCTTTTTTTTAAGATTAGTTTTGCTAAACTTGGAAGGTCTTGTTTTTTTTTTCCCCCTTTATCAGTCACCGAGTTCAGTGTAGTGACGTAAAAATGATAATTTAATGACCACATTATGGGAAAAGGCCAACATGTAATCAACTGAAACGACCTTCCACTACAACTAACAGAAGGAAATTCTGCACTTTTGTCTCGTATCTCATGCTTAAAAAAATGATTGATAGACTTTCTGTGGTGCTAAAACTGAGTTTCTGGTTTTTATGCATGACTATAAGGATTTAAGATTTGCCTTCCTTGTTCTCATATACACACACCAGGATTCAGTAGCTTGTAGAACCACATTGAGCAGCGATATCTTGATGTGATCATTTTATATACGACTTTAGCCTCTTTGTGGGCATTTTTCTCAGCACAGCTCTCATAACCTCCTTTCCACTGCAGCACTTTAGACAATTGCAAAACCTGGACTTTTGTTTTTTTCCTGTCAGTCTGTTCTGATCGTCGTCCTGACCGAGTTCAATCCAAGCTTTAGCCATCACAGATGGCCTCATATCAGACTCTAGAGTACTTTGATACACAGCGGAATTCATGGTTGACTCAATGACTGCAAGTTGGTTATGTCCTGTGGCTTCAAAACAAGCCGAGATCAGGACTCCTCCATGCCATGTTCGCTGATGATCAGCTCATCGACTTTTTACACCTGGCTTTTACCTACCCTCATAATTCGTATGGAAGCAGTAAGGGTGTTCTTAGTTTTTCACAGGACTGCATAGAGTCCAGTGAAAACTTTCCTTTTCTCATTACTGTAAAATTTCACAGCACTACACATCAGATCATTTCCCAAGAAGTAATTAAATGCCATTAAAATAAGTTTTTAATAAATGCAGGAATCAGAGTTAAATGTGAGATGTTTTTTAATGTTGATTAGATCATATAACTCCTGTAAAACATTTTCAGGAGCAGCCTTGTAATCTGTTTCCAAAGAGTTCGTCGAGGACTTTTTATTATAGTTTCCAACTCTAGAATTAAAAACACCCAATAGCATCAGCATACCCAGGTGGGTGTAAAAACATTACGGCGTCTTTTAAAAGACACATTCTTCTGCTTGTTTTAATGTCCATCATGCAACGGGCTTTGCCAAACTCGAGACTTTATTGCTCCGCAAATGCAACAAAGGCAGTAAAAAGAAACCAGGAAAGAAAGAAAAAAAAAAAAAAAAAAAAAAAAAAGGGACATTACAGCTTTTTTTTTTTTTTTTTTTATTACTGACAATAAGAGAGCAAGCTCCAATTATAAACCCAGCTCAATGTTTATCAGGATAAATAAATACAAGTTCAAAATAAATACACTATTAAATACAGTATAAAACAACAGGCACAAAGGGAGGAAATTGCTCTTTGATGAAGGAAGAAAGCAAAAAAAAGTAGGAGATGCTGCTTTGGAAAGTGATGAACTTAGAAAAATAATCTGTTTGGTAGTTGGTAAATAGCGAAATCATGAAAACTATACAAAATGTAACTGCAATCAATAAAACACAGTAATAAAAAAAATCCCTTTTCCAAAGATGGGTGTCTAACTGCTACAACAGAATCATAGATACACTTTGAAAATACATTAAAAATTCAAGTAAAGGAAGGTGTACATCAGTAACAACGCATTGCAGTCATCAATTAAAGCACTGGGGCACACTGTCCACTATCCACTACATTATAGAGCCGCTTCTTTTATATAGACGGAAGCAAACTCTCGCTAAACTCCTAGAAAGAGGCACTTTAACAAAAAGATAAAGTCTTTAAATGTCGGAAATCAAGCAACTGTCTATTCATAGAGCTTCATCCAGTCGACGTGTTACCCAAACCAACAAGAATATGAACGAATGTCTGTAAAGCTTTTACAAAACTAAAGGAGACATTGAAATTGCAAACCAAACTATTATTTAGTGTGAAATTGTCTCAACCACAACCACTCATTATTTAATCCTCCCCATTTTTTTTCCCCAGGGTATGTTTTTTTTCTTTTTCCCCCTCTTCGTTTGCCGGCACACTACAAACAAACGTGCTGCATTCCAATAGAAACTTTTGAGTGGAATTGCAAACTATTGCAATTCTTGATTCTTTGATCCAAGTGCTTCATTGTAGGTTTTCGTTCCTATAAACTAAGAGAGAGAGGGGGGGGGATTCTGTACACATAGAGTACCTCACATATGTCCTCTCTTTTTCTTCTCATATAAACATCACTTATAAGATTATAGCTTAATTTCTGCACACAGCCAGGAGGCGGCCAGTAAAAACACAAGGTCCATCTGTGTTTATGCACCCGGGCAACACCATCTCTTTAACTCTGGGCCAGCTCAAGCTCATTTCAGCCACTGCGGCACTCCGTCCTCACCGGCCGGCCTAACAGGAAATGGAGCAAGGTGCCAATTAAAGGAAGATTTTGTGACATCACTGCCGACCACAGTCACAACAAAAAGGCTGATCACACCTTGACTGTGCCTTCGCTTGTTTGTTTGGTACTGGATACAACAAGCTCAGGGTACGATTTGTGTAAAGCATTCCAAGGAGTAGACTGTTTTATGAACCGTAGATGGAAAAAAAAAAAAAAAAAAAAGAGAGAGAAATAAAGATAAAATTGCATCTGTACAGAAATTATGGATAGTAAAAAAAATAGATATTCAAATATACACAGTCTACTTGATATATTTGTCGGTGTGTATTTGCTCCATTCCCTGTAGATAAGAAGAAATCAGAAAAAATGTACAGTAAGCTTGTCTTATTCAGTCAGCCTGAAAGGATGGCACAGTCCTCTTGATTCTGATGATCCCAAGCCATCCCCGCAGTAGTGCTCCAGCTCCGTTTAGAGTTCAAAGGGCTGCCGGCTGCAGTGCCTGATTTGAATTCCCTTCATTATAAGGATCACACTGCAAACACGCTCAGTGTGCTGGTCTGGTCCTTTAAGCCCAAGATGCTGTAGGCAATTCTTTTCAAATGTCCAGGCAGTCTCACTCCAATGTTCTTAATATCCCTGCAAAGGAGACACACACACACACCGAGGAGGATATATAAGAGAAGCGCCACATGGATTTACAGTCTGGCCACATTCCAACACTTTTCACGCACATCCTTCCTGCCTCTCGAGCCTTGAAGTAATCACTGACTCATTCGACGTGATGAAATGCCAGCCCGGAGCTGAACCGATTCATGCCTACGTGGGATGCTTTCCAAGTGTGCAGTCTGCCAAGGCTTTGATTGATCTTTCATAAGAAAAATAAAAAGGACATCACAGGGGGCTCGACGAGCGCACGACGCGAACCTGCAAAAGCCCTGCAAAGCAGCAGCCTAAAGTCAAAGCCTTAATTACAGCCTTAATTACTTAACAAGGATTCTCTCTGCTGACGATGAATCAGTTGTCTGGCAAGCAGAGGGCGCGTTGTAAATAACTGCTGGTTTTCCAAGAGTGCTACCAGATGCCCCAAGATGGAAACATGGGGCCATGAAATCACACCATACTGTATGACAAATACTTCAAAAGGGTTTGTCTCTGCTTCACAGTCTGCCCATCTTCCCAAGATCAAGACCTACATATATACGTTGTGGCAGAATGGGGTGTGGAGGGGTTTATTTTTGGTTGGTCATGTGGTTAGAAAATGCTCTGGCCCTCGTTATAGACCTAAAGCAACCTTATACTATATGCTTCACTAAGCCTTTCTTCCCGAAACGTTGAGTTCATCTCATTAAATTACCCCTTTTGTAATCGGGGGAGTCAGGGAAGATCTAATTGCCTCAACCATCTTGTGATGAGTTCAGGGAGTACTTTCTGAGCGCACCTCTTCAATCTCTCCAGAAATCACATCCATCCATTTCAATTCAGTAATCTCCTCTAGTTGCTGCTCCTCTACAGCCTATTCCCTCCTCCCCCCCTCTTTCCCCTACTTTAATGTTGAAGAAGCCACAAAAGGCCTCCGATCTAAACGGGCAAAACTGGCGATTTGTTAGGGGCTCGAGTAAAAGTGCCGTCCAGGGCAGCGGGTGTGATTGGGTGCAGGGAGGGAGGAGAGAAAGGATGGAGGAGGGCAAGAAAAATAAGAACTGCAGTAACCACAAGCCACCACCATCAGCCGACCACAAATGAGCCCCACTTCTTCTCCTTCCCTCGATTAAATTTTCCATCTCAAACATTTCTTAAGTTGTAACCGAGGCTGGCGATTATATTGAGTGCAAACTATTTTGCTGGCTGTTAAAACTTAACATCTTTGGGAAAACAGATACATGAACTGCCCGAGAGAAGTCCGTCAGGGGCTGGGAGGAAAAACAAGTGTGCAACTTTTGGATCTACAATCTTAAAACCTGTGAGCAAATAAGATAACTGCTACTTTAATATCATGTCACACTTACTCAGTTTTCATCTGCAGGACTTGTTCCATGGTGACAATCCCGGCGCAGGTGAAGTTCTCGCTGTACTGGCTCATCTTGATGGACTCCAGCCATTCAGACACCGACCTGAAGGGAGAGCCATCTGAGCCGCTGGTGCTTGGCAAGCGGATGGATACGCTGGTAAAGTAAAATGGATCCAAATGATAATAATCAGCAGGCTTTCCCCACAACAAAGGCTGATGACTGAACTGCAATTACTCTGCAGGAAACCAGTGATAAAAACCAGTCGGAGGAGTTGGGGCGAAAGATAGCGTGGCATCCTTTGTCCTTTCTCACCGTTTCTGGCTCTAATGCTTTTTCCACAAAGGTGAAAGTATGTATTCTCACACACAAAAAACATCAAAAACAAAAGAACGAAAAACAACAAAAAAAATCTTTAGCACGCATAATTCTTCCATTAGCCCAGCAGCAAAGGTGTCAGTGTGTCCTGATGTTTTTAAGTATAACATCTTAACACTGCCACTGCCCCAGTTGACCCTAAACATCCTGCAATTTTGTAAAATTAAACTTAATGGTTGAGCTGCTGCCTAAAGCTCTCCTTTGAAGCCAGGAAAGGTTGAGTCTGAAGTCAGACGGCCAACTCTGAGCTGAGCGTCGAGTCAGATTAGTCACGTTTTAAAACTCCTGTGACAAAAGTCCAGTCAGACGTCAGTCAAACTGTTTAAAAAAAAAAAAAAAAAAAGCCTTGATTTATTAAATAAACTGAGTCATTTCCCTGACAGACTTGTTAATAATGATGTGCATAGTCTTCAATGCACATCGCATGGCTCCGTCTTAACATCTAGCAGAAGGGAAGCTGAAAGAGCTCAAAGGACGTTTACATAAATGAGACAGAAGGAGGAAAAAAAAGTAATTTATATTATTATTGTATTGCCAAATGTTTTGGTTAAAGGGCTCTTTCCAAGAACTGGTTGCTGATAGTGGCAGCCACTGTAGAGTCAGCACTAGAAAAATATGCACTATAAGCCTTTTGCCTAGTGTTTAAATAAATCTTACCGTGGGTCAAAGTCTGCAATGGTCTTCAGGGACTCTGGGCTGCGCAGCAGCTTGTCCAGCAGACTCACTATGTCTCCGAAACGTGGCCTCTTGGCGCGATCCTGGAGCCAGCACTGCAGCATCAACTGATAAACAGCTGAGGGACAGTCCATAGGTGCTGGGAGCCTGAAAGCTTCATTGATGGCCTTCATCACCTGGAAACAGTTGATCTCATTAGCCCTTTTTTTGTTTGTTTTTTCTCTTTAAAATGACAGGGTTCTTCAAACTTTGTGGTCTTTTTTTTTTTTTTTTTTATTCTATGAAGTTTGCTTGTCTGGCACATACCTCGTGGTTGCTCATGTCCCAGTAAGGTCTTTCTCCAAAAGCCATAACTTCCCACATGACTATGCCAAAACTCCACACGTCACTAGCCGAGGTGAACTTCCTGTATGCTATTGCCTCTGGAGCTGTCCAGCGAATCGGAATTTTACCTCCCTATGCGAGAAAAAAAAATGTTAAAAAACGGTAAGAAACAGATCTTTAAAACGTGGTAAGATGATTCTGGCTGGAGAAAAGCTCTCAGGAAGGCCCACATCTACTCACACTTGTGGTGTACGTCCCCTCAGGATCGTCCTCCAGCACCCGGGACAGGCCGAAGTCAGACACTTTGCACTCCATGTTGTTGTTAACGAGGATGTTGCGGGCAGCCAGGTCTCGGTGGACGTAGCTCATGTCAGAGAGGTACTTCATGCCTGCAGCGATGCCACGCAGCATGCCCACCAGCTGGAAGGAAGAAATCTCACCATCATGGTCCTGGTGTAAGAAACAAAACAGTTATTATAATAACTTAAAAAACAAAACAGAAAAAGGATCAAACTCTGAACTTCAGAGCTCGTTCTTGTGTTTTTAACAGCTTCTTTGTGGCTATACTCACAGAGATAGTTGCATTAGTAAAAACTGTATGTTGTGGACTTACCCTAAGGTACCTATCCAGAGCTCCATTCTCCATGTATTCAGTTACGATCATGGCGTGTTTAACTGCACAAAGAAGCCACCAAGAATAATAAATTACACATCTTTCCATTGCACCAAAACAACTGAAACATATAAAACTTAGAAAAGAAGCGGCCAAACTCACAGAAACCCTTACATTTGGTAACCACTCCCTCTAGGCGAATGATGTTCTGGTGGGAGAACTGGCCCATGATGGAGGCCTCGCTCAGAAAGTCCTGCCTCTGTTTCTCGGTGTAGCCAGGCTTCAGTGTCTTGATAGCCACTGCCACCTCTTTCCTCCCCGGCGCTTTCAGAATACCGCGGTACACCTCGCCAAACTCCCCTGCAACAAAAAAAAGAAAAAACACCATCACTCAGACACTTGAGTTGAAAACTAGATGCCCAATATTGGAACATGCATCTGATACATCTCAAGAGTTTACCCACAGGGGTTTGGCTGTGCTACAGATTGAAAATGAGGAAGTCTGCGCGGCTGTTTTGCCCGGGGCTCTCTCATAGAGGTGTGTTCTCAGAGCCTGATTCTCTGTTGTTGTTTTATTAGCCTGTAGTTCAGGGTGGTGGTGGGGGGTGGGCATGGGAATCAGCTGTCACGAGAGGAGAACGGGTGGGGGGCACGCGGTCGTGGGAAGCGGGTGTTGGAAAAGACCGTTTGCTTACAGGGTAAAAGTTTGTCGCAGTTGAGTAAACGTATCATCATGTGGGGCAGAAAATGGAAAGAAAAAAAAAGCCGACAGCGCTCAGGAAGGTGCTCTGATATCGTTCCAAAACACCGTTCTTGCAACAGTTCCTTTTTTGTGTAAGTGTGCTGTCAACTTGAGCCACGACAAAAAAGGTGCCACAGCCAAGACGTTGCCATACAATAAAATGTCTCAACTTGTTGTGCGAGCCTGACGGATGTTAATCTCACTGAAGTAACCACCGTCAGTCACCCTGCTAAGCTGTGGAAAATGCACAATGTAAACAGCAAATTTGGGGGATTGGAAAAATCTTTCAACGTCTCAGAGCTAAGACCCACAACAGACTGTCTCAGCAGGGCTGTCACTCACCAGCTCCGATGACTTTCTGTTTGGTTATGTGGCTGGGGTGGATTTCGGTGGCAAACTTGAGGACGGCCACGTTGGGGTCCTCGTATGTGTGTGGATCCACGTAGGTTTTCAGAGGCTTCAATTGTTCTGTCAACCAAAGGAAGAGACAACAACAACAACAAACACTGTTATTGTAGGTCGACAAATAAATCAAGTCAATTCATTGAAATGAGACAGAAAGGTGGGAGAATTTTATTTATTTTTACCTGGGGTGGAGAAGTATGTGTCCTCTGGTCCTTGCCTGGTGTGAGAGTTCCTTTTTCTAAAAACAAAAAAAAACAAACAAAAAAAAAAAAAAAGAATAAATAAATTTTTAAAAAATCCATCTGCAAATTAATGCCCTACTTTATCTCTTTATTATTTCCCTCCTTTAACATCAAGAGCACATGGCAACCTTTGTAGCAATTTTTCTTTTGCTCTAAGGCTTTCACTGCTGCAATGCATCCATTCAGAAAGAAGTGGCCCTTTGATAGCGGCTGTCGATAGGCTGTGTTTGCAAAGCTGATTTAAAGACTGAAAGACAGACGAGCAGGAGGGGAGGGAGGGAGGTAGACAGGCGGGCTACAGTACAATCTGCTACAGCAGAGACCCAGGTCACCTTTGACAAAGTACCCGTGGCCTGGTGCAGAAAGAACCAAGCCCCTCTTATCACCAACAATGTACCACTCTGGGCAAATTTCCTTTCAAGGGCCCCCCCACTACCCCCCCAACACTCACTAGAATATCACCATTGAGCAATGACAAGGCACATTCAACGCAAATTCCTCGCCAGTGAATGCTGGGACACAAATCCAGATAAATAGAAAGAGAAAGCTGGCTAAAGGAAGGGAAAAAGTGAGAGGTGAGGAGAGATGAATGCGGGGGCCATTTGGAGGCCCCTCAAAAAGGAAAAGCAGAAGAATGAGGGAGGAAGCTGGTGGAGGAGGACTTATTCTGACCGATTAGCAGACAGAGAGTGGAGGGAAGGGAAGCAGAGCGGGACGTTTACTGACCGTCTGTGGAAGAAAAGGAACGCGAACACTGCGATCAGCATCATCGCCACCCCAACTGCCGCCACTAATAAGACAGTGTAGTTCTGAGACGGGCTTCCTGGAAGAGAAAACAAGGTTAGACGCACACATCTGCATGAAACTAGTGAAACTTGTAGAGGGATTCTGCTCCATACCTTCAGTCAAGGTCTCGAAATGCTCCTCCATTCTGGAGCCTTCGGAGTTGTCATCGCTGCCGAGGGCCTGCACAATGAACAGGTAGGCCGTACCCGGGGCCAGATCTTTGATTTGCGCCGAGTTCTTGTCGAGCGTGAGCACGGTGTAGGTAGTCTTATCAAGGTTATCATCCTGGGAGGCAGAGGAAGAAATGTGATCTAAGCAGCCAGTGTTACTGCAGAAGACGTGATCCTGCAGCCATTTATAGCATTTAAATTAGTGGCTTAAGCTTATGGCCAAAACGGCGATGTCTGATTTTGAAAATTTATGCCTCGTGATGATAATTATGAATACTCAAAATAGATCCAGTGGATCTGTTATTTAAACAACATGCGAAACACACATACACTGACACAAAACCAAAATGATACATAAGACAAAGTTTGATTTCAGGGCATTCCTGGTGAGAAAAACAAAATATGCTCACCTTCTTGTGGTAAGTTAGTTTATACCGGACGTGAAGCTGGGCACGTGGTCGAGGGGATACATCCCAGGAAAGAGCCAGGCTGTTGGAGGTCCGTCCCACCAGTCGCATTGTGGTAATTTGGGGGGGATCTAAGGAGAGGGTAGAGAATATTAGGGGTTTTTTTTGTGATGTGAAAAGCTGAGAGGATATAAGAAACAATAGATAAAATAACAGTTAGACTTTAGAGATAAAATCCGACAGTTCATCTTTCAACCTGTGGAGTTGTCGCTACCTCACAGATAGCCCCACACTGCTGCTTCATATCAGCTGCGCTCACCTGTGTAGTGCAGAAATATAGTGACATTGCTCCTGGATGCTGGCCGCTGAGCCTCACTAGCCAACTGCGACACGCCGCTGTGCGCCTGCACGATGAAGGTGTAGTTGAGGTGAGCTTCCAGCTCGCTCACTGACACCCTGGCCTCAGTCAGCTTTGTGCTCCCCGGCTCATAGCGAACTCTCTCCCCACAGGGCTGACACACAACCCCATCACAGCGCTGGCATTCCACGCTGTAGGTGATGTCATTACGACCTCCGGTGTCTTCAGGGGGGGTCCAGGAGAGGATGAGTCTTCCCACGGAGGGCTGACGGACAGCCGAAAGATCTCGTGGTGCAGAGGGGGGGCCTGGTGAGCACAGGTTTGAAATGCACGCAGCATTAAGAGCAACGAAGAAGAGAAGCACACGATGCCAGATGTGTGGGATTTTTTTTTTCCAGCTATGACTTGAAATATACTTTTTTTTTTTTAGAAAAGAAGTTTGATAAAAATAACTTTTAAACATGTCCGGTGTCGGCTGAAAGTCATGCTGCCAGTTCAAAACCATAAACACACCCCTGCACATCCTGAAGGATTCACAGTCACTTTTAAAATGTCTGTTTTGATTACACACTGGAAAGGTCACGTGTGGAAATGGCACTGGTTGCACTGGCTGAGTAGCAAACACATCCTCATTTCAAATGTTTCTTTTTTTTTCTTCCACGGGTCTCACCTGAGCAGGGTCCAGTAGTGGGGTCGGTTGGGGCCCGGAAGAAGCCATCCTTGCAGGGACAAAGCACAGCACCATGTTCCAGCGTATCGGTGTTGGCAGGACATGGCTCGCACGCGTCACTCGATGCCTCCGCTTTGAAAGAGCCAGGCCGACATTCTGCAGAGACAAAGACGACATTTGCATAAGCAGCAGAACAACAAATGACTTCAGGCAGCATCCCAAATGACAATGCAAAGCTAGTCTCTCCAGACCTTTCTACACCCGTCAATAGAGCAGCAATGCTGTGAACTTTTGACCTCATGTGCAACACAATCAGGCTAAGTTGACATGTCAAGACTAAAAGTCACATTTATACAGGGCTCAGTAATTTGCTGGTTGCAGACAGGGATTGATCAAACCTTCCAATTAGCAGATGACCTGTTCTACCTCCTCAGCCTCAGCCACCTCCAAGTGAAAGATATTTTGTAGGGAAAACATGTGCAAGAGTTTGCATGGTGCTGGCTCTACTTATTAAAATACTCAGATGAGCCCAACCCAGCCTGCACTCCTGCCCTTTACTTCTTCAACCACTAACGCCTCCTCCCTCACTCCACTGCTGGCTTCTCACCGTCTCTCAAAGCACAACCAGTTATGCCACATTTGACGATACTTAGGTTTTCAGTGCTGCAACGGGAGAGAGGAATGGAAGCAACAGCTTTCATTAAAAACACCAAGAATCAGCCCAAAACTGCATCCGCGTGCGCCTGACAATCCATCATCTCTATTTTTTTTTTTTCCTTTTACAGAACCACATGCAGATCTTTGAAACTGTATCGCTCAGATAAGATGACACCCGATTTCACACGTCCAACTCTGAATAAAGAGACGCAGGTAGGGGTCCAGCTGTGCGTAGCCGCGGTGAAATACGAACTTAATGTGGTGTGAAATCTCAGAGAGAGCGTGCCATAAAGGGGAGTGAAAACGAGATGGCTCCCCATTAACTCCGCGAGAGCATTCCAACGCCTGCTGCCGCTCGTGTCCTCACGCCGTTGCACATTCATCCACACACGCGTTCATGTGTGCACCGAACACATGCACAAAATACACATACATGTATGCAAAGCACAGCCTTGGACACATGGGACAAGCTGACATCAGAACAGGGATTATGTCCACTGCCTGTCACCTGTTCACATCCCTCTGCTAAGTCAGTTCAACTACACACACACACACACACACACACACACACACACACACACACACACACAATATACATACAGAAACACAAAATAAGACATCTCTGCCTTTGTTCCAAGTTGTATTTCTGGAGTAAATAGCTAATGAGTAATGACAGACCTTTACATTTTCTCACTTGTAAAGGTTCAAGTGATAAAAAAAAAAAATTCAAAAGAGGTGCTAGAAATAGAGATCAGACAATGTAAGAACCTTTCATGATATTCAAAGACTGTGGTTAACGCCGCTGACAGAGGAAAAGCAACAAAACATTCAAATCAAAGGCAAAATGTACGTGTTCCAACAGTGGGGCGACTTATAAAGGAGAGCCGAGGATGACGATAAAAATCAGATTCACGCAGAATTCTTTCACTGAGGTCGAAATGAGTCAAAGTTTATCTGCAACCTACAAGTGCCCACACACACACACAGACAGCACATGGCTGTGGCTCTGTTTAAGATATATCAAGGGGATTTCCTCAATAAACCGTACATTTCACTCCAGCTTGGCTTGTTTTTTTCTCGATCTTTGCGGGTTGGGAGCTGCGCTGCTGTGAACGGGTGTGTGTGTTATATAAGGATTAGAAGACAGAAAAAGCTCAGCTTGAGGTATTTTGTTTTGTTTTTTTTTTTAAAGTTTGGCCAACAGGCTTACGCGTTACTCAATCCTCCCTCAAGACAGCGCCTCGTTTCTGTCTCAGCCAGCTGTTTCACCAACAGCTACTGCTACTCATTAACGCAGACGAGGCAAGAGGACAGGAGAGGCAGGAGAGAGGTGGTGTGAAGGGGACAGAAGAAATACTGTATCCTGCTGAGGACTGAAGAAAAGAGGGGAGAAAGAAAGAAGACGGGGCAGGGTGAACTCGCTCATTGAGAAGGGGGAACAGCTGCTGCCTCAAACCCCAATTCATACCCCTACCTCTCCTCCTCGTAATCCCCAAATTCCTTCCTCCTCTCCTTTCTCTCCTCCCGGTCGCCTCTAAAAAGCCTCCCAGCTAACCCATTAACATTGCTATTCACCGCTGACCAACAGGCAAAGAGAATGCCATGCCATTCAAGTGCTGAAAGAAGAAAAAAAAAAAAAAAGAAAACATACAAACAACCAAGCGCTGCAGATGGGAATAGCCGGAATGCCACATGGCAACTGAAAAGAGGAGGACTAGCCTCTTTTTGGCGCTACAGTGCCGGCTGCAATGCATCGTGGTCAGGCCTGCGGAGATGATGGCCTTACTCTGCGAGTCCCCTCTATAATCAAGATGCATTCCAGCGCACACCACCCAACAGGAGGCCTGTACCAGAGCGCCTTGAGAGCAGATTCATTTTCAGCCCAGGTCTCTGCTGTAACAAAAAAAGGTCAAGGAGTTTGTGTATCATGAACATTTGAGTCACTGTGACGGTAAATGAAAGTAGATGATTCTCTGCTGAGGTATTTGATGAGAGGATTCCTCGACAAAGGAGAAAAGTCCGGTGAAAGACAACTTCCTTGTTCCACGGAGAAGGTGGAGAGAGGGGCTTTGGATTGTTGCTGGACACAACAGGAAACAGGAAGTGTGAGACTGACGCAGACTTCCTTCCTAAAGCAGCCAATCAAAGCATGGAAGCATAAGGGGAGCGTGACCAGGAGAAGAACTGCCGCTGTGGCTACCAGAGACCTGAGACAGAATAATAACCCAAAAGGAAGCCAGAATGTGTTGACCCAACACGAACAGAGGCACTAAACCCACAAAGAGAAGGGGGGGGGGGGGGGGGGGGGGGGGGGCTCCTTAGATGAATGATCGTGTATACAAATGTCTCTCAGCCAGCTTCTTCAGAGTTGAAACATTTCACAAAGTTAGACTGGCCATTTTTTCCCCTCCCTGTAGCTACAAAGAAAGGAACTGTTTGTCATTTGAGAGGCCCCGTGTGCCTCGAGTGGCTCTGTGTTTGTTTATTGAGAGTGAGTGCAGGGGCCCGCTACATTGCTGGGAGCCTGAGTGGCTCTGGAGTGGGAGCCTCCGATGGCCACCCCATAAGGCTTGTCAGCTGAAGTTAAGATGGATGGAGGCGCCGAAATGATGAATGCACGGTCGGAAAGATGGATGAATGGGTAACATGGTGGCTCAACAACAGGAATCGGCCCTCAGGACTCGGGCAGCACATGGTAAGGGGAAACCCCCCTGGTCCCCCAACAATTGAAGCCAGTGCAGGGCTTTTTAAAGGCAGTAAGGTCATGTCTGCCTCAGGGCAATTGTGAGTTAAACTGTGCATGGCTTACAGGGAGTCAGTGGCCAAGTAAAACAAACACATGCTCGCAGTGAGGAGGAGGAGGGAGAGAGAAAGGATAAATTCAGAACTACAGCCAGTGAACAGAAAAGAAAAAACATCTTGCAAAAATAATACCAACCAAGAAATAAATGCAATGTCTAGATCTTAATCAGAATGGCTCCCCGAGTATAACTGAAGGCATTTGCCTGTACCCTTGTCTTCTTATTACACTCCCCATCCCCCTGGTTTTCTCCACCTTGGGACAAACCTGTAATTGCAATATGTCATGTCATTTTGTTTGTATGTAGGGTGACAACATGCCATTAGCATTTTGGGGTACTCGGAGGTAGTGGAACAATGGGGGTCTGTGTTGAAGGAGGTGAACTGGTAATATGAGCTGGGGTGGGGGGGTCACTGAGGTAAAGGAGGAGAGAGCAGCAGAAGGCAGTAAAGGTGTAAGGGCTGAGAGCAGAGTGTGCATGTGTGCATGTTGGGGGTGGGTGGGTAGAGAAGCATTAGTCAAAGGGATTAGCTGACCAATGGAGCAGCTGTAAGGGCATTACATCTGTTTTACAATTGCTCTCAGGCTTTCATCTGGGGTTGCTAACAAACACAATAAATTCCCCGATCTGCTTTCGCCTCTCACTCCCTTTGTCCACCCAGATTCACTGACAGGAGGAGGAAAACTGGGAGAGAAAGGTCGAGTCAAGCAGACACGAAATGTGCTCAGCGTTTCTAAGGTTTTGCAGATGCATCGAAGAAACCAGTACTGGTTGAGGTGAGCCAACAGAGACAGCTTCCAGTGGTTTTCCGCAAAGCTGCTTGGTAGAGCCAGATGACCAGGTGGCAAACGCGACACCCGTTTTACTACACCACAACAAGCCAACAGGTAACATGCTGGATGCTGATCACTGTCTGCTTCCTGGCTAGGGGAAGTGGCCAAAATGAGACCGAAATGCACCAATAAACAATAAAGGTTATCAGGGAGGACAACGAAATGGAAAGCGGCTGAGCAAGGCCGCTCGGCATCGACCGACAATGGAAAGCCCTGAGCCAACGGGTTGGGGAGTCACCAAGGGATTAGGTGACCTCCGGTTTCCGCTGTGGGCTCGTCCTGTTAGCAGTGAAGGGCGGGTGGCTGGTGTGTTGTGCTTGGGGGAGGTGGGGGTGACTGACTGACATGGGGGAAGGAAAGTGCTGACCTCACACACCAGCAGTACAATACAATGTGCTTCACATCGGCTCACACACACACACACACACACACACACACACACAGCCTGCAGGCTCAGGAATGTCACCAAGAGGAAATATGTCCCAACTTCCCCACCACAACCAACACGCACACTAAAAAGCTAAAAATTGTTAAGGGTCAGTTGTTTGGGCCAATGGACATTTGGAAACTAAATAAGGCGACTGCAAAAACAAACTGGTTGTGTTGGTCAGAATGTTGAGGACTCCGATTAAAGCTGCACTAATCAATTTTTTAAAAATACATTCACAGCACTACGTGTAAATCAAAAACACTTGTTTGTCATGACGAACACGAAAAGTAAACACTTCCCGTTAGTTCAAAAGAACCTTTTCCCCCCCCGTTTTTCACTCATTGTTTTGGTTTTCCATGACATGAGGATTGCTGAACATCCAAAAACTAGCACTGTTCTCAGTGCCTCAATGTTCATATAATTATTTAATGATAAATAATAAAATACGCATGGAAACCATTTGTGCTAATTACACTGTAGATGCAAAGCTATACATTTTTTAGGTTTCAAAAAGTGGGCTTCCCCCTCATGTGCCTCACAGTTGTTTGGTCCACTGCCTACTAACTCCTTCATTTAACTTGGACAATGTGTGAGACTTTGGTCTTTAATTCTGCAGCTCAAGTGACTACAACTGCATTTTTCGCTTAGCTAAACCTTAATGTGGCTGCCATATTGTTACAGTGCACATCTCCTAAATGTTTCGGAGGCAGGAGGTCTGCCTACAATTAAAATAATTAGAACTCACTGAATTTTCAGCAAGTGTTTTAAGTGGTTAGTACTGTATGCTGGCCTTGAGAGTTCAAACACGCTGCAAATTAAAAAAAAGACCAACAAAGAAAAAAGCTGCAAAAAGTTCACAAAATACAACGGAAGTTGAATAAAACTCAACGGAAATAGAAAAAAGGCTGTGCAGAAAAACTCCCAAATTTTAGGGGGAGAAAATAATGTGATGGAACAGCTGTGGAAGTAAGCTAACAGGAAATGGCTAATAGCAAACATGCATCTGCGGCATTATATGAATTAAAACATGCATTACCTGCAACTTTTTCGCCCTCACAAGGTTAGACGCAACTGTTCTGTCACGTTAATGTCTCCGCAAAAACACTGAGTTTTATTTAACTTCCATTGTGTTTTTCTATTTGCTGGTGTTTTCTTGAGTTGCAATTGGTTTGACCTCTCCGGGCCACTGTAGGGTTAGGTATTCACCTCAGATTTTTTTTTTTTTTTTTTTAAAGTATATACATACATATATATATATTTTTTTTTAAAATAAAATCATGAAGTGCCCCACAGCTCGACCGCAACACCAGTCACACTTTTTAAACCACAGTAGTATGATTAGCTGCAGTCCACATTAAAAACTTGTGCTACATTTTCTGTCATCTTGTTTGAATTAACTGCCAGTGTTCTGCTCACTAAAAGCGTGGCCCAACAAGACTGTGCATGACACCACTTGAAAGTCCACCCCCACCCCCATTACCTAACCAGCTCACTCAAGTTCAGCCCGCTAGGCAGACGTTAGCTTGGCGTAAGATCTGAGAAATCCAAAGTAAATCAGTGTAATCACAGTGGGTTTATAGCCAAGGTTATATCTAGACTGTGCATCTAAATGAACAGCATTGTCCAACAAGTTTGTGACTTAAGCAATTTTCCCCCTTTTTTTCCCCTATTTTGGAGATCAGCCACAGGGATCAAAGGTTAAAAGGAGTTTGGTAGAGCAGAAAATTTCAGTGTGGGGATTATCCTGCAGGAGTGAGATGATTCCATTGTGTAAAATCCACTTTAAGCCAGCTAAATGAAATCCCTGTCATCTTGAGGAGTGGTGCCGTGTTCACGTCTTTGCACAGTCACCATCAGATTGAGTGAAATTGCACAACACCTTTGTTTTAATAAGTCTGCAGTCACCATGAGGAACCAGCTAGCTCTCAGCGCAACCAGATTAAAAGATTTACATCTACTGAAGTGTCTATCTCTGACATTTTAGATTGCAAATGCCAGATCAAGTATTTTGTTTTTAAATAATTTACTTCCATCAAATGTTTATGGCTTAACCATTACATGAAGCCAGTTGTTTTTTCCTCTCCCCGTCCACTAAAAACTCTCCCATTGGCAGACTTGTTCTAATTTAGCTTCTATTTATCTTTACGAGCCACTTGCGGAGAAATGTATTTATCAAGGGCTGAGATGAGAATTGTACACAGTCTAAATAGTCCCATCATAGCCGTGTGAAACGGGATGTTTAAACTCTATTGGTGTCATATTCATGACCTGAACCCCGGCCAGTAATAACAGCCACTCAGTGATTTCACAGGAGACATGAACACAAGACGTGGAGGAAAGACTTTTTGTTTGTCTGTAAGTTTATTGTACTTGGGGCAGCTTCTGCAACAGAGCGCGTTTCGGGAGTAAATTGCAATAAAATGACGATGCAAATAATCCGCTGAGATACGAAACTATTAAATAAATACGAGATGAGAGGGCGGAAAATTGAGGCTAAAATAGAAAGACTCTTCAGGGACAGGGAGGATGTTGGGAGAGAGGGGGCAGAGGACGGCAAAAAGAGAGATTGCACAAAGGCAAAAAAGCAAGCAGAACCAGTAGTTACTCTGCTTAAAAAGACTAAACACACCCAAGTCAATTACTACCCATACAAATCACTCACCACAGCATGCAGTCACAATTACAACAGTCACCAACTGTTTGTTACATCAGCTGAGGACGAGCTCGGAAACACGGACACAGACAGCAGGAGGTGGGGGGGGGGGGAAGAAAATGGTTTACTGGAACCTTTTTGGAGAGAGGAGTCGGAACTTTACTGGAACTCGGGGGAACAGTTGTTCCACCGAAAGTGCCCTCAGCAGTCCAAATATTCCACACTGCGTGTCTTTTTCTTTAGAGTCTTCTGTAAACCATAATATGGGATTAGGCCTTATTTGTTGAGGCTTTAGAGCGACCGAGGAGGTGTGGACCAGGGCACTTAGACACAAAAACCAGAGGACCAGCTGTGATCCTTTGAGGAGGTGCAACGGGTATGCCGTTGCATTGTGCCAGGGAGGACTGTGGGTAAGGAAGGGCGTGATCGGCTGCAGAGGAAAACTGTCAGTGTCAAAAGTGAGTCACAAGGGGAAAGTGTTGAGGTTTAAAAGACTGACCAGGTAATTGAAAGAAAGTTGTGATTTTTTTCCCCCCACAGAATAAAAAAAAAAAAAAGCAAAGTTTATTTCCACAGCATCCTGATCCATAGCAGATGGTGAAGGGAAACAATCAAAGAAAGCTTCCTCGGTGCTCTATTTACAGTTTAGATTAAGTGGGGTTTTTTAAATACAATTTTTTGAAAAGTTTTAAGCATTAAATAAAAAGCTTAATTTTAAAAAAAATGTAAAAAGATTTTATTTTTATTTTTACAAAATATACACTTGTAAAGTATCTAAAAGTGTCCCAATTTTAAAAACCACCCCCCCCACCCATCTTGTCAGCCTTGCTGACTCATATGATTTACAACCAGTTCATAAAAACGTTTACAATAACTGCTCTAAACACTCAGTGCAGTGCAGGAAGCGATGCGTTTTATCTTCAGGGTCTGTTTGCTCGGTTCTGTCGTTACGATGAGCATCGACGGCCACCAAGAGAACAGCGCCACACACCAAATAGAAAAAAAAACAACAACAAAAAACCTCAGAGGTTTAAAAAAAAAGGGGGGGGGGGGGGGGGGGGGAGAAAAGGGGGAAAAAGATCCCTGCGGTACAGTTTGACAGAGAGTGATCCCCAAGCCAAAAAAGTACCACAGTGAGGAGCTGTGATGAAGAGACGGGAGACAAAAACCAGATGAAGTCACAGGTTTCTACTTTAATAGGTCCCACGGGAGGAGCGAGGAGTCATAAAAGTGAGTGAACACATCGCCGAACATGGAAACTTTCAACCCAAGTACGAAAAAGCGCCACAATTGAAGTTTTGTGGTTTCTCCCGTAACAGCGCTCCACACAGGAAAGAAGCGGGGAGAATGATTAACTGTGCGTCGGTAGGATATTCCACTTTAAGCTCTCTGAACCATTCATCTTGGCCCACACTGCAGCTCTGTGATTCATTTCCACCTTCATCTGCAACTGCCCTCATGCATCTTAGGCCTCTCATTTAACTTCATCCTGGTAGTTTTTTTCCCCCTTGGGGGGGTTCTTTGTTTAGTCATCTTTATGTGAGGGCTCGACCCGGAGCTGCTCTTCCCCCTCCTGGGAATTCCACAGGTCTGGAGTAATGCTGGAAGGCTCCTCCTCAGCAAACTGATCAGGAATGTATCAACCACGAGGGAGAGGAGGTGGAGGTGTGCTCCACCGGCCATGCGGTGGGAAACACAGCACTCCATTGTTCTCCTACCTTTACATTCCTCTCCTCTCTCCATTTAAAAAAAATAATAAAAATAAAAAAAAAATCACGCCCCCTCCTCTAAACACAGCTTCTGGCTTTTGCATGACCCCTCTCTCTCGCTCATTCCTTCCTGCTTCTCCTCCCTAATCATCTTACCTGCCACTTTCCTGCAGCTAAAAATGATCTACTGACAGAAAACGTAATCGCTTTTAAAACAGCTCTTTGCCACTGGTGGGGAAACTAAATGGGAAAGTAGATCTGTTACAGAGCCACAGGTGGATTTACAACCGCTGCCCCCAAAAATGTCTTTCAGATGACGATTAGAGGTATTCATACCCGTATACGAGTGATTCAGGTCAGGCATGTGGGTGGGTACGAGCAAGTGTCACGAGCAGCAGAGAATGAGGCTCAGTTATGTTCAGTTATGGAAACGGATCTGAACAGGTCCTTGCATGCCGGGCTGTGCAATATGTTCATATACACTGCTAAAGTCAGACACACACACACCCCACAGTGGAAGCTCAGTAAATCTGTGACAACAGAGGGAGGAGGATCAAGACATGGATGCAGACAGGGGGACATGCAGCCAACTTGCCCGTTCACACATAAGAGGAGGGCTTCAGCGCTCTGTGACGCTTGATATGAACAAAGTGAGTGAGGCTCAAAAAGCTTCCTCCTGCCGCCTCCCACTTCCCCCCCTCCCCAAACCATCTTTAAAGATGCTAATCCATCACAGTACAGTAGCCTCCCAGCTTCTTTGATCACTTTCAGTCACTCTGACAGCCCTCACCGCAATAATAAAACCCTTCTTTTGCAGGACTTTAGGCACAACTGCACCACAACTACAAAGGCAAAGGGACAGATGTATCACTGGACGACATATCACACTCAAAAGATAACGAGAACAGGTGATAATGAGGTGGCAGGAAATCAACCTGATGCAACATGCTGTAAGCCCTGAACCATGAAAGGCCATGTGCTTGAGCAAGACTTTAAAATATGTGATTTGAAAGCTGAGCGTGACTCCAACCAAAAGGTTTCTTTATTTAAAAGATATGTTTTCAAATATTTTTTGTTACCAAATGAGATTCACCAGCGATGAAAAATGAATACGTCAAGTACAGCCTGACTCGAAACCTCTTCTCCCAACTTAAGCCTCCATATCACAAAGGCTTTAAAGTGCTTCACATGACTCTTTCCTCAGAACTGCACATCTTAGTCATAGTGAAACCCAAAAACACTTTTCCTAATTTTACAGGTATCAGTTCAAGGTCAGGGATAATGCCAGGGCATGTACAAGTAGGCCTCAACATTCCTTCCATTGCAAAAAAAGAACCATGTTAGCCAAAGGCAGAATTCCACTGAATTACAATAATAATACCCATCATGAAGATCCACACTCTGCCATCCAGGCCTGTTTTACACCCTGTGGCAATTAAAATAAAGGTAAATAGTGACTAATGCTGGATGGGTGCTTTAAAAAGCGCACTCTCCTGGGAAGCAAATCCTGGTTTACACCCAGACGAAGCGCCTGTAGACAGAAAGACTTTGAGAATTCCAGAGACTCAATCCCATGTGCTCACCTTGACATGCGTCTTTGACCTCTTCGTAGCCCGGTTTGCACTGGCACTGTCCGACCTGCACCGCCCACTTCCCTTCCTCGGTGCAGTAGATGCGAGGTGACTCCTCACTGGCTGCGTTATCCACGCATACCCCGCTCACTTTCGTAAGTGGCTGGTTCTCACCTCCGGCCACCGTCTCAGGGAACGTGGCGAGATTCTGTATGGTGCCCGGGCAGGTTTTGTAGAAGACCCTGACGGAGAGAAGAGCGATGCAGGCTCCGATGTCTTGAAAGGCCAAGTAGAAACCTTTTCGAGACAGCCCGTCCACCACTCGCGTCTCTGTGTTGATGTGCATTTCATTTTTGCCGGTGATCTCATCCGGAGCTATGGTGGCCACCTTCTTAAACTGGCTCTTGCGGAAGGTGGTGCCCACATCTGCATCCGATTCGGACGTATAGAGGTTGAAGGTTTCCTTGCATACTAACGAGGCTCCGTCGAAAGAGTTGCAGTCGCGTACGATAAACTTAAGTTCCACAAAAACCCGCGAGGCCAATGGATGCCGCTGGATGAAGGTGGTGCGCAGCCAGTTGTCCTGCTCACGCTCCTCCACGTTGCAGATGGAGTACGTGTAGAACTGAGAGCCATTTAGAGTCCTCTGGACAACCTCCCACTAAAGAATAAGAGCACACACACACACACACACACAAACAAGCGAAAAAGGTTAAGAGGTACGAACACCGAGCCCTGGGCAGCCCATAAGCATGTGCAAACCAAAACTACCAAGACAGCAAAGGAAAAAGGCTCCATTGCACTCCTCATAAGGGTTCAGCTATTGTACTACTGTATGAACGGTATGAGTGTGTGTCAGGGAAGCCATGCTCCACAAATTGCTAATTACTCCCTGTGAATATTTTTACAGCTTCACAGCAATAACACATTTCTGGGACATGGAAAACTGCACTTTACGAGCAGCATAACAATACAGCAAACCTCAGGGGCTGATGAGCATGAGCATTTCTGACATTGCAAAGATACCAAATTATTTCCAATTCTTTCTTCTTCTTTTTTTCTCCCCCCTCTGGCTACTTGTTGGCATGTTCCCCAAATAGCTTTGCTTCTTGCATATTAAATGGTGCCACAAATATTTCTGGTGAAAAAAAAAGTGACAGCAAGTTTTAACAAAACCTTGGCTCCTGAGAAACAACTGGCCCCACGGAGACAGAGGCTGTGGTTTAGTCTCTGCATGTAGCCCCTGTCCTATTAATTAAAAAATTTAAAAAAAATGTGCTTAGCTGGCCGATTGTTTGGCTGTGCATATAAACTAAATGTGCAGCAGCAGAACCCACACATCTATAAAACAGCTGGTGAACATTTTTCACAATTTTTACGAGGGGCCCTTAAAACACCTGAGGCTGATTAATGAAAAAGTGAAACTTATGTAAAGATTTTATTTCTTTTCTTCTTTTTTTTTTTCCTCTTCAAGAAATTTGGGTGAGCCATCACAAACACGCCTGCACATGCCTTTGACTCATCAGTACATGAAATGAAGCCATTTGCTGTGAATTTGTATGAGCCTGACTGGTCAATTACTGTGAAACTGCAGCCCAATCGGAAGGCATTATATGTTTCTAGTACACTGGTGTAATAATGTGCCGGGCACTGCACTAAATGTAGACGTTTACGTTTTCCCCTCCATCCTAAACCCATCCTCTCCAAAAAAAAAAAAGTAGAGAGGCACCACATGCTGCAAACTTTAAAAGTTAATTGCTCTCTGACATACAATTCTGGAGCTGAAGCCTTCAAACCACAAGAAACCACAAGTATTCCCAGTTGAGCGCTAGCAGCTATTCTGTCTGCCTAAGCTTTTGGTATAGTCCAGACATGCTTGGATGCAGCTCCTGATAGGATCCTGCTACTCTATCGCATATAAAGTTAACTGATTTTCATTAAAAAAAAAAAAAAAAACACTAAACATACACACACAGCAGCCACTCCACATCTAACCACAGGAGTCAAACAGTCAAATGTCATCAAATTGGAGGGTCTACATTCAGCTGGAGCCTTTCCGTGCATTTTCTCAATGCTGATTTGTCCTTAAGGCAAATTCCAACAGGAAACGTGGGAGCTGGAGGAGAAAGAAGCAGAGCTTTACTCACCCCGGTCTTCTCTCCCTGATCTAAGGGCCAAGTCAGCCAGCCCAGTTCATCTCCTGACGCCCTCATGTCCAAAAGCACTTCTGTGGAAACACGAGAACAATTTCAGTAAGTGAGAATGCACCTATTTTAAAATATATATTTATCCAGAAAACATTTTGTTTGGTTTTAAATAAGTAAAAATATTAGACTTTTGATTCCTCAGAAGAGATATCTGTAAATAAGAAGCCATGAATAAGTTGGAGTTTTGCTCTTAGACTAAAGAAGCGATCAGATTTTAGTTAAATAAGAGCGGCAGCTTGCTGCATGAATATTAGACGTTTCATTTGCCACATGCCAGCAAACTTTGATATACTCGAGTCAGCGTGTTGAAATAATTATCATTTCAACACGAGTCAGCGTGTTGAAATCTATTATTCCTCTTTTAATATAGAGAAGCAGTGGGAGGGGAAAAAAATCACTCAAATTGTGGCAGATTTCACCTGCTGGTGCGACGTGGTTTACTGCAGCGCACACGAAGTCTCAGCATTGCTGATGGTTAATAATCAAACCAAACTCCGGGAAGTTCTTTTTTTTTATCCAAATAAAACATTGAAATAAAGAAAGAGACAGAGCAGTGCAGGACTGTCATAAAGCATGAAGAATATTTCCTGGTTGTTAAAAAAAAAAACAGCTTTTAAGTTGGTGTCCCGCATGGCACGCGTGCTTTCCTTAAGCAAAATCTCACAGACAGATTTAATGCAACCAGGTTTTTAAATGATTTGCTTTATAAAAAAAAAAGTCACTCACCTTCTTTAGTTTGTATTGTAATAAATATGCCACTGAGAAGTACGTATGAAAACAAATAACGTTTGATTCCACCAAAGAAATCCATTTGGAAAAACTTTTCCTTCCTCTCTCCGCTGCTGGGCTTGGCTGGGACTCTGAGAGGTGAGCACAGCTCGCTGCAGCTCATTCACAAACAGCACGACACGTCACGGACTCCGCCCGATGGAATGTGTGTGCATGGTGTGTTTAGCGTTTCCAGAGGTGGGAGTGAATGGCAGTGGGGTGGTGAGGCACTTAGGGACTGTTGGACATTTCATAATTACAAACGAACCATCACGAACATCTCGAAGAGCTTCTCATAGTTAGTACAGCCTGGTGCAAGTTTCCAGAGAAAACATGAAATATTTCTGTGTGCAATCAACCTCAAATTGCACTAAAAGGGCAAAGCACTGTTAGCCTCTGGGAGAGAGGAGGGTTAGAGGACAGAACTATTACCCTCCAATGAAAATTACATTAGTAATAATTTTTTTTAATATTTCCTAATGCTGTTAAAAAAACAAAAACAGAGCATCCAAGTTTGCATTATTGAAAGTTACATTATTTTACTTTGCACACACACACAAAAATAAATCACAAAACTCCCCAAACCTACCAGGGTCAAAATAGATGCTAATAGTCAGCTTTTTTTAAAACACATGTCTGCTGAGCAATTCCAGCTCCTTGTTCTTTGACGAATCTCTCAAGCTTCTCCAGATTTGATGGTCTTCAGGCACGGATCTTGATCTTCAGTTCATCTCACAGATTTCCAAAGGGATTCGAGTCAGGGCTTTGTGCAGGCCAGTCAGCAACGTTTACTTTGGTCTTCTGGAGGTAGTTTTTCCACAAGGAGCGATGTCTGTTTTGTGAGTGAAAACAAAGTGATGACCCAGACCCAGGATTGCTGCTGCCTGCTGGAGGTTTTCTTTTAAATTCAAAATCTCAGTGAGTCTTCACCAAGATTCCTGACCAGTCCTTACCAGTCATGACCAAGATTCCCAGTTCCAGATGCACTGACGCATCCCCACAACATAATACTCCCACCACCGTGTTTCACTGTGAGGGTGGTGTTGTACACCTCTCCCTTCTTTCTCCAAGCATGAACAGCATCTCTGTGGCCCAAGAGCTCAAGTTTCATCTCATCTTAACAAACGAGGCACTTCCAGTATACATAATCCTAATAGACCTCAGCATACTTCAGTCATACTTCAGTTCTTCTTGGTCTACAACCTCAAAGTCCATTCCTGTGCAGGGTTCTAGTGATCATCTTCTTTGAAAGTATGACTTTGCCTGACTTGGCAAAGTCATTCACTCGTGTCTCTGCAGCTGTTCTTTAGTTGCTGGTCTTGAGAAACATCTCACTAGTTTTCTTTCCAGAGTCTTTGAAATCTTTCCCTTCCTACCTCAGCCAGGCTTGTTCTTTGCTGTGTGGCTCTCTTTAAATTTCTAAATTATACTTTGTTCTCCAGTTCTTGACACTCTGGAAAGCTTTGACTACTTTGTATATTCATCTCCTGATTTGTGAGCATCAACAATTCTTTAGGTAGTGTTAAGAAATGCTGTGTTGAAACTTTTTTGCTCTGTTAAAAACACACACACACACACACACACACACACACACACACACACACACACACACACACACACACACACACACACACACACACACAAATCTCCTCATTTGTAGACCAAAAAATTCTTCATGCTCTGTTTGCCTTGTAGTAAATTATGAACCATCAGCCATCCAGTTTTCATGGAAAAGAAGCTCATTTTACCGGGGCCACTTGAAGGCATCATTGGGTTGGTTATAGTTTTACCTACCTGGCTATCAAGCAGCCTGCATGGCACCATTTGCATGGAAATATTGATTTAGAATTATTTGCCACACTGAATGGGTGCAAGGAGGAGTGGGAGCCGCTTTACTTGGCGACCTTTGTTCTGTGCATTGCCACATACAGCAGCAGAATCATTGTGACAGGCGGAGAGAGATGTATTCATATCAGCATAATAGCAACTCAGAATACCAGAATTCAAAAGTACAGCTGGCCTACTGATACCCATCATAATTTATGGGAAATATCCCAAAAATGCAGCACCCTGCCAACCCTGGAGATAGACAGTGGTCAACTTATGAAGGGAAAAAAAAAGGTTTAATCTTTGTTTTCAGTCTCAGGAGGGTATGTGGGAGTGGGAGTGAGGGAGTCCAGTATGAATATGGGATTTAGGAACAGTCCTTTACCTAGCAACTGCTGCAGAGTGGAATTCACTGTTGAGCTTTATCTGACCTGCTTTCATTGTTTGTTGCGCACTGTTTCTGTGACAAAATGTTGAGAACCGGCTATAGAAACGATAAGTCGCTGCCGCACTTTACATCTTGCTTCCCACTCCATCTTGCATATCCCAGTCCAGCCCGAGGGCTGTACCTGATTCCCAAGAGTTTATTCCTAATTCTGTTTACATTTGCGCACCAGTTGTGTCCCCACAATAGACTATTACAATACAGTGTGTCATTGATTAGACATGGGCCTCCTACAAACACACACATGCATTGTTGTTCACACACCTGTGACGCTGACACTGCGGGAAAAGAGGTGGGCTTCTGCTGGTCAAGGCTGTGTCCCAGTCACCCTCCCCTCACCCTCCTCTTTATGCCTTCAGGGGACTCCGGTTTCACAAAGCTCCCCCACTCCAAAACCACAAGAACATCATGGCTCTCGTGAGCTTATGAACCCCCTAAAAAACGTGCCACTTGCCCGCCTGCTCTCCTCCACAGCTGCCTTCACGCACCCCTTACTCACGCCTCATCCTCAAGCTGCGAGCACGGGGGAGGTTATGGTTTGAGGCTCATGATGGGATGCAAGTAGCTAAAAGAAACCTTTGATTTTGTCCTCTTTTCCATCTTGAAATGATAAAACATCCCAAAGGGGCCACATGTACACTATCTGACCATGGTGCAGCTCTTGAATATGTATTGTTCTTTGTACTGCAGCGCTTAAAGTTAGTGCAGGGTGTAAACTGAGAACTAAAGTGGATTTGGGATGTGCGGTTGAGGTCTGTGGAGGCGGGGGTGGCGGGTAGATTAGATTGAGGTAACGTCTGTTCCTGGAGGGGGTGGAAATGCTGGGAGCTCTGCCAAGCACAGGTGTAGAGCAACTACAGCAGCAGTGACTGAGGTGGTGGGGGGTAAACAGCAGGGGCATTGTTTCCACATACACACATACAGGGAAACAAGTGTGGCTCAGGCCAGCGTATGTGAAAACAGGACATTGGCTCGTCTGTTTGTCTTATAAGCTGCACAGCCCAGAACTTCCATCTCCTCCAAATAGTGCCCTCCCCCACCCACCTCAGCCTCAGCACCTGATCCCTTTGGTTTTCTCTATATTCAGGAGCTGGCTTGAGAAATAGTTCCATGTAACTTGTCACATTTATGGCTACTTTTGATTTTATTCAATTGTATTTATAAAGCATCAAATGGAACTGAATCACCTCAAGGTGCTTTATTGTGTAAGGCAAAGAACGTACAATAACACAGCAAACCCCAACTATTAGACGACTCGTTATGAGCAAGCACTTGGCGACAGTGGGAAAGAAAAAACGAGCGAAGAAGAAACGTCAAGCCGTTTGTACCTGGGCTTTGCGTGGATAGTTTGGATGTTAACGAAAGACAATGATCACTACAAATTTTTAGCTATACAACCCCAAACAATGCGCAACAACCCGAAAGCACTCAGCACTAATAGCTGTCATCAGTCACTGTAAATGCCAAACACATGGCAGCTGGATTTTTACACATCAACATACAAGGCAGACATCTGTAAGAGCTGTATATATTACATATACAAATGTGAGTATGCAGTAATGGGTAAATGTTGGTGGTAATGTCCACTTGATGCGTGTATTGAGGTGAGAAGCTGGGAGGCCCGGGGGCATGTGTGACCGATATGTGTTGATGTGTAATGTAAACCACCCATGTGTGGCTGGTTTCACTGTGGTCATTTGTATTTCAAACAGCTAAAGAGGCCACTGCTGCGGGGAAACGTTCAGGGACAGCTGATGCTCAGATTAATCTCCGGTTCTTTCAGAGTTTAGTCTGTGATTGCTTTTATCGTCTACTTTTCCCATTTTGTTTTCTTTTTTGGGTTTGTGTATGTTTGCTAGTCATGCGCTAAAACTACTCAGATTGAATGTTGCTGATTAAAGGGGCCCTCTGCTGAGTTTCTTAAAGGTGGAGGAACTTACAAGAGATTCCTTCAAAATAAAGAAGTCAAAGCCAGGCATCCCGATACTGCTCTTTAGTATGGGTTAATTTTAAACACACACACACACATTATTACAGTGCCACAGTGCATCCAGTAGCATCTTCCTCTTGTACTGAATTCACATCATAGAGACCATAATGACAAGACTCTAATTGCTTGCTTTGCAAAAAATAAAGTTCAGTACAAAAATAGCTGCAAAGTCACTGCATTGATGTCAACTCTGATATTAAAGGAGCAGCACAGTTTTATAGCTGGCTTACATCTAGGCTGGCATCTACAGTCCTCTAAAAAACCAAGTATACCGGATGATTCGATAGCTTTTGGACACACCTTTTAGTTGGGTTTAAACCTGCATTTTGACTGGGTCACTGTAACTCCTTGATTTGTAAAATAATTTATTTTTTTTTCATTCATCCAGTTGTAGATTTGTTCCTATGCTTTGATAGTTGTCCTGTTGCATGACCCAGTTTGGTACAAGTTTTAGTTGTTGGTCAGGCCTCGGGAGTTCATGGTTGATTAAATGCCTGCAAGGTGTCCAAACAACATCTAAATCATTACTCCTCCACCACCCTGCCTGAAAGTTGATACAGGGTGTTAGAGTTTCTTTGTCAAACAAGTCGCTGTGCGTTATAACCAAATATCTCTACTTGTCTGTCCAAAGGAAAAAGTTCTTTCAAAGGATGCATGTTTGGAAACTATGCTGCCCTTCCACACAAGCCATGCTTTTTCAGTCGTTTTTTCCCACTGTGTTGAGCTTAAATATTTTGGATTTTTTTTTTTTTTTTTTTTTTTTTTTTTGCAGTTTCTCTGACCTAGGGGTGAATTTGCTGGGACGTCCACTCCTGTGAAGATTGTTGCATTGTGTAAACACACACCTGAATTCTCTGCTTTTCTAGAGGTGGTCACACTCTTCTATAGTCAGTGAGTCGAGTGCATTTGATTAGCAACACCTGGTGCTCTAAATTCCTGTGAAAGCACCAAGGACATACTTAGTTTTTAACAGACTTCATAGAGCCGTGTGAAAACTATTTTATTTTTTTAGATGACTATACCTCAAATGTGAAACACAATTATTTGAGCGTAATTTATCTTTATATGGTGTGATACACAGCCAGGAACCGGGGTATCAGTCTTGAAATAATGCAGGAATGTTCCCAAGCCGACATGGAATCAAACCACACAGTTCTCCAAATACATGGCATGAACCCAGCATCAGACCACTGAGTCATCCAAGGGAAATGACAAAATATGCAATTGCAGCAGGCTTTTATGACTTGAAAGACTTGAAATTCTTGTATCCCAAGACAAAATATACTCCATCTCCAACAAGGTCCCCTACAGTTTTTGTCCACAGTGGGCTTTTGAATGTGATTTATGACTGAAGTTGATCCATTTATTTATTAAATGTTTTTCTTGACCACAGTACCCGAGTTTAAAGGTAAAGCTTGAACTCTAACGTGTGAGAAAATAAACCGACATGATAACAAAATCACAATTATTCAACGATTTTACCAAATCTTCCTTCAAGTAACTTTAAGTAAAGAGAACTCAGGCCTTACAAAAGCTCATTAAAGTCTGGAAGTGGTTTTTGTTCACACTGAAATGCTAATGTATTTACATACAAATGTTTCTGTTAGTCATTATCTTTGAAGGAATTTGTCAGATTAAGCATTAACTAAAGACTTTATTAGAGCATTATTTACATAAAACTTTTCCATGTCCTTTTCATTCAAATTCAAAACTTATTTAATTTACAGTATCATCTCCCTGGTTTAGCAGCTTACATAACCTGTGAATCAAGTCATGAATCATTCAAACAGCTATCCTGACAAACTTCCTCTCCCTCCCGTTCTACCCATTCCAGCTAACTGTCCTTGGAAAATATTGGCCTAGCCTGCGGGTGGAACGGCAGAATAGTTATACCATATAATTCATTGAACTCCTTATCACAACATTAACTCAGCATTCCGATGCCCTGAGCTGGAACATGCTCATTTTCTCAGACGACGCCTCCTGTGTTTTTTTTATTAGAGACACAGACCAAAATGAAGTGGCAGATGTTCCCATTTGCTCACCCAAGTAGAATGACCTGCTCCTTCAGGCGCCTCCTTCCTCTCCTGCTGCCATATCGAGTGACTGCTAACCTGAAGGCCTTTGTGGACGTTTAAGGAGGCGCAGAGGAAAGAGCAAAAGGAGACAGTGCTTAGAATAGTTGAGGGGGATTCCTGGAGGGTCAGGGAAGGAGGGATGTCCCGTGGGCTCTGACAAGAGGCCCCTGGGCTGCTGAGAGCCTCCATTGAAATGCATCTGTTGATCTGGTTCCAGATGAACCTACTGGGTAAGTAGGTATAAGTGATATCAGATGGAATGGAAAGAGTCAGGAAGTGATTGGAAGTGTGTGGAAATGTGTTTATCCATGCATGTTTGGTCCGGGTCACGTACCCTTTACCATTGGTTGAAATAAAAGGCAAAATGGGTGCAAATGTATGGTGGCTCTCAGAGGTCAAATGCACAGCAACTTAAGAAAACATCAGCCAGTAGAAAAATGCTGCAAAAGAAAACATTATGGAGCTATTAAAAAAAATCTCACAAAACACTATAACAGGGAGCCGTCTGCACCGAGAGCCGGTCACAGACCGCAGCCTCCAGGCTGGGCACACAGCAGGAGGGAGGCAAAGAAGCCCCCCAGCCAGGCTGAGAGGACCCCCAGAGACCCAGCAGCCACGGTCGATCACAGCCCCGGTGCAGAGAGCCCCCTCTGAGGAAACACTGGAGATATGACCCAATAAGGATATATACAGGGTAAAATGATAAAATAAATAAGAATGGGATACAGTATAAATGTAAATATAAATAGAGTAAGAAGATTAAAAAATGGATAAGAATAAAATCAATAAATATTAGGTAAAGCCTAAATTAATAATAAAATAACAGGATAGAATAAATAAGCATAAAATAAATAAACGTTAGCTCCTCCGGCAGGCTGTTCCACAGACAAGGACCATACTAGGGATGGGTACCGGTATCCGGTGCCATGATGGCACCGGTTCTGACATAAACGGTAGTAACCAGACCGAAAAGCAGCGCACATTTCGGTGCTTTATTTCGGTGCTTTTTTTTTCTGAGCTGTGATACACTTTAGATTCTAGCCAATCATTTTACGTTTCCGAGGATAGTAGGCGGGGCCAGGTACGTACATTCTTTTAGAGCAGAGATATAGATTAAAAATGCCCAAGGCAAAGCGGTCAAAAGTCTGGCTGTACTTCACAGCAAAATATGCAAACTCAGCAGCCTGCAACAAGTGCTTTAAGCTGATACTGTGATACTGTCAAAGGAGGTAACACCTCAAATCCGATGAAACACCTGGCGACACATAGCGTTTTTTTTTTTTTAAAGCCGAGAAATGCGCCGTATTTGATAGCTTGCTGTGAGACCTCACACCGTGCACATCTACTGCGGGTGGGTTGCCTGTTATCGGACCCGGAGTTAGCAACATCCCCCAAAAACACGAAGAGTAGAGTCCTGGCCCCTAGCCCTGCCAGTGTAGCAGAAATGATGACGGATGATGATGGCAGCAGCAGCCGTTCTTCTCTGGGTCAGTAGCTTAATGTTGTTCGTGTGTAATTTACGTTGAGTAGGCTAACCATGTTATTAACTTAATGCACGTAAGGTGAACTAGCAAACATCATCATAGCTACATGCGGCTGTCTTCTTGTTTGATGGCAGATACTCCCTTCACCCTGGCCAAAAAGGCTAAAATGACCAAAGAAAAAGTGGAAAACAGCTAAACATGAGAGGTTTTTGGACAAAGTTTGTGTTTTTTTTCCATTGTTTAAGCACTGCTTCCAGCCAAGAGTGATACCATATATGCCCCATAGCTGCAGAAAAGGCTAACATTGTTATCTTTTTACAAAAAAAACAGCTGAACATGAGAGGTTTTTGGACCAATTTTGTGTTCTCCATTCTTTAAGCACCGGTTTGAGCACCGTTTAAGCACCGGCACCGTTTCAAAAGTACCGGTTTGGCACCGGTATCGGATAAAACCTAAACGATACCCATCCCTAGACCATACCACTGAAAAGCTGCCTCTCTGTGAGTATGTGTCCTGACTTTAGGGACAATCAAAAGGCCAGTACCAGAGGACCTCAGGGTCCGCGAGGGTTCATATGGTAAAAGCAGATCTGAGAGATAAGAAGGCCCAAGACCATTAAGACATTTAAAAACCAATAAAAGAACTTTAAAATCGATCCTGAAACACACGGGGAGCCAATGCAGCGATTCTAAAACCGGTGTAATGTGGGCCCGCCCTCTGGTCTTCGTCAGCACACAAGCTGCCGAGTTTTGCAAAAGTTGTAAAGTTGAAATATTCTTCTTAGGAAGACCAGAGAGCAGGGCATTACAGTAATCAATGCGACTGGTAATGAAAGCATGCATCAGCATCTCCGTGTTGGCCCGAGAGAGAATAGGGCGGACTCTGGCTATATTTTTTAGATGATAAAATCCAATTTTGGTTACATGTTTAACATGTGGGATAAAACCAAGCTCAGAGTCAAAAATAACACCCAGGTTTTTCACTTGTAGCGAAGGACATAGTGAAAATGCCTGTAATTTAGACAAGAGTTTCTCTCTCTGAGCCTCAGGACCGACGATTAAAACTTCAGTTTTGTCCTGGTTAAGCTGTAAAAAGTTTTCTGCCATCCAAGATCTTATATCTAAAATACAGTTAAAAAGGGCATCCATTGGTCTGGTGTCATCAGGAGACACAGAGATGTACAGCTGCGTGTCATCAGCGTAACTGTGGAAGTTCACTCCATGCCTCCTGATGACACTGCAGAGAGGGAGCATGCACAAATTAAAAAGTACAGGGCCTAAAACCGACCCTTGAGGGACACCACATGTCATTTTATGGATCTTAGAGGAGCATGTATCCATACTCACCATAAAAGTTCTGTCAGAGAGATAGGAAGTGAACCAGTTGTGTACAGCACCAGAGAGGCCCACCGTGTGTTTCAGTCTGTTTAAAAGAATATTGTGGTCTACTGTATCAAAGGCTGCGCTTAGATCCAGTAGCACCAGGACTGAGAGCTTTTGGGAGTCCCAGTTACATCTAAGATCATTTAAAACCTTTAGGAGAGCCGTCTCTGTGCTGTGGTTCACCCTAAATCCAGACTGGAATATCTCCAGGATCTGTCTATCATTTAGAAAATCATTAATCTGAGTAAAAACAAGTTTTTCTAAGATTTTACTTAAAAATGGTAAGTTGGATACAGGTCTGTAGTTATTAAAATCATTACAATCCAAATTGCTCTTCTTCAGAAGGGGTCTCACCACCGCTGTTTTAAAGGCAGCAGGGAAGACACCCAACTGAAGAGAGCAATTCATCATGTATAAAAGCTCAGCCTCAAAAAATCCATAAAGTGTTTTAAAGAGTGAAGAAGGGATTGGATCTAAAAGACATGTGGTGGGTCTCACTGTGGAGAAAAATTTCTTAAGGTTCTCAGCATTAACCAGGACAAAGCTGTCCAGTGTCTCCTCAGGTACAATCGAGCCCTCAGATGTGTTTACAAACATATCGCGATTAGATAAAATATCAGATCTGATGGCGCTGATTTTTCCCCTGAAGTGGTCTGCAAACTGCTCACAGAGTGAGTCTGTGGGGGTTCTTTGGGAGCTGTTAAAATCAGGGTTAAATAAATGATCTATGGTGGAAAAGAGGACCTTGGGATTATTTTTGTTATTACTGATTATTTTGGCGAAGTATGAATTTCTTGAATTCCTTAATGTATTATTGTACATTTTAAGTTGCTCGCAAAATATTTGATGGTTGATAGTATTTTTATTTTTCCTCCATCTCCTTTCTGCTGCCCTGCAATTTCTTTTGAGTTTTTTGACTTCTTCGTTTCTCCAGGGTGATGCATGTTTTACGTTAATCTTTTTGGTGGTGAGTGGAGCAACGGAGTCAAGGCTTTTCTTCAGTTTGCTGTTGAAATGATTAAAAATCAAATCGCAGGGTGCAGGTAAAATCACAGGGGGGCATTCGTCTAAAACCCTGGTAAAATTTGCAGCCACTTCAGAGGTTAGATAGCGCCTCCTCACAGTTCGCACCGAGGTCTCCCGCTGAATAAAACCGGTGATGTTAAAAAACACACAGTAGTGGTCAGAGACAGCCAAGTCAACAACAGAGGACACGCTGGTGGACAGCCCATGGGTGATGACCAGGTCCAGAGCGTGTCCTCTGTTGTGAGTCGGCTGCGTGACGTGCTGGGTAAAATCCAAACAGTGAAGAATGTTTAAGAATTCTTTTGATGCAGGGTCAGAAGGATTATCTATGTGCAGGTTAAAATCACCGGTTAAAATTATCATATTATATTTTGAATGTATGTTTGTTAAAAATTCTGAGAATTCCTTGATAAAAGCAGCGCTGTCTTTAGGTGGTCTATAAATTGTGACAGATAAAACTGGAGGGCTGCTGAAAACAATAGCATGGAATTCAAAAGTGGTAAAATGATCAAATAAAATTTGTTTGGAGGTGAGTGTGTTGTTGGCTAAAGATGCAGTCCCACCACCTCTCTTACCACTTCTAATAGAAAAAGAGAAATTAAAATTTGGTGGGGAGGCCTCAGTGAGAACAACTGGTGCATCCGAACCCAGCCATGTTTCAGTTAAAAATAAACAGTCAAGTTTATTATCTAAAATTAAATCATTAATAATAAAAGACTTGTTCAACAGAGAGCGGACATTTAAAAGTGCCATACTGATTGAGACTGGTGGATTTTTGACAATAGAGTTGAATGGATGTTGATATTTTTGAAGAGGCCGGAGGTTATTAATGTTTTTGGAGTTACTGGATTTATGATAATTCTGTTGCTCTCTGTTTGTGATTATGACGGGTATTGTGTTGACTGTGGGAGAGAGAGGTCCGAGTCCAGAGTTTTGTGTATTACTGTTAAAAGTGGCACAAATATAGGAGCTGGGACCAGGGGAACATCAGTCAGTGGCAGACAGATCAGCAGGTAATGTCAATTTGGGGTAGTGACAGGGCGATGTGCGGGAGTGCTGTACGCCAAATGCCAAATTGGCGGACAGCAAACGGCGTCCCCAGGCGTTGAGGTGGAGCCCGTCTGCCCCAAAAAGATGCCTCCTCTCCCAGAAGGCATCAAAATTGTTAATAAAACCCACGCCGTGGGAGACACAGGCGGAGGAAAGCCAGGTGTTAAGGCTGAGCAGCCGGCTGAAACGGCCTATCCCTCTGCCACAGGTGGGGGTGGTCTGTTAGCTTCATGCAATGGTGCAGATACATGTTTGCTGTTAGCTGTTTACTGTTAGCTTACTTTATTGTCTCTTCCATTGTGTTTTTGAGAATTCATTCATTTATTTGAATTTCTTGTGAACTTTTGTGGTGTTTTTTCCAACTTCTGTTGTGTTTTGTGTGCTTTTGAGTTGCAGTGCATTTGATCTCTCAGGGCCACCGTACGAATGGGAGAAAAAATACAGTCATGCAGAGGTTTCTTGTTATGACTGAAACTGACAGAAGGATTTTAATAGTGGCTGTAGTAGATCTTAGCTAACTGAAGTGTCCATTTCTAAAGAGTGGTCACAAAGTTGCAAACAGGTGAGCAACATGAAAATTTGAATAAAAATGGCAACGTAAATCTGAACTTTGGATTTTTTTTTTATTTTTACGAATCCTTGAAAATGGCCAAACATGGCAAATCAATAAGTTGTTCATACATTAGACTAGTAATAATGATGGCCTGAGTATGTTACCATTTCTTTGCTGATAAGGCAGCAGAAGGCTAATGTGTTTTAAACCAGCAACTATTATTAATCAAACATCTAAGAGTAAATCCTGAAAACAACATTTAATGCTCTGCCATCATACAGAGCATTAAAAAAACACTAACACACACACGTGTTAGTGTTTTTAGTTGATGACGTAAAGCCTTTGCTTTGCTTGTGAATATGTTCTGATCTTAAAGATATTTTGTAAATGTGGTTTTCTTAAGAGCCAGCGCAGAGCCACTTGATAAGTGTTTGTGTAATTCATGAGAAGCTTGTTATCTGATCATCACTGGTTTTACCAGGAAGTAACAGTGTTTGTGCAGCAAATTAGTCTTGATCAGTTTTGTCACTGCGTAAAGTTAGTGGATCGATACCTTTATTTTCTGTGTCTTTTCTAACATATTGTGCTTTCAAAGAACAAAGCATTTCATTTTAACTTTTTAACAAACCAACTTCATTTTAAAAACAGTCCTCATATTAGGAAACATGCACAAACAGTGCAACTCATCTCATATTGCTATCTTCACAACGTCCCCTATGTGAAATACATTGCTACAGCCATTCTCCAAACTCTCTCGCAGCCCCTGTTTTATGTATGATTGTTTTATTTGCTTATATATTTCTGAGTAGTTAGAGCTACAGTCATATGTCGGTGCGTGCCACCGCTATGAAGGAGACTAATTTGTAACATAATCTCATTCTTTCACCCAGGAATTAGCCGATGATTCGACTGGTTCTCTGAAAGCTTTTTCTTTTGTCTTGGCTCCTTATTCAGCACAGCAGCATGGTACAACAGAGACTCTGCCAGTCAAACAGTTACAGACACTAAAAGCCCAGCAAACCCAGTTATGTTAACAGTTTATGCGCGAGCACTCTCAGTTGGATGTATGTCAAACTAAAATTGCTCACACAGTCCTGTTAAGCATAAACTTGCCTAAAAAGGTGCCCCAGATGTCGGAGCTGTGGTAGGTAAGTTTAAAGATCAACACTAAGATAAACAGTTTTGCAGTTTCCGTTCCCTTCCTCCCACCACTCGCCCTGCCAGTAGCAATTAGCAACAGGTGATTGACAACCGCACAGAACGCTACTTTCATGCTTCACTGTTGATCTCAGTTGGTCACATGCCCAAGCTTCACGATTTACTTTCAAAGCAAACAGAGGACTCTCAATTCTGCCAAGATTCTGACATATCAAATAATTTATTTATGTTCACACAACATGGAAATTACTTGTGCCGAACTCATAAAACATCAACTTGTGAAATCTACCCACAAAAACTTTAATTCTAGCTATAAGTCTCAGGCTTGATTATTTGTACAGCTCGGCAGTCATGAATAATTTCGGAGATGAAACCAAAGAAGGTTTCAGTTGACGTCTTCTTCTCTTTTTTTCTGATCCAATGAGCCAGCCTTACTCATAAATCTCTGTTTATCTCCACTGCTGCTGAAAACATTAAATCTGATCTCTAAAAACAAATGACTACAGCATTGCTAGGACCTTATGTTGGCCATGCTGGATTATTGTAGCTCTATTATTTCACATTAGTATCCGTCATCACTTCTTGGTCCTGGATGTGTGAGAGCTTTTTCAGCAGGACCCACAATTGGCAGTGATGTCACCTCAGTAGCACCTGTCCTTGCGGTTGGATCCCACCTCCCCATGTGGTTTTTGGATTGCTGAGGTAGGCACGTCAGGCATGTCTAACTCTGACTCCAAGTAATAAAGGGCTGTTATGGCAGTGAAAGTGTTGGGACAGCTGGGTGTGAGCTTCCCCATACCCCGAATATGAAGCACAGACTGGACATGTACTTGGGAGGTTTAAGACATTCTCAAAACACACAGCAATGAAACAGGAGTTTGGCACACTTGTCCTGAAATTGGACATGAAACAAGAGAACCTCAGCAAATTATTCTGTTGTGAAATTAGAAAAAATAAAAAATAAAGAAAAAGTAGGGTTAGCTAAAACATGACTTGCGCCTCTTAATTGTTCATAATGCTTCTACAAAAACTGAGCATCTGATACCAGTATGTACACATTTACTTAATGTGTTCATTTTTAAAATATCCAATGTATTATATTTTATCAAAACTTCCACAATAATTAGATTGCATTTAATTTGTATTAAAATGGTAAATGGCCTGTATTTGTATAGCGCTTTACTAGTCCCTAAGGACCCCAAAGCGCTTTACACATCCAGTCATCCACCCATTCACACACACATTCACACACTGGTGATGGCAAGCTACATTGTAGCCACAGCCACCCTGGGGCGCACTGACAGAGGCGAGGCTGCCGAACACTGGTGCCCTCTGACCACCACCAGTAGGCAACGGGTAAAGTGTCTTGTCCAAGGACACAACGACTGAGACTGTCCAAGCCGGGGCTCGAACTGGTAACCTTCCGATTACAAGACGAACTCCCAACTCTTGAGCCACGATCACCCAAAGATTATACTTCTTCAGAAACACTGTACATGTATTCATACTTAAATGATTATAACCTGTTACTATAATGTTTGTATTTGATATCAAATATCTATGTAACAAAGTCAGGATAAAATCCCATCATATTTATATCATTCCCCTACATGCCTTTATGTTGTCAATACAAATAATGGTAGTTTAAACAGCTCTATGTACCATTATTATCACTTTGACCTTCAGACTGACCTTGAAGGAGAGGTCAGAGGTCACATATGACCCTTTTGAAATCTTTATACCTTACTTTCTTTATGTTGACTCTATAAACCACACTTGTAAGAATCATAGTTTCTAAGTTGTGAGACTTTTGGTCAATTTTCAACCAATTAAGCTAGTCAGGGGTGTCGAGCTCCAGGCCTCGAGGGCCGGTGTCCTGCAGGTTTTAGATATCACCCTGGATCGACACACCTGAATCACATGATTAGTTCATTACCAGGCTTCTGGAGAACTTCAAGACATGTTGAGGAGGTAATTTAGCCATTTGAATCAGCTGTGTTGGATCAAGGACACATCTAAAACCTGCAGGACACCGGCCCTCGAGGCCTGGAGTTCAACACCTGTCAGCTAGATTGTTAAAATGACCCCACTCTACACCTCTACAAAGTTTTATCACAATTCATTCAAAACTTTTTGAGCTATCATGTTTAAAGACAGAATGACACACATGCGTGCAAACACAACCGCCTTGGCGGAAATAATTCCCTTTTGACAGAGGAGGCTACATCAGCTGCATTTAGAGGATGAGTCATTATTTGATTTAGAAGAATTTCTCTATGAACCCGTTTATACATGTGTTTGTATGTGTGAAAGGCTGTCAGTGTCCTGGCAGCAGTGTAAATCACTGACTGTCAGCTCTGTGTGAAGTTATGTGAGCAAACTGTCCGACAGTGCAAATTACATATTAACAAATGTAGTTAACTAACCTTTTAGTTAAGTCGTCGCCCAACCAAATTTCCTTGCATTGACAGATCATTGCAGACTTGTTTTTGATAAATTATGGAACCTTATAGGCCCACAGTACACACCGAGCAGTGTTCCTGCTTTTAACCCCTTAACACTCACATTTCTTCTTCTTCCATCTTGACATTAAACTCCATGATCACGTTCTTTCACGTGTGTGTTTCGCTGCCACTCCAGCACTTGTGGAGTTAATCGCTGCAGCAACAGTAATCACGATAGCGGCTGTAACAGTATCTTCGGTTTAAATGAAAAGGTCTTTCTTTCTACTCTTTAATTTTCCACTTTGCAAATTCCCGAGGTAAATACTTAACATTAGTGATTTTGTTTAATTTCCATTTCGGAGATGAAAGTCTTACGAAACCTAACAGTGCCGGGACAAAATGTCTGGAAGTAATTTTCGAAAGTACCCAAACATGAATCCTCATAAGCTGCCACACCCAGGTGTGCCAATAGGAATTACAGAAGGAGGTGGGCTGCAATGACATAATAATGCAAGGCGAGGCATGTATGTGTGTGGGCAGATCAAAAATGCCAAATCACTGGAGATGACTGATCACTTTGCTTTCTTGTATAGAGAGGAGCGCGCGTCTCTTAGCCGACTGTTACCTTCGTCGCAGATGACTGAAACTTCCAGTCTTTTAACCTTTTGCCACCTTAAACACACCAAAAGTGACCCTCCAGATGGCAAATTACTACAAACCTCCACATGCTCACTTTCACTTGAAGTGCTATCAGAAGTGGCTGTGTTTGGACAGCCCTCCCTGCAGCTGTCACATCTACAGATTCAAGTGTGGGAATGCACAGTGTGTGCTTGTACACATGCAGGTGCAATCTGTGCCTTTTTACTTCTTTGCTATATTTGACAGCGAGTGTGCATCAGCGCTGATGGGGTGCCGTAGGCGCTGGCCGAATAGGGTGAAGGTGGTGCAGGAGACAACGAGCATGACAGCTGTTCGTGGAATGATGTCGGGCTGTCAGGACTGCTTCGCAGAGAGCTTGTCCTTGCTTGTTGATCTCTTTCAACAAACACCAAATACCACAGCAAATCTTTGCATGCACCTGTGAGGCCGAGGAGGCCACATAGATAGCGTGGGCGTGAGACGGGGAATAAAAGAGAAAATAAGCTTTGTAATGGCTGCATTTTTGAGCTGCATAGTTTTGTCTTTTGTATTACCAGCCCAAACATGTTCCTGGGAAGATTTTCTCAGTCCTACAAACTATTTTCTCACCCGTCTCAAAGCAAGTTCATCCGTAACTGAGACAATTTCCGATTACCCGCATAACCTGCTCACTCTGACTAACCAGTTTTCTTTTGAGCGTATTTAATAATAAGCTATTGATTTAATAGCGAGATGTTGAGTTGTGTTTCATAAATACCTCTATGGTGCACAGCCATGCAGATAGTTGCGATTTTATCTGCTGAAGTTTTGCGATATACCTGACATTGACTCCCAAATGCTGAAAATCATTTTAAAAAATTACATAACTGAACTTCATTTTTTGTTTAATAATATGATCTTTTATGTGGAATAAGTAACTTCAACTACCACTGTGCTTCCATTGTGCACATCTGCCTTAGTCTTTGGTTGTTCAGCAGGTTTGGAGTAGAAAATTGTGCTTGTTGGTTAAAACATCATAATTAATTAGTTCACATTCATTCACTTAATCAGCTGGAAATGTGTGAGTTGCACTGTGGTACAAAACATATAACTTTAGCATTTGCTAATCAGTTCTTTGGGATTTAAGGTAAAACTTCCACGATGATCAGATAATTAAAGAATAACAGATAATGTTTTTCTTAAAACGTGTCGGGATAAGCGGGATAATCCAACCGCTCGTATTCTGAGAGTTTTCTTTGAAACTCCTTTGTGTTGTACAAATTGCCTGCAGCTTAAATAAGAAGTAACCACGAACACCTAACAACCAAGTCACAGTTGAGTCAAGCAATTATTGAGGCTATTTAAGTCGAGCTTTATGTGAAAAACGTTCTTACATGATCTGTCTTGAAGAAAATGCCACTCTTGATGATTCACATATTTAATTTGGCTAAGACTTTATGCCAAAGGCAACCCTCCCCCATCTCTTTCAGGCTTGGGATCGGCAGTCGGAGTACACTGGCTTCTTGTCCCCCATAGGCTATGGCAGGTCTCACTACCATCTTGGAAGGTTTATAACAGCAGTGAAACCCGCCGATGATGATGATGATGATGATGATGTGTGGTTTGGAGGCAGTGGTGGTGCTGTGCCATAATGCAAACTTTGGTATCGACCCAATACCCAGTAAATACAGCGCCTGAATTGCCGATATCAATGCCAATATTTTTAACTCATTAAGGTAGTTTATGCAGAAGAGAGGAGTGTGTCATGACTTATGAGATGAATCACATTCAATTTGCAAATTCTGAACACGTTTTAATGACCAATGAATCACTTTTTATTTTCCACAATAATTAGTTAACATGACAAAACACGCCTTTCAGCTTTTTGTGTATTTTGAAACTGGGTTTTGTGGAAATCTGGAATCTAAATGTGGCTGTCTCTAAAGCACTGAGGGGCAACTTCTGTTTTTTAAGTACTATAAGGTGTAAATCAAATAGATGTGAAAAGGCTCAAACATTTTTTACTGTGCATGTTTGAGGTATGTATGTGGGATACATACTGATCTAAATGATAGAAACAAAGTATTGATCCAGTCACTGATCCGATACCAATGCCAGAGTTTGTATTGATGCTATCGATCCGCCCACCTCTAGACAGTGACACTAATAAAAAGGCATGACGTAGAGGTTGCAGAGCTGACGATGCTACGATGTTCAAAGGGAGTGACCAGGAGTGACAGGATTAGAAATGAGTGCATTAGACTGATTAGTGATTATATTGAGAGGCATAGTGCAAATATATTGGACCATGCATGTTGAAGATGGAGCTGCCAGGCAGGAGGAAAAGAAGGAAGACCACAGAGAGGATTCATGGATGTAGTGAAGGAGGACAAGCATAGGGCTGGTGCGACAGAGGAGGATGCTGGGGATAGGGTCAGATGCAGGTAGATGATCCTTAAAGAAGCAGCTAATAGAAGAAGAAGCTGTCCCTTTAAGGAAATAGAAAGAGAGGCATCTTGTTGACTATGATACAAAATAACTGCATCCAAGGACGAATCCTGATCATGATAAGAACGAGCAGAACAGTGGCACTCGTCGATGAGTATATGCCATGTGTTTTGCCCTTTAATAGGACATTGGGGGAGTATGCTCGTCAAGGATGTTATGAAGACATCATCTGGAGATAATTAGTAGCACCCTTAAACGTCTCAGAGTTTAGGTAGCACTGTTTTTCACTTCGAGCCATGAAAGGGTCGTTCTTTGCTTGAAAAGTTTTGGGTGAAATTGGAAGAGGCTCGCCGAACAAATGAGAAACTGACTTACTTTCTTCTGCTCCTTCTAAGAGCGCCAAATGGCTAAGTATTATTATCAGAGTTGCAGCGTTCCAGTTTATACAACTTAAAAGGCTCCAGAGACTCTCTCCAAGACATAAATCTGTATGAAACTAGACTTTGGTAATTGCCTAAATCTCTGGTGAGACCACAGCTTTCTATAAATCATAACATGGTTGAGGTTTGAGGGCGGCAGTAATATTCCTATAAACAGCTTATAACTTGTTAGTATCCTGGATGCTTAGCAGCGGAGATTCACAAGCCAGTTATGCAGCAACAATTAGCTAACCAACAAACACACAGACACACAATGGGAGCGAGAGAGTGAGAGGGGAAAAAGCTGCTGAGGAATCCTGACAGTTAAATGGCTTCCTTTGTGCTTTATCTCTTCCTTAATTATACTTTTGTATTTTCCAGTCTTAAAAAAATTCCAAACCTTGTCATTTTCACTGAGAGTGTGCTCAACGTTAAGCAGGCAAACAATCAGCACATCCAGGATGGCATAAAAGCTTATTGTTGTCCCTCCCTGGAAACCAACTGTATTTGAGAGTGAGTCAGACCTGCATACACAGTATACAAACTATACGCTCGCCTCATGTGACCTGCGTCCACTTTTGCCACTCGAATGCCTGAGGCATAATCTCGAGTCTCTCACACTTAATCACAGTGGCTGACAGACTGGGTTCTGGAGGCGGAGAGTGGTTAAGTTCAGAATAGATGGAGGCTGGAAAAAAAGACAGCAACACACAAGCTCGTCTTTTATTTTCCCTGAAAAGTGAAACGACCACAAATCAGCTTCACATCTCCCTGGGGCCAGATCACGACTCAGACTCTACCGCTTTGGAGAAGGAATGGAACAACACACACACACTGTAACTATATGGACCGTAGTACTATATTTACTGCCTGCTAATTCTGATGCAGTGGTAACTCGTAGTGACTTGACATGTTTTATGCTTACACTACACGTGTAGTGTTTGCTTTATTTTGAAATTTACTGGTGAAGCATATGAACACACTGGTGCATTTGGATGAAAGTCCAACTTTTCTTTTTAAACTCTTTAGTTTGCCAGCAATCCTTCTGGCAGTAACAATGTTACTTTTTAACATTTTTTAATGTCACTTGGCTTTTGGTTAAAGAGCTCCCAATAGTTTTGAAGACCCTCATTTGGCTCACTCAAAGGCGATTGTTTCATAACCTGGTCACGTGTGCAGCACTGTCAGTGTTTAATGAGATCTACCCTCAGTACCAACTGTATTAGATTCACCTTGTTAGTACCAGGTCAGATTGAGATCTGTTGGCAGTGACATCACGGTCTTGTTCAAGATGATTTGGGTTTTGTTACGTGGCGTGTTATCCTGCTGGAAGCAGCCATCAGAAGATGTCACAGCAGAGAAACTAAGACTCATCAGACCAGGCAAAGTTTTTCTGATCTTTTATTGTGTAATTTTGGTGAGTTCCTGTGTAAACTGTGACCTCAGTTTCTGTTTTTAGCTGACAGGGTGGTGTATTTTTCTGCTGCTGTAGCCCATATGCTTCAAGGTTTCAACCATTTTCCTGTATACTTTGGTTATAACGAGTGATTATTTGAGTTAAAGTGGCCTTCCTATCAGCTTTCTCATAGGTATGACTGATAGTTAGGGTTTCTTTGTAAGACTGTAGGGTCTCTACCTTACAATATAAAGTACATTTAGATGACTGTTGCTGTGAACTGACGCTATGTAAATAAAACTGAATGCTAAAGGGCAGCGCAGTAGCATGGTGGTTAGCACTGTTGCCTCACAGCAGGGCTGCAAGCAAAGCCACCATCTGGCCGGGTCCTTTCTGTGTAGAGTTCGCATGTTCTCCCCGTGCTCGTTTGGTGATTCTAAATTTGCCTATAGGTGTGAATGTGAGTGCGAATGGTCATCTGTGTCTTTGTGTTAGCCCTGCATCAGACCCCATCTCTCCCCCTACTGTACCTGGGATATGCTCCACCCCCCATGACCTCAATAAGAATAAGCAGAAGAGAATTCACCTTTGATCTCTGGCATCAACGAGGAAGTTTTTACCCAGAGAACCGACACGATATTTTCTCTTTCTTTGACGATTCTCTGTAAACTCTAGATATAATTGTGCACAAAGAGCCGAGAAGTTGAGCAGTTTCTGAAATACTCAGAACCCAACAACCATGCCACATTCAAAGTCACTTTAATGACCTTTCTTTGTCATTCTGATGCTCGGTTTAAACTTCATCAGATCATCTTGATCATGTCTAGATGCCTGAATGCATTGAGTTGTTGCCAAGTAACTGCATTGTCAGTTAAACATGTGTACCTAACAAAGTGGCTGCTGAATGTAGGTGACATTTCAGATGTGTCTGTGTAGGTTCTCAGGCATCCAGGTAAATGGCCTGCATTTGTATAGCGCTTTACTCAGTCCCTAAGGACTCCAAAGCGCTTTACACTACATTCAGTCATTCACCCATTCACACACTGGCAATGGCAAGCTACATTGTAGCCACAGCTGCCCTGGGGCGCACTGACAGAGGCGAGGCTGCCGGACACTGGCGCCACCGGGCCCTCTGACCACCACCAGTAGGCAAACATGGGGTTAGTATCTTGCCCAAGGATATTTAGCATGCAGCCAGGAGGCAGCGCGGGATCGAACCACCGATCTTCTGATTAGTGGCTGACCTGCTCTGCCACCTGAGCTACAGCCACCCAAGATCCAGGTAGTGGTAGGTTGTTATTTGGTGGACATTCAGAGGACTTTTAGTCAGGATGTTCCCTCTACACTACACTAGTCTCTACAGTATGTTTTTACCACATTTAGAGAACCATTAATGATGTCACAGGGACTTTTATGGGACCAGCCTTTTTAGTTTCTTGCACCAACATCTAAGAACCTTCAGAAAACTAAAAGTACTGTAAACGCAGTAAGTTTTGCAGAACCTTTGGAACCCTAGGACTGGTTAGTTTTGAAGTACCATTGAAACATGTTGCAATGTTTCTCAAAAGTATTTATATGCAGACACTGGATATATAATGATTCTTCAGAATTTAAGGTTTTTATTCCCCCGCACAAGAAAGCTTTGAACACACAAGGAAGCCAAAGACAACATGGCAAAGGCCCGAGGAGAACTGAGGAGTGCACGGGGCTGACAGTGGCAGACGCCAGGGGCAGGAGGAGGCACAGGGCTGGCAGGAGGTGGGAGAATGGGCAGCAAAACTGGAGACGAGACCAGGAAGTGGAATTTCACGAAAACGAAGTACTTTAAAAATAAAACGGGAAACACATGCTTGCATGATAAAACTCTGATATCAGAAACAGAGTGTGAACATTTGAGTTCTTTCACTCAGCATGATGTAGAGCGTTGCCTCCTCTAGCATGACTTATTTTTAAACAAGATATAAGATAAGCACTTTGTTTTTACTGTTGAGCTGATTTGTCCCATGAATGACGCACTCTCCTGAATATTCTGCCAATTCTCATCACGCAACCCTTTAAAGAACTCCACAGCGTGACTCTCTGGAAGTTCACTGAATAAATTCCTAGACTGATAATGTACTAGTAACCATGTTTTGACTCTTACAGATTAGTAACGCTAGTAATAAAACATTTGTCGAGTCGTATAAAAAGCGTTACAGAAATCTGAATTATTTCCAGACCATCAAGACAAAGACCGCATTTCAGATCAGGTGCCAAACCTATCATTTGAATGCTTGAAATGTAAAAGACATAAACACTTGGAACTCTGATTTTCATATCAATGTTATGTGTTTATCAGCATTGCATACTTTTCATTACATTAGCAGGCATTCAAAGTGGGAAACATAATATGAAAATGTATGCATCACATCTGATACAGACATTGAACTGCAAGTAGGCCACCGAGCCACAATGTCAGGGGAAGGTGCTGCGTTTATGAGGCTTGAGTCACCAGGGTGAGGCCTTTATAACTCCACTGCAGCCTGTCCACACCTAATGTGTACTGTGACCCTGTAAGTCACTTAATCCATTTCTGACTCTTGTGCATTGTAAAGCGGAGAGATCACAATATATGTGCCCGTCTGGCACCGACCTCTCCTCTTCAGTCTGGAGAAACATTCCTACACATGGACAGTTATTATAAATGTGTCACACTCACTCTCTGAAAACTGGTCATATTTACAGGTCAGAAAGATAAATTGACTTTATAAAAAAGTGCACCAAGGAGTGTTTAAGAATTCATAATCTAATGGAACCTAATGGAAATATAAAAAGCTAACTTGTAAACTTTAATGTAGTTAATAGAGCCTTTGTGTATTTATCTACATGACCTTTGGCTCTTGTTCTTCCTATCTTTAATGCTTTGATAGGTTCACTAAAACACTAAAATAATATCTTATCTAACACATTCCAGTTCATTTGTTTTTTAAAGCGTATAATATATTGCTTGGATTAAAGCATTTACACTCAGGCTCCAGTCGGTGTTTATATCTCGCATATTCCCCTTGATAATGTTTTTTCCATGCATGGATAATAAACAAACACATGTATTACTGTATCTTATCAGCCTAACAGGGAAATCAGTCATGTTCACTTTGTGTGAGTGGCTGTTTCAGTATTGTTTTCTGTATGGGACATTTAGAACACTCTGAGGCAACAGAGGTTACACAGGGATTACTTGCTGGCTCACAAGTAATCCCTGTGTAACCTTTATTACTACCTGGCTCATCATGACCTGAATAATGACACCGGACTCTGTAGATCTGACATGATGAGATCTGGTGAGAAGCACCAAGCTGACGACAGGAGTGCCTTTATCCACTCCACAACAGGTCTGCGCCTTGGACACATTTCAGGCTTCAGTTCAAAAAGAAGCTAAAGAAGAACTTAAATGAGTTCTTATGTGTTATCATTAGATGCTTAATCAAAAGCATGGTGGTTACAGTGTCCTTGTCAAAACAGTTTTTGAGCGTGGGTTACAAATATTGTAACAATGCATAATTGTCTTATTAGGTTAACTGCAAAAATAGATTACTTTCTTTAGTTGTGTTTATTACAAGCATTATTCTTACAGCAGTTTCAATCATTTTGCATCAAAAGGCGCATTTATGTGCAGATGGACATTAATAGCTTAACAGACAGGCTACAGGAGAACATTTTTTATCAACCATATCAAGAACCAATTAAATTAAAAGAACAGTTTTATACACAGCTATTCACTGGCAATACAGCTAATGCAAGAAAGCAATAAAACTGGGCTTAGAAAACCTTTAAAATGTTTATTTGGTCTGACTTTTGATCACAGTTGGATTTTGTGTGTGTGCGTATGTTTTTTAGTGCACTGTCTAAAAATAAAGATTTATGACACCAGGAAGAATAGTTAATGGGCGTCTTAAGAAACTGAACTAAAACTAAATCATCACTGCTGATGTATCCCACAGTAAACTTCAGTTGCACTAACCGCTAACCTTGTTGCAGTGGCTGGTGGTTTAGGTCCCCATGATGGAAGCAATGCACTAAGAATTCATTTCACCCAAATGGTTTTAAAAGGTGCAAGAAAGTAATCAAAGCAAATGATTTTTTTCCCTCTGTATCCTTTCTACGCTCTCATGAAAGGACAAATTGTCTGACAGCCACATGGTGGAATGCATGGAGCTCATTGTGCAAAGGACACAAACCAGAAAACAAGCACTTATCGGTCTCTGAAAAAAGAACCTCTAAATTTCCAACATTCTTCTCATTTTCTGGCAAAAGCTGAACTTTCAAAATGTCATCCTGTGGAAATGTATTCGAGAGGAAACCAGCTCTGAAATATGAACAAGGCCCGCTTTAAGGACAAAAGCACGCACTTTGCTCTAACGCTCAAAGGCAAAGTGTGTAATCTTAGAAGCACCACGATTGTGAAGGAGGAGGGTGTGTGGAGAGCATCAGCGGAAGTCTTTCTTGTCTTGGTGTTCCTCTGTCATGTCTGACCTGCTTCTTCTCACGCTGCGAACAGGGTGTCAATTAACATTCCAAGTCTTGGCCTGTCAGGCCACTAAATCACTTATGCCTCACCTCTTTCTGGTCCTTTCTACTGTAGGCATAACGACAGGAGGGAGAAAATGAGTGAAGCTCGGGTATGAGCCCTTTACCCTTCTCAGCAGCTGTTGTTCTTTTTTTTCGAGAAGCACTGAGGTGATGCATTACACTTGATGAAAAACTGTATTTAATATTGATCAAATCACCGCCTGCATGTGTTTGAATGTATTTTCTTCCCTGCCTAAGGAGTACTTCCAAAATTAATGAGAGATAATACAGCCCCGACCACCAAACTTTCTCAAATAGTAATCCAATCGTCTCTAAATCCCCACAGGCCTCCCTCTGGGGAATTTGTCAACTAACATACACCCGAATTGGACGGGTGAAGCCGGAAACCCTGATGTTCCAGCCACAGTCTTAAAATTCCTCCAAAACCATAGAGCTGCCTGCCTCAGGGATGAGTCTGTAACTGCAGCTTTGACAGCCACGGTGCTCATTTGTCTTGCTCCATATCCACTTGAGCACTGCTCTAAAGACGGAGCCACAAAGAGGTTTTCAGACTCTGCCGCACTCACATTTGGACAGAATTTATAGGCAATGAGATTGATTCAACAACAGTGCAGGCGCATGTTTGAAATAACTTTATGTAAATTGCAGTAAATATAAAAACAAAAAAATAACAAAATTAAAATCATATTTGGTGTGAGTGCCCTTTGCTTTTATCACGGATGTGTGGTTTTGTGCATATCTGACAAATTTTAACAGTTCTTCTGTGGATTGAGGCTCACTCTGTGTTTTATATGTCTTCATACAATATCGTGCTGTATGTTGAAATCAAGGCTTAGTGGTTGCAGGACTCCTTGTTATGCTTGTCAGTGAAGATAGGTCTTTATCACCCTGCCTGGAATTTGGCACAGATCGAGATCCTCCCTGACCGCATTGCCCAACAGAACAGCCTAAGAGTCTAAAAGATGCCAGCACTCCTATTTATTTGATACAATTTCTTTTCTGTTAACTGTGACGAAGCTTGTCAGCTTCTGTCAACATCTGTGTGTTATCATAATGCAGGAGGAGATGACCTGATTGTATCCTCCTTATCCATTATGGCAGTAATACAGTGATCCTGTGTTTAGAATTTTTCCCCCAGCAAGACAGACAGAAACATTTATATGCACAAGTTTTAGAATAAATAAATACATGAAAATACAACCGATCTGCAATGAAGTCTTTGTTTAGGTCTCAGCAAAGATCTTCTGCTTCCCTAGGTGGACGTATTTCTTTGACAGTTTCTAATTCAAACACTGTAGAAAACCTAAGCTCCAGGACAGGTACCATCATGTGAAGGAAAACTCATACTTGCAGGGTAGGTTTATGTTGCAACTGCCTTCTGTGGTTGTCTGATTCACACTCCCAAAGCGTACCATGGCTTGAAAATAAGCCTTGTAGTTTGGTGTTATAGTGACATCTTCTGACCGCTGTAAACATCGCAGCAACAACTGTAATAATGAGTAAGCCAGCATGCTGGGGCAGCGGTTTGGGCTTGAATCCACCTTTCTGTCTGGAGTATACATGCCCATCAAGAAGACGGATTGATGGATGGATGCCAGGTAAAGTATTTCTACCCCCGCCCAGAAGATTGTGACTGGTTTTTCCGTTTGGTGGCAGGATTGATCCAAAATGTGAAAACTTTCACTAGAGTTTGGCCTAACTTCATCCAGTTCATTCAGATCTGGAGTCTTTGCATTGCTGGAGAGACAATATTGTACGTTTTGTGTCATATTTTCATCAATAAATTCTAAATTGAAAGAATACTGGAAGAACTTTAAGAAATAGTCTAGATGCAAAGGTATCCAAGGTAAGACCGCTCTTGTTAAGCATTTTAATTGCTGAATCATTTGCAGCTTTTGCAACATGTTAGAGAAGCATTAAAGCTGAGGTTTAAAGCACTGAAGGTCTCTGGTGAAATCCTTCTTCACCTGTACCTTCAGATTCACAAATCACAAAAGGAGAAGAAGAAAAACAGAGTTACGGACCATTTAATGATCTTCAGAAGTAAGTTAAACAACCATTTATTTTACAGTTTAAAATGTCCTCATGGAGGAACAGCAAAATACACTCAAAATGAAGGTTGATCAAAAGACAGTTTTCATATTAATCGCTGTTTGAAGTTTTTTTTTCTTTTCATTTGTTTATCAAAAATTATAAGTGCCTTCAACATAACCATGAGAGTACTCAGCTTGCAGTCATAGAAATATTTACAACACAAAACTGACAAGCATGGTTTTTACTTTCAGCATCGGTTCACCTCCTCTCCCGTCTCTTTCAGACTGCGTTGTTTTGTTGCACAAAACAAAAAGAAAGACCCTGAAGAAAGACAATTATAAGGGGGGGGAGGGGAGAAAAATACACGAGAGCACAGATTAAGGAGATCAGTATTTACAGCTTGGCTCAAGGACACAATTAAGGGGAGGGGTGGAGACAGATGATTAACACATCCATTAGCGGCTTGATGTCAAGTTTAAGTCACATTCTTTGCCTTTATGATCCTACTTTAGCTTTTTAGAATTTGAAAAATAAAAGCATGCATATCTGCCATGAAGTCGTAGATAAATGACCTCAAGATGCAGTGCCTAATAAGTAAGAGAGTTGTTTTTCAGACAGCAGGGGGCAGTACAGGACCACATGGGGGGAGAATAAAAACAGGAATAGGAGCAGAATTGCAAACCCTACAGTACAATGGTCCTTTTGAAATGAACACAGAGTTCCATCATGTAAAAGCACTGTAATAACAGAGAAAGGTTTATGAACAATACAAAAAAAGGAATCAAATCTGCCCTCCGGATGACAAAATACAAAGTCACATATGAAAATATGTTCTGATCAAATGTTTTAGATACATTGCGCGTGTTGAGTATTAGCAAAAAAATGTTTTGGCACAAAATCAAGTTTTTTTTTGTTGTTGTTTTTTTGGGGGCAAATATCAATCGGTAATCTTGTACAGATCCTCCCCCGCTGTTCCCCATCCCTGCCCCGGTCCAAAGAAAGATCTGATGATCTGTCTTGTAAAATATTCACTTGGTCTCTCCACATTGCTTCAGTCTTTAAATATTTATAATATTTACAGTTTCACAATTGTCAACAATACCTTTAGGCTTAAAGAAGATGCAAACAAAAATAAACTAATTAAATATTCTTTATATAGTCCCCTGTTGAGGCATTGAGTGTAAACTGTACAACTCTAATCGTCCCCTTACGAGTTCCTGGGGCAGGGAACACTTTGGGATGGAGAGTTGAGTCCAGAAATTAAGTAGAAATTTGCTGATGGTGAATAAGCAAAAGCATGTATGACTGATCTTGATTGATCGTTTTTCCAGGCAATGATTTTCTTTTATCTTGCACAAGCATGACTGATGTGATCACAAGAATTAGTCCATAACATGTATCATTTTATACTCAAATCTGTACAAAGTTCACAATTTCTTCAACATAGTGCAATGACTTCTGACATAGTCTTAAAAAAAATCACAATCACTTTTATGAAGATAAAAAATATCCCATACGAAGGTATCCATCCACAGCTTAATGAATGCTATGAATAAGAAAAAAGGCTATGCACAACACCTCCAAAAATGGCAAGAATGAAATGAGCAAAGCCTCATCCAAAAATAAAATCCCCCTCAACCCTTCATATCCTTTTCGGAAAGGTATAGTTTTTGGAATTCAACATCACTGGGTGACTTAAGGACTTGGTGAAGTGAAGGAGAAAAGGTGAGTTCATGCTAAATTAGGTTGTTTTGTTTTTTTCGTAAAAAGAAGTCCAACTCATAAAAATATGAGGCAATTCCAGCTTCCAACAAACTGGATGAGTCCAAAAGGGCTGGTGTTGGCTTAGTTCAGGAAAAAAAATGGAGGTAATTAAACAGAGGCGATGACAATCATGAGGTGAGGGGAAATGCTGGATATGCTGTTGAGAAGGTCCGGGGCCAGACGTGACAAGTGGCTCTCGGAGAATTTACAAGGTGGAAAAATCTGAACCACATAAGCTGGCTGTAAACCCAAGGAAGAAAAAATAACATGATGAGAGAAGGAGCAACATCTTCAACATCTTAGCTGTCTTACAACACAGTAAAATGTGAAAATATAAAAACATAAAATGCTTAAAGTCAAACCTGAGTAGAGCCAGGGTTGGGCACATTGATGATGCCAGCTGCCTGTTTAGCTTGCAGGTATGTGATGAAGCCACTTTTCAAGGCTTGGGTTTGACCAAGGACATCTTCTTGGTCTCGACCACAGGGTAGAGCCAGTAGCAAACAGTACTCATTTTCCACCTGCCACACATATCAAGTTTTAATCTTAAAATGTATATATATGTATATAAACAAAGATAATGGCACTATCTTACGTTATTGCTTAATTAATTCATAGATCCATCTTTTTAGTCAGTTCTTCAAAGTCAGGGTCCTGATTAAAGCTATATTCAGCCAAATTTTAGAACCTGCTGTTCAAAGGTAGCAGAAATCAAATACTTACAGTCATTCTGCGTGCCACACTGTCCAGCTGGGAAGCCTCGAGCCTCATCCTCTGAACAATACGGAGAAGAGGACCTCCCTCTGGGGGTGGAAGGGAGCGCTGGGCCAGCATGGTGTTGCCGGAAACAAAATGTAACTGGACAGCAGCCTGGTCGTTTTTCAATGCCAACAGGCCTTGCCATACGATAGGATACTTCTGCATGAAGAAAAGAAAAAACGTCTTTATTTTCCCTGAAAATAAATTCTACACGTTACCAAAGAGCTGGTCTGTCATTCTTCTTACCGTCAATAGCTGCACCATGTCAACGGAATGATGTCCTGAATGTTCCAGTTTGGCATCCGGCCGTGGCTGTACTGAAGTCGAAGAGGGTACTGCTGAAGTAGACAGGAAGGCTGGAGGGCCTTTCTGAAGAGATAGATCTGACTTGTGTGTAAGACCCATAGGGGACATCATGGGAGACTGGTATGAGGGTGAGACTGTATCCCCCTGTATTCGGGAAATGTGTGAGAGGTCCGAAGAGGTAGCATGGCGAAGGTGGGAGGTCTCAGACTTGGAATCACTTCCTCCACACCCATGGGACTGAGACATTTTACCACGGTTACCCAGTTCAGTATCTGGAGGTACCTGATAGTCCGAACCCAGCAAGAGACATCATATATTTTACATATATATTTTATGTATATGTTTAAATGTGCTTGTTAAGTTGAAAATGTATAGTAGTAGTATTATTTGCACAAATGTAATCATTAAAGCATCTTAACTCACCTGTGAAGATGTAACACCTTGGTTAGCCAGGTTGTGTGGTGAAAACTGGGATGAGAAGCCTCGAATGTCCCTGTAAACTGGAAAGGAGCCTGCACCACCTGGATGCATTAGGTGAACCCCATGAGGGTGAGGCGACACCATGACAGGACTAGATGCATGGACTCCTCGGATTCTGCTTTCACTGGAGTTTGGATGGATAAGCTTTCCTTCGAGTGGTTTGAGAGGTTCCTTTGCAGAAAGGTCAATGCTCTTCCCCGAAATAGGACTCTTTGAAGGTCCAGAGATATTGCCTGAAGATGCTGTTCCAGTCTCCGAGTCTCTGCGTGACTGTCTTGCCTCTACAGCAGCCTGTTCACCCCGTTGCTGGTGCATGAGGATGCGCTGGTGCATGTCTCTGTACTGCTCCATGCGTATGTTTGGGTGAAGTCCTCTGTGATCACTGTGAATCATCATTACATCTGACTGCAGCTGGGGAACTGAAGGTCTACTGAGTGCTTGGTTAAAGTGTCTAGGCTCTTCTTCACTTGCACTGTTGCCGCCACCACTTGACACTGAACCTTGGGGACTTGAATGACAGTGCAGAACCATATCTCGAATGACATTTTGCTGTTGTGGGTTTGAGCGCTGTTGAGACCCCGGAAGCGGCGCAGACAGCGAATCACCTCGTCTTCCATAATTTATCCCAGGCATCGGTGGGGTGTTCATCCTGGCATCATGAGCCATTGACTGAGTGACACTGTGAGGTTGAATTATGACAGAGGACTGTTCTGAGTGCGAGTGATGCATCGCAGAATGATAGCTAGACATTGGTGGCATGCCATGAGTCAGAACAACAGATGTGCCGATAGGAGAACTGCTTGGAGGACAGGCTTTGACAAAAGGTGAAGGAGAGTGAACAGCTGTTCGTGGAGACTGTGGTTCTTGCTTAAGGTGCAGAGCTGAGCGATCATTTACAATGCCAGGGCTGGGGCTCATGCGGGTTCCAGAAAGTGATGGGTGGTGTGTGACTGGGCTGAGATTAGACTGCTGCGCAGCTTTGCCAGGGTCCATCTTTTTCGACAGAGGCTCTGACCCTAGTCCTCTCTTGCCATGCTGTTGTTGTATCACAGGTGGGTTGTACATTAAGACTTGAGAAGAACTAACTGGTTGCTGGAACATCTTTACTACACTGCCTTGGGGGGCTGTGTGATATGGAGACTCAGATTTGTCAGATCCAAGACTCTCCTGCTTGGTACTAGAAATAACAGGTTGAGAGTTATACGACTGGCCGGCTAAAAGAACTCCTGTGTGACCATAACCAGAAGGAGTTGGGGCTGCTTTGGGAGTAGGTGACTGGGATGATGAGATGACTGGGTCTTGTTTTAATTGAGATTTGGAAACAGATTGCTGAAACTCTATATCACCAGCACTGGCTTGAGGAATCTGACTAATTTTGGCTCTCATCCTGTGAGGTCCTTCGGTTTTCTGACCTGAATAACTGAGTACGACAACACCCTCAGATGTATTGACCCGTAGGCCAGGACTGGAACCAGTAATGTATGGAGTGCTTTCAACAACAGAGCGTCCTCTTGTCCCATCTTCTACTATATCCATAGCAAGGCATCGGCTGTTCTCATTGGAGTTTGATCTGAATTTTTGCTTGGGAATGGTTAGGCCAATGCTTCGGTTGCTTAGTGAAATACGTGGAGTTTCTTCTGTATCGTAAGGCATTGGAATTCGACTTATTACTGAGGTAGCAGGAGAAATAATTGTATGCTGGTTTTTCTCTCCACAGTTCTGCTGTGACTCTGTCAGTGGAGATGGTTTATGATGCATGGGCTGGGGAGGTAATGGTGGCCTCTCTTCAGAATGTAACTGTCTTGAACCCACTGCATCAGAGGGATTTTCATTCTCTGACATCCGTGAAGGCTCTGACAGTGCTGGTGTGACTATAGTGGTAGGTATAGAATTGCTATTTGACGCAGACACATATTTAGGTTCCATCAGAATTTTTCTTAACGTGCTTGAACTGGGGTCAATGTCAGAGGCCTTGGTGTCTGGAGGCATTGGAGGATTTGCTGCAGGGGTTCCAAGTGCAGCTGATGCTTGCATTGAAGGAGTTACCACTTTTACATGACTTGAAGGGGCAACATAGATTCTGCTTTCTTCAGATCTCTGAGGCCAGTCAGGTGAAAGTGGCACTTTGGCAGGACGCAACAGAGGTACACTTAACTGGGATACAGGTTGTGTGCAAGCAGGAGCAGGGGTAAATGTAGGAGTACATGGCTCTGCTGCTTGGGGGTGCTTTTTAACACTGGAGATACTGTTTGTGCCAGAATGAAAAGCAGATTCTTTAGGCACAGGCTGTTCAACCTCGGGCTGTTCTGCCTCTTTGGGTGTGTCGACCGTTATGGCACTTGTTAAGTCTCGCCTACAAGTAGCAACAGCAGTGACTACAGAGGCTGCTGAAGAGGCCGCAGCTGTAACAGTGACTGCTTTTGAATTATTGGTTTCTGGGTCTTCTGGGATTGATTCAGGTAACTTGACTGGAGTGGACTCTGACTGAGAAACCTCTTCAGCAGCATCCCCTTTTCTGTTACCTGCCCCTTTACGACTTCTTGGCTTTTTCGGGGTTTTGGCTCTAACTTTTCCGGTTTTCCTGGGTGTTTCAAGTAAAATGGGATCTTCAGCTGCCTTAGATTCTGCCCCTGGCCGATTTGAGCTTGGTGTCACAGGACCATCATCTAAATCCCCGGCAAGAATATTGTTGATCACCATGTGTGTTTCAGGCTCCATAATCTCATTGGAGGAGGAGGATATCAAGGATTCAGGGGTGGGAATAAGAGCAGTGTAAGTGGGAGGAGATGTGAAGCTATCTGCATCTACACATGTTTCTTCTGCTGTAATTGAATCAATAGCAGCTGCAAGTTCAGTTTCACTAGCAGGATTAGCTCGCTTCTCCTCAACTTCACTCTCTGGTTCCACTGCAACAGGAGGCAATATCGTAGTTTGCTCTGAAGGTGGCTCTTTATATGGTCGAGAAGGCTGCTCCACTGTAAGCTTAGCAATATTTTCGACTGCCTGCTCTAATTCCATCTGTCGTGCTAATAATGCAGCAGCTGGATCAGCTGGAAGTTCTGATTCTGAGTCTTCCTTATCCTGTGCAGCAAGCTCTTTTGAATCTTTTGGAATTTGGTCTATTGTTTTTATTCCTTCATTATCTTGTAGTGCTGTTTTAGTTTTTGTAATAGCTGGAGCTTCAAAGGTCTCAAGCTCATCATCCTCTGAACGGAGTAAACCTTTTACATCATCAACACTAACACGGATCTCGAGATTTTTTAAACTGTGTGATTTGTCTTCAGCTATCTGTTTGGTGTTACGTTTTAACCTTGGTGTTTTAACTTTTGCACTCTTTTCAGGCTGCTGTCTCCTCTCTAAGGGGCCAATGTCTAGCTTTTCATCATCAACATCACCAGATTTCTTTCCACCATCTTTTAATTCCTTTTCTTTTTTGTGCACTGTTGAGTTTGGATTTTCCACCCTTTCTGATAACTTTCCAAGCGGTTCAGTTTTAGGCTTAAGCTCTGGCTCGTTTTGACTTGCCATATCATCTTGTTCAGCTAGCTCTGTCGTGCTCCCAGACAGTTTGTCTGCTCTACTTCCTTTCTTGTTAGTTGGAGTAGATGGAGTCTGAGGTGTTTGCTGCTGCTTCTGGGTGCGGGGTGAACGCCAGCCCTCAGAGGCTTTCACAACCTCTACTGTACATGACGCCTCTGTGTCTTCTTCCATCAGTTTCTTCTGATCAACCTTTACTGGAGAAACATCTTCTCCTCGTTTGATGCCTCTTTTAGGTGGGCGTCCACGTCTAGTATTGGTAGAAATTTGAACATCTTGCTGTATTGGTTCTTTATCAGCACCACGTTTGCGCATGCAGCGTGGTGACTCAACTACCTCTTTGCCAGCTTGGTCGTCTTCATGTAGTGTGGCGTAGACTGACCTTACGTTTCGCCGACGTGTTCTCCCATGGATCAAACTTGACTCGATGTTTTGTTCAGAGTCTGATGCATGTATTGGTGACTTGGATGTTGTTTTAGAGTCAACTGATGTCTTTGGTGCTTCTGCACGAGGAGATGAAGCCCTTTTGAGTTTCTCTCGGTCAATCCGTTCACTTTTACGTGTTGCAGGTTTTTCAGTGGCAGCAATTTGGGAAGGTTGTGTAGTTCGTAATACTGACAGCGGTTTTGCCCTTTTACTCTTGGGTTGTCTGCGATTTGGTAACGGTTTTATTTCAGCCTCTAGTTCTGGCATGCACACCTCACCATCGGTTTCGGTTTTCTGAGATTCCTCAAAGTCTTTTGATTCTTGATTTTCAGTTTCAGGTTCTGACTTCATAGTTTCAGGTTTTTCTTCCATCTTTGGGCAGTCAGAGTAAGTGATTTCTGCAGTCTCTCTTTCAAAACCACCCAGGGAACCACCAGGAGTTGGAGGTTTATCTTCCACAATGGGAGTATGTTCCACTGTTTTACTATCACCACATTCTACCTTCAGTTCTTTTAACTCTGGTTTTGTTTCAGTTTCATTTTCTGGTTCTGAAAGAGTAAGTGAAGGGGATCTGTTTAGCTTAACAGCAACAGGTTTGAAGTCTTCCACGGCGACAGAGTGAGGTTGCGAAACCTCAAGGATTGGCTCTACTTTTTCTTCTTTGACAACTGGCACAGGTTGATCTGAGGGTGGAGTTAAAACTTCTTTCTTTTCTTGTGGTGAAATTTCTTTAGGGGAAGGAACAAATGGTAAGGCAGTAGAGATTAATGAGGGGCTGGCTGATTTGTCATCTGCCTTTTGTACTGGCTCCAGTTCCTTATCAGGTATGATATTATCACAGTTCTGAACTTCATTTCTTTTTATGTCTGGCACTAATGAATCCTTCTCAGTATCAGGTGGAAGGTGGTCTTTGTCTTTTTGTTGCTGAAGCTCCAAAAAACGACTATGGAAAAGCACTATCGGCTCTTGTGGGATGTCACTTCCTGCAGATTCAGGCTCCGCTTCAGCAGCAACTGGCTTGTTCAAAGGCCTTCCACTTCCAATTTCTAAATCTTGATCTTTACGTTCAAGATGCTGCAAACGCCGGGAATCCTGTTCAAAGATTGAGCTGTGAAGGAAACGAGAGGCAAACAATTCCTGACGCTCTTGGTCCTGTGGCTTAAGTTCCTCCTTTTTGTCATGCAGCTTTTCATCAGAGTTAGTACGAATCTTTTTCTTTTTCATATACCAAGAAGGTATTGGTCGAGGTGTTAGTTCCACCTTGTCCTTATCTGAACACCTGTGGGAGGCTGGAAAGCGTGAAGGGAGAAAGGACCAATTGTCTTCCCTAGAAGAATACAATGTTTTGGCTCTTTCCAGGAGTGCTTTTGTATCAGGAGTTATAGTTTTATCCAAAGCAAAGGAGTAAAACTTATTCTTTTCCAAGGAGCCTGAAAGCTTCAGGTCTGTCATCCTCTTATCACGATCCCTGAGGATGTAGGACAAGGAACTATTCGACTTGGACTTGTTTTCTCCATCATCATCTGAATCAGACTGCACTTCTCCAGGTTCCAAATCCTGACCAAGGCGCTTCCGAATGCTTTCATGCTTTGAAATATCACTTTGGAATGCCATTTCCATTCTGAATGAATCAGGCTTTATCCCTCTTTCCCAGTGCTGCATTAACTCTTCATCACATCCGAGCAAGGACGTGTTAAGCTTTGGGAGCTCAGTGTCAGAAGACTGAAAATGTCTAGGCGTCAGGTCCAAACTGTTTTTCAATGACTCGGTGGTGTGTGAAAATTTCTCACCTGCTGTTGGAGAGGATTTTCTTTCTTTATTTGTACCTGTCAAAGAGACATGGGCTGTTTCATCTTCCTCGTTTTCAGAAGACTGAGCAGCTCCTATTGATGATGACATGGTGTAAATGTCTTCATTGAACTTTTGGGAACTTGAAAAGTTGCGCTCTCTTTTTAATTTGAGTATTTCAAAGTCAATATTCTCCAATTTCTTTCGTTTACAGTAAAATAAATCATCACTGGCCACATCCGGTACTGATTTTTCAAAGTCTTGAACGAAATAATCCTTTTCAAAGTCACGAGTCTCACTATGTAGTTGGTTGTCAAACTTGACTCCCTTATCAGGCTCCCCTAGCTTGGATCTGAGCCGTTGACTGTGTTCAGTTTGTTTTGTGCAAATATTAGTCTGGTCAATGTGCACAAATTGTTCATCTCCATCAGAGTCTCTGGATTTCGCTCTGCCTTGTGCGTTTTCAGGCATAACTTGTTTCTGTTCTTTTAACTCGTCCAAATCAACAGCGTTATCATCTGATATTTTTGTAAAACTTGAGGTATTTTCCCTTTTTGAGCTCTCTAGATCCATTTTAAGGTAGGGAGAGTCTAACTGATCTGTAAAATCTTCAGCCAGTTGCACTAGTTGTGAGTGCCGCTCCAGAGGAAGGCCTTCGGGGTTGATATCACTGTCTTGTCCTTCTTTTGGACTATTAACTGAAATCATCCGCACACATTTTTCTTTGTGGTGATCCTTTTTATGAATCCCTCTCATCAAAAGATTCTTATCCAAATCTGTCTCCTTAGCACTGTTCCACAGCTTATAAAGTCCAGATCTACCAAGGTCCTCTTCACTAGTTCTCTTTTGTCGATCAGCTTTACCAGAGTCTTCAAAACGCCTTTTCCTTGCAGCTAGACGGTCAATATCCACTGAAATGCCACTGTCAAATCCCATTTCAGATTTCCCATGTTTTTTGGCTTTGATTTTACCATCTTTGTCAGTGACCTCCACTGAACTGTGCATATTTTTGTCTCTGGGAACCTTCCCATGCTTACCAATATCAATTTTTGATGGCTCTGTGCGGAATGGAGGACTCCTCTGGTCAGCTGGAGGTGATGCCAGTCTCGGACTGTCACTCCCACCCCTCTGTATTTGTTTTTCTTGGACAACATGACCAATCAATTTTCCTTCTTTTTCTTTAACTCGTGTTAACTGCACCACACAAGGCAGAAGGTCTAACCTCCCTTTACTTGAGCTTTCTTTTTGGATTTTGCTGGCCTTACTACGCAGAACAGACTCAGGACTAACATCTCTTTCAAGTTCAGGTTCTGGTTCACATGTCTGGATAATAGGTGACGCCATTTTAAGCTTCTTAACCCTCTGTTTTTCACTTTTGTCTTTGTCTCCTCGTTCTTTTCGTCCAGTCCTCTTTTCCTTTTCAACCACATTCCCACTGTCAATTTCAAAAACTCTGTCCTTCTCGAGTTTTTCACTTTTATTATACCTTTCAGAGCGTGCCTTTTCAAGTTTTTCAAATCTCGGTGGAGATATTGAACTGCAGCTACCACTTCTTTCAGATGATCGACAACAAATACGGCGGTCTGAATCGCTTGGTATTCTCTCAGAGAGTGATGGAGATGCAGTTGGGCTAGCAGGTCGGCGAGTGGTAATGTGAGACGGGCTCTGGCTACGCTCAATGGTCCTCCTTCCATGATCGCGTCCACGATCTGTTTCAAAGCGCTCCCTTTCTCTCTCACGTTCCCGCTGCAGATAGCTGTATTTACGTATGTCCTGCTCATAAGGGTCAGCTCTGTATTCCCGATATTCCCGAGGGTCTTCAAAGTATTGTGGATCATAGTAATCTCCCTGATATGGGTCCCACTCAGTGTAGAAGTCCCGACTTCTGGTAGGATATTTTCGACGTGGATCTTCCGTGTACGTTCCAGGTGTTCTAACATTTTCATAATATTGTCTTTCTGCTTGAAACTCATATTGGGTTCGTCGATCATCCCTGCCAAGAAATAACCACAAATCTTGTTCAGTTTTAATATTAGACAGTCATGGAGTCAAATTATTTTGTAAGCCAATTTCACAAACCTTCTTTCAGAGAGAATATCATAAAAGTCTCGAATATCCTGACCAGATGCCTGCATTGAACGATAGAAGGCCATCTGACTTTCCTGATTTGCAAAGTCCACCTGAAGATGGAAGAAAAGCTGGTTAGAGTGTGTCAAGCACAATAACACAGAATGAAATTTCAGAGAAAAATCTATATTTTACTTGCCTTGATTTTATTCCCCCCTATTTTCCATCCCTTTGTGTCTTTAACAGCTGTTTGAGCATATTCAATGTTGTTATACAGAATAAGGGCCATTCCTTTCATCCTGTCAAGTACAACCTACAATAATGGCAGAAAATAAGGTAAAAAGTCTAGAAAGCAAACAAAAGATTAAAAAAGAAAAAGAAAAGTGCAATAATGAGCAGAAAATTAAACAGGCTTACCTTGACAACATGTCCGTATCGGCAAAAATGACGAGTAAGAAACTGTTCAGTTGTATTCGATGCTAATCCATCCAACCAAACGCATGTCGTTGGCATACTCTTCCCAAAGCCCAGCTGCAAAAAGAGAACAAATTTCAGTCAGCAATTCATTTACCTTTTCAACTTACACAAATGTCTTTGGTTGAGAAAGACAAGAATGTTGTAATGGTGTAAAGGTTATGATTTACAATTAAAATCAAACAAATTCTTACCTTTAGTCGGTTGTTTCCAAGATACTCGCCATCCATCTTTTTTATTGCCTTACAGACACTGGCAATGTCACAATATTGTAGAAAGGCATACTGTGGGGCTCCATTCACCTTCTTAATGTCAATATCCTTTGGAAAGTTAAATGTTCTGTCAGTAAGCATGATTATCTCACAGCACTGCATGCTTTGATTCTCAAACTATATGAAAATTAACCTACCACTATATCTCCAAAACGCTGGAAGATGTTAAGCAGGTCATGGTAAGTGGTGGTCTTCTCTAAGTTTCCAATAAATAATGTCCGCGTAGCCTTTGGATGAAACTCATCAATCCTCTCGTCCAAGGGCCGGAACTCATTCTCGCTTTCCGTCTCTAAAAATTGCTTAGTGTGAGCTTACTGACATGCCAATATTCACGTTTTCTTTACAATGCAGTTGGCAAAGAAAACTTACCGGGGCCATTCCAGGCTGTGACATCAATTTGCATGCCAAAAAAAAGCTTCCCCTTTGATGCTGCAAGGGCTTTCTCTTGGTCCTCTTGCTGACGAAAAAACACAAGCCCGTAGCGCTCTTCTGAAGCGCCGTGAATTTGCACAGATGTGACCTTTCCATGTTTTTTAAATTCATGGAACAAACCATCCTTCAGGCTTGTGTCTGTAAATAAAGCAAATGAACGCACATTTAGCAAAAAAATACAAAGGTAGTGATTTTTTTAAAAATAAAATTTGCCTGAATTTCATGCATCACTATTTTTTTATTATTTTTTTTTAACATTAAAAAAGGCACTTTATGCTCACATACTGCTAGAGTACCACTAAACTAACCTGTTGAGCGCACAGGGAGATTTTGGACCTTGATGCCAAAGCTTTTGCGTGGTTCATCCTTGTCAAGGGAGGATAAGGGAAGTGCTGAAGGTGCAGGCACAGCTGTTGACTGCACTGAACGTGCTGGAGAGTCATCGCTTGAGCTACTGCTAGAATCACTGTAGCAAAAGAGCAACATGAATTAAAACGTTAAAGCCTCATAGTCATCTCTCGCATTAGAGATGCACAATAAAAATGATGTGCCTGGTGACTGACTTGAGAATATAGTTACATCTTGAGAATATAGTTACATCTAATATATATATATGTATATATATATATCCATTCGCTTCCGCTTATCCTTTTCAGGGTCGCAGGGGGCGCTGGAGCCTATCCCAGCTGTCATAGGGCAAAAGGCAGGGTACAACCTGGACAGGACACCAGTCTGTCACAGGGCTAACACATAGGGACAGACAACCATTCACACTCACATTCACACCTAGTGGCAATTTGAATTATCCAATTAACCTATCCCCACAAGCTGCATGTCTTTGGACGGTGGGAGGAAGCCAGAGTACCCGGAGAAAACCCACGCAAACACAGGGAGAACATGCAAACTCCACACAGAAAGACCCCGGCCTGATGGTGGAATTGAACTCAGGACCTTCTTGCTGTGCGGCAACAGTGCTAACCACCGTGCCACCGTCCTGCCTCTCTCTCTCTATATATATATGGTAAATGGTAAATGGCCTGCATTTGTATAGCGCTTTTCTAGTCCCTAAGGACCCCAAAGCGCTTCACACTACATTCAGTCATTCACCCATTCACACACTGGCGATGGCAAGCTACATTGTAGCCACAGCTGCCCTGGGGCGCACTGACAGAGGCGAGGCTGCCGGACACTGGCGCCACCGGGCCCTCTGACCACCACCAGTAGGCAAACATGGGGTTAGTATCTTGCCCAAGGATATTTGGCATGCAGCCAGGAGGCAGCCTGGGATCGAACCACCAACCTTCTGATTAGTGGCTGACCTGCTCTGCCACCTGAGCTACAGCCACCCGTATATATATATACACACACACACACACACACACACACACACACATACATATATATATATATACATACATATATACATACATACACATACATATATATGTATATATATGTATGTATATATACATACATATATACATATATATGTATATATATGTATGTATATATACATACATATATACATATATATATATATATATATATATATATATATATATATATATATATATATATATATATATATATACACATATATACATATATATATATATATATATATATATATATATGTATGCCAGAAATATGTGTATGTATGTATGTGTATGCCAGAAAATGCCAGAAATTACTACTAGTGCACAAACAACAACAACAGTTAATATATGACTTTTGTTAACACTGCTTTAAATAAAATACCTAAATTCCAAAGACATGGTTCTGTCTAAACTGAAGGGAACTGCAAAATTACCAAGGTTAAACATTGCCTTTTCAAAATTATGCATAATTTATCTCCACATTTCAGATTAAATATTGTATATACAGATTTTCATTCTGGAAAAAAGAGCATATGATGCATTGTGGACGTGTCCTTCCACTGTTTAAAAAAATGCAATGGCTCCCAAATGATGAGAAAAAACACGCCCCTCTCCTCCCAGTTTCACATTTAGATGCTGCATCGAGTTATGAGTACAAAAACATTTGTACATGAGTCGCAAAATTCATGGCTGCCTCATCCACCTTTTATTTCAAATGATTCCCATATCTGTCTCAGCTTTCTAGGCCCTCTGCTGTTTGTTTCCTTCTCACTTTCTCCTCCTGTGCTCAGACACTCCCGGAAGAGCTGCTGACGGAGCCTGGCCTGTGGGAGTGGGCAGGCAGCCAGCATTGGCCAGAAATTTCCAGTTCCAACTGGATCTCACGGAGGGGGGGGGAGCCATTACCCATACACAGAGGTAGGCAGTGAGAAAAATATAGCAGCCGTCTCCTGAAATTTCCCCATAGCACTTCCTCATCAAACCACATGTGTCGCTACATGTCGTTAAAAGCTGTGGACTCTGCTGTGTCCAAAGGTGATGCCGTTAACCCCTCTCCAGTATGTTTATTTATGCGGTGGAGTAAATCCTCTTGGGCAGACATGCTTAAAACGGCAGGATTCTTCTCCATTTGATTTACTTGTAAATTTATAGAAACTTGGATGAAAATACAGTTACCACAAATAAAGCCACATACGGCAATGCACAAAAATGAAACTGACATCACAATCACAAAAATGCACACACAGCATACCATGAAACATCGAAAGTCCACATATCCTGTGCCATTATGGTATGAGTCTAAGCTGTTGTACGCAAATAATTCGACCTATAGTTAGGTTGTGTGAGAGGGTGTGTGAGATCAAACTACCTAAACCTTACTTTATTTTTAAACTTGTGTTTTGGTTTTATTTTGGACAAAATGAGTACTATATTTTACCAAATGTATCTTTAAAAAAAGACTTACGATAAGTTTAGCATGTAAAGTATAAAGGACCTGAATAACACATGGATCCATACTGAAACCAGACTCTATCGAAGGCAAGCTAGCTGTAAACGTAAAGCCTTCCTAGCAGAAATAAAATGCGTCTCAACTTAATCCAGTTTATGTAAAGCAGTTCAGGTCAAATCTTAACTACGTAACAATTGTGTCACTAAAGGTATCAAAGGTCATTCTCCAAGTTTCTTTGGCTCCTATCAGCAAATAAAACACGGGCAAAGTTTTAAAAACCAATGAGGGAGGGGGACAATCAAGTGTGGAGTAATATTCCTCGTCATGCCGTGTCTGTGAAATGTATTTTTTTTTCTATCGTGCAGATACTTCTCTGCAATTGTCACCTTCCACCCTTTGTATCTCCTGCTGGGTGGAGCCTCTAGATACGACACAGTCTCTAAAACAGAAACAACGAGCCTAACTTTACAGGTTTGGCCACAACACTGTGTCTGTCTGTCCACACATACACATGCTAGTGAAGAAAGCGACATAAAGGCAAAGTAAACACAGCTTCCACATAAATAGGTGCCACCTGTTCTATAAAGAGCCTATGCTAACGAATGACAGAAGTTAAATGCACACATCTTGCACAAGTCTGAGTTTGTTTGGTGTGGGTGTGAAAAATATTGCGCAATCCATAGTTATAGATGATAAAAACATAAGCTGAGGAAACCGCTTTTTTATTGAACACAGATAATGACGGAAATATGAGTTCATTTCCAAGTGCAGAGGCCAGTTTGGATCCAGAAGGCCACAGACTGGGATGCACAAAGGTAAACAACAGCACATAAGTAGAAATATTGACAGAAAGATTAAGCTTCACTCACCTGCCACTCGTACTGCTGCTGGTACTGCTGACTGAGTCTGAACTGGAGGAACGGCTGCGAGAGCCTGACCCACTGTGGGAGCGTGGAGGACGAGTCGCCTGACTCACCAGTCTCTGAGGAGAGGGATTTCGTGAATGCGTCGAATGTGGAGACCGGCTACGACTGTGGCGGTAGGAACGTTCCCCACGCCGACCCCTATCCTCCCGATACAGGTCCCTGTGAACCACACTGGCCAAAGTAAAGGGTTCCCGGGCTCGAGACTCGTAGCGAGGCTCGGGTGTCTCAAATCGACAAGGGCTCCTGCTGTGGGAGCGGTAGAAGCCAACCCCGCTGGAAGTAGACCCTCCGCTTCCTCCCGTTGTGGCCCCTGAAGATCCACTTGTTCCGGTGTTCCCAGAAACGGCACTAACTATAGTTCCACCGACTCCTGACGGCACAGTTGTACCACTTCCGCTGGAGGTACCAGACCCGCTCCCAGCTGTGCTTAGAGTTCTCTCCCTCGCGTCACGGTAATAGTCTGTTTCATAATGCCGCTGACGGTCAAAACTGCTACCAGTACGCTCGTGAAGTCCATAGGCACTGTGATCGTACCCCCGATCCCGACTTTCAGCGGTCCTAACAAACATGAAGAAACAACAAGTTATATTACAGTTACACTTTGGGCATAAAAAGATAGCTGCTAGCATCAGACAGTAGACAAACAAAAATGAACAGGCGTGTCTGGTGCGTTTGTCAATAATTAGACACATGGAAAGATTGGGCAAAGTGTTTTGAGAAGGGCCAAGCTAGTTTTCCCCCCCATCTTAAAGAAAGCACTATACCAAGGGGATTAAAGTAACAGCTTGATGAAACTGAGCATCAAGTCTGACATGTTTTCATGGCCAAACCATTTATGGCTTTCAGATGAACTGTATCAGATTCTTCTGCGACCAAATCTACACTAGAAATCCTCTTTCTAGAACAAGAATGCTGCTATCAGGATGTTTTTCGTGCATTTCTGTCAACTCCAAGGTGTTAATATAAGCTTTATGTTCATTCTTTTTTTTAGATATATCAGTAAATCAACATAGCACACCAACATTTTCAGCAAAAGGCATGCATCTGGTTTATAACAGAACAGAAATCTATATTATATATCAGAGCTACCGTAATAACAGGAATGGCAGATTATGTCATTATAGGCTGTAAAGTCCTACTGGTCTGCACACTATAACAGAAGCCACTTCTAAAGGCGTTTTATTAGTCAAGCCTGGATAAAGGTTTTCGAGGTGACTTTTGACGAGCCTTTTGTTTATATCGTTACACAATTTGACACCACTTGTTCCTCTGAAAACTGAATCTCCTCAGTAGCATCTTTTGTGAAGACGCACATTAGAAACGGCCCTGAAAGGACATTCTGTTCAGACCCGAACACTCGCTTTCTGAATAAAGCAATCAGAAATTAATTTGGTAATACGACCGCTGTGTCATTACAGCAGTCGTATTACCAAACTCGCCATAATGAGCGGGACAGGGCGGCAATTACCACCGTTTGAATTCAGATCAAATTATAATCAGCAAATTAGCCATGATGTTCCGACACAAGGCAGAATATGGTTTAATATGACAACAGTTACAAAACTTCATTATAGTGCTTCTGTAGATAAAAAAACACGGCGTTTATTCTTCTAGCAAGGTAAAATCAGAGGATGGAAAAATAGTTAGATTATAGAGTCAGACTTTAGAAAGGAAAAAACTGCGAAGTCTTATTTAATTTACTGCAAAAATCATTATATTTATATCTGTGTAACAAAGGTATAACTATTCAAATAACTAATCAAATATATGTCTAGTCAAAGCTTCATAAAGCTAGTGTAATAGTAACTAAATAATACTAGTAACTGTATTTGCTGTATGTGTGCACAGTCTGTTCATAAGGCTGAAAAAAAGAGAGAGGGGGAAAAAAAAAAAAACATCCATATCATAAAACTGAAACATCTTGAGGTTGATTTTGTGCATTGACAAAGGTCCCATAGTTCTGGTGCTTTCCAGAACCTGCACTACCTTCTTCTCTCCTCCCCTAACATTTCCTGCCAATCTCCACACTGCACAACTCACTGTCTGAAAGAAAGAAAGCCTCATGTGCAAACTATACAAATGTTAACAAGACTTGAAGAAAAAAAAACCATTATCTCATTTTATTCCACAGACTGACTTTTTAAATTTCCTAAATGCAAATCTTTTGAAAGGTTTGGCCCAGCAGAATTTTTTTATGCTTTTGTCTATTTGTCTAAAAATGTGTTTATGTAAACATTTCCTTGCTTTTTTATTTGCCCGTAGTTGAACTGCATGGTCAAAAAAAAAGCTTCATATTAAAAGGTAATTAAGCAGTGTCAGGGTTATGAAACGGTCATGAATGAGTTTTGCTTCGCAACTGGTTCCTTATGTGTCATCACACGTTTAATGGTTTTACATTTACAGTTTTTCAGTGTTCGTGCTCTACAGCTTTAAAGTGGGGATTCCACTGCAAGTCTTCTATCACTTGATTTGGATCATTTCATTAGTGGAAATTCTTGCACAAATAAAAAATGTCAGTTTAATGAAATCTGGTGATTCAAACCAAACAGCTGACCTAACGATCTGGATTTCTTTATCCACAACTGTAGTGAAATCGGCTGCCTGCATCTCAATCAGATGCTGCCTGCATCTCACTGAGACGGCAAATGGATTAGACCTGGCGTTACAGAAGGCGTCTGCAATTCCTCTTAAAACATATGACACAAGCATCTTTCCTCCTCACTGTCATTTGGTAAATGATGCTGAAGATTAGATTAGGTTTTTCTTTTTTGCTTTTGTTCCCAAATCTGGCCATTACACCTGTGTTCAAAATATTTATGCTCATACTTTATTGCTATATTTAAGGTGACCCCCAAACATCCACTTAAACCTAACCCTTTGTATTAAATTCATAACCCATTTTACCATCTTCTGTGGACCATAAAGTGGCAAACCTGGAAATATCCATCAGTGTTAAACCTTTGACATAACCAGGTAGTAACCAGGAAGTCATCCATGAAGTCTTTTCACTAAGGGTCGTAAGAATCAAGAAAAGACTGTATGCAGCATTCACACTGCTGAAAAATCTTGAGGGTAATTTAAGTTTAGGAGACTGACACCACGTCTGTATTTTGTTGCATATACATAAGAGTAGAGCAGGTTAGGAGAAAATACTCTTTCAGCTTATTTGATTTAATCATCTGTGTGCTGGATTCATGAATAACATCTATGCTATAACGATGTCGGCTGTAAAAATGACGGATTACCTTGACCCCTAGGTGCTCTCGAAAATGCTAATTTGCTGGCGCAAGGCTCACTGCTCAACAGATACCTTTCAATTTCTCTTCAATTTCACTCTACACAAATCGGCTTTTACATTATTCATCGAGCTTAAAAATAATTCTGTTAGACTTTCTTGACAGAATTTCCATCAGTGTTTGATTATTATCTACTGCGGAGCATGCTAAGCACCTGTTTTGGGACACGTGAATAGCATAATTATGAGGAGACATGCCAGCAGCATGACAAAACGCTGCCTTGTATGGAGGCTCCGTCATATGGGAGCAACGCATGCACATCCATTTAAAATCAGTATAAGAGGTTAATTGTTAAATATCCATTTTGCAGTACAAACAACAAATTGAATCTAATTGTTGAGAATCTCTTTGTCTTGCAAGCTAGAACACAAACTATAGAGCTAGGGTTTAGCGATATCTAAATGTTTAATTTAATTAAAAAGAAAATTTTGAAAACAACAAAATAGGAATATTTCTTCTGGTAATCCAATAACTGGAGGTCACTTCACCACTCAGTGAGTTGCACGATTACACAGAAACATTACATACATCTCTTTTGTTAAATTGTAAAGCTTCTATAGTATAAGTGGCAGAGAAAAGCCAGAAAATCTAACAACATTACAAAAGGAATATCCTACATAGAAATAATATTAAATGTGCAGCGTGTGTTTCAGGAAGGATTGTAGGTCATTTTTGTAAAACAATTACTTAAAATATTGTTGCCACTGTACTGTTTCTAGAGTTTAAAATGATATTTAGGATTTCAATTCTTGTTTTAAAGCTGACAAAAATTCAGATATTCATTTAAAATGATCCAGAGCTGACAAATGACTACAATTTTCTTTCCCTTGTCACTCTACCAACATTTTAATAAGAACCAAAATTAAATCAGCAGAATTGTAATATGTAAATATGTTGTTTTGGGGTGTTTTAAGTAAAATTGATTTTATATTAACTAATATTTACTAGCAACTGGTCAGAAATGAAAACTAAAAAGATTTCTGACAAACAAGGTAATATAAGCATCATGGTTCATGGACCGAACATGCTTACGTGCACATTCAGGGCCCAGGCAAATAATTAAATCAAATTAATCAAAGCAAAATTAATTAAGCAATACATGTATAAACAAACTAAAATCTTAAAGTGTGACTGCAACAAAACTTGAATTAGTGAAAAACACGAAAAATTTATTTGATCTACATCACTTTTTATTTCTTTTCCTTCTATTTTACTGCATTTAGCCATTAGGAGAATCCCACCCCCACACTTCACTGCATATTTCTTTAATCATAGGTATGTGACAAATACTTGAATTTTGAGCATTTTAAAAGATTCTGTAGTTTTTCTTATGTTAAAATATTAATATTTTATATTAAAAAACATCTTTACAATGATCATTCGTTATAAATATCAGCTGCGTTGTGAATTCTAAAGAGGAGAGAGGGCTGGGGGAAGGAGTTGAAGGTGGGGTCAGGTCAGGTGAGAGGCAGAGCAAAGAAAGCAATACAGGTAAGGTTCAAACTCACAGGCAGTAATAATGCACCAGCTATTTTGGTTAGTGTGGAAAATGGAGAGAGACAGGGGTTCAAACTAGGGGGTTAGAGAGGACAGCTAAAATGCACAGGGCAGGACATACCAACCTTTTGAGAGAGTGGTAACTTGACCTATTATTCCAAATACAATTTTGGGAGATAGAACTTTGTGAGCAAAAACTGGGCAAAAATGTTGAGTGGAGAAGGGAAAAAAAATGAAGAAAACTAGTTCACAACAGAATACGTAATCCTCGTCTTCAGCACACGGGACCTCATGAGCACAAATGAGTGGTAGTGTCTGTTTAGTTAAAACAATGAGGACAACTTTGGCCTTGTAGAGATCCATGTTAGGATGCTTTGTGTGCTGGAAAATGTCCGAGTCTAAATATCCATCCAAACAGGAGTGAAAAAAACAAAACCTGCGTTGTATTTCAGTCCGATGCAATAAATACATGATATCCAGGAATCCACCTTTAGTTGACCAGTGATTCCCCAACAGCAATGGTTGATGTGAAAAATTAAGTCTTGCGTCTTTTGCATTAAGTCCTGCACATTCCACTTTGGCCAACACCGTTCACAGCAACAAAGTAGTCAAATTCCTTTTGTAGAGGGAAGGAAATATGGCCACAAAAAAGTTAGGAATGAGGAAGATGTCACATGAGTAATCCAAGTTCTTGTTCATAGTAGCACCATACTCATCCCAACGGTGAACAACATGCATAACAGTTCAAAACACTGTTGGATGTTTATGTCTGCTTTTTCGCTTTCAAGCAGAAGAGAGTGCATGCTGTCCCAGCCTGGACAGAGTCAATATCAAACACTGTTCATAGGTGCAACGCGCTGCTGACACGGTGTAATTGTATCCAAAGTTTAATTATAGTTCCACATTTAGGAAAGAAGGAGGTAATCCAGAAATTTGACGTAGGTTATCTCCAATAGCATGGATGGTAGCAATTTTCCAGTCACAATTTCCAGCAGTCCTCTTTGCATTGTATGATCCAAATGTTCGCTTTGCTCATCGAGTCTGCAAGTCTCAGTTGTTGGAAAGTTTAAAAAGAAAAAAAAATCATCTCCACAAAAATAAGGCGGGAATAAGAGTCTTTTGCTCACTTGTTTCTGTTGATTCTACTGAGTCGGATCACCAGTAGAGGTCTCCCAGCACTCAATTTGTAATGCCCTGATTTTAGACATAATCCCAAACAAAATGAAAAAAAAAAAAAAAGAACCAAGAAAGCAACCCATACCTTTAGAATGACCGCATATCCTTTAAGTACTGGGCCAGAGTTAATCCAACAGTGGGGAATAAATATCCTCTGTAGATCCTCCACATGACTCCAGCCCGCGACAGAAGTGCACACCTCAGTGAGGTGGGCGTTATAACTTAAAGCCAAATTAGACTAATCCAAACAATGGTGTTCTATACATGTAATGTGTGCTCTTGGATGTTTGGTTACATGATGAAAAAGGGGTGATATTAATCCTCCGACAAGGGCACGTAACTCCAGATTAGGGGAATCCCGGGGATGGCTGCTGGACCACTCTCTCTTTTTCTCTCTTTCCCCCACTCTGTATTCTCTATCTTTCTCTCTCTCTCTCTCTTTCCAGAAATCGCCAATAATCCTGGGAAATTTTACGATATCCAATCTTTGCCCCGTATTTTCCTCAAATGATATTTCCACCTCACAGAGATGCTTAAAGGTCACAAAGATAATCCCCAACAGCCATTTAAACTACTGACTATCATTCGACTATCAGATACACTTGCAAACGTGCCCTCGTTTTAACAAAAATATCTTAAGTGTCTACCTGTAAGTAGGAATCCAGGAGCGCTGGCTGCGCTCTGAGGAACTTAGAAGGGATTCCTATTAGATTTCATTGTCGAACACAAGCTCATTTTCTCCTCTTTAACCCCCAAACAGGTAAATGAACAGATGGTGAAAGATGGTTGGAGGTAAGGTGTTTACCAGAAACTACGGTTCCCCCTGCCTTCAGAGAAACTTTGTCCACTTACCCGTCTAGTCTGCGTTCATAGCGTCCATCTCTGCTGTGAAGCGACGTGGGGGGCCCATACACGGCCCCCCCTGCCGCCCTTGTGAATCCTGATACATCCCGGCCGCGAGAGCTTAAGGACAGACTATCGTCCAGCCCCCTCGCCGCACTAGGAATTGTTCCTGGTTCATTGTAATCAGTGCGCAGGTCTCTGTCCCCCATCTTGTTGACAGCATTGTGAGCCTTCTGAGCACTTTTAATGTCCACAAAATCCACAAAGGCCGCGACTCCACCTTCTGATCCCCGCTTGGGCAGGACCTTGACACTCTCCACTCGTCCATATCTAAAGTCAGAATAGATTAAAAGCATGGTTACCACCAGGTTTGCAGCTGCAAATGTGTTGCATAACTTTTTAGGAATGTTAAAAAACACACAGGGTTCTGCACAGTCCTGAAATTGACTGTGCGTACATGTGCACAAATGTCTGTGGCAACGAGGGAGATGAGGCAATTTTGCTACTCTTACTTTCCCTACTGTGGTACTTTCTAACACGGCAACAGTAACCCAGCAACTGGACTTGAAACCCTGCCACATTGCGTGTTAATAAATGCATAGATTTTCTAAAATTAGCACGTTTTCCGAGCAAAAGGTGCTGCCATGAAGACACAGCTACTGAAAAACACACAGATGAGGTTTTGAGCAGTTTATACAGCGATGGGGTTTCTTTAAGAAATTCCTATTTCCTTTAAGAAATTCTTAATTCCTAAGAAATTCCTAATATATATATATATATATATATATATATATATATATATATATATATATATATATATATATATATATATATATATATATATATATATATATATATATATATACACACAAGACACACATGCAGAGTATATTTATATTATATATTATAGCCTATATTTATTTTTAAGGTGTAATGGGAGTTATAATTGCTGAATACACCCTTTTCAGTCTTGAAAATGACAAAACACCTGATCAACTGAGGATTCAATTTTGGGATGAGAAGGCTGTTACAGAAAATTTCTCCCACTGGAGAGTTAAGAAGCTGTTATCATCTTCTATAGCCCCACCACCACCACCACCACCACCAAAAAAATGGGTCTTTTAGCAGTGTGATTTTTTGCTGTCCAAGACAGACAGTAGGGTGATCACAAAATTTATTGGCATGCCAGTTCCCAACACCGAACAGCCCCCGACGCCATTTTAGAAAAGCTGTTCACACTGCTTACTCATTCTGTCGTCCCCCATCTTCAATGACTTCTATCACACATTGGGCTGTCATGCACCTGCATACCCTCGCTACCTCTGGGTTAACGCTGGAGCTGAGGTAGCGAGCTGAAAAAAAGGGGGGAAAAAGGGCTCGCCAGCACCGTTCCCCCTACTGCACAAAAAAGAAAGAGATGCTGCCAGTCGCCATCCCCCCCCCAAACATAACGTTACGTTGTACTTCAAAGAGGGGGTTATGTAAATAAAACGGTGTATATAGGTAGCTCATTTTTACTGCTGCTCTCGGAGGCTGCACGTATTAGATACGAGCCATATTTGTAGCTGAGTCTCTGCATCAACCCACTGCAAATAATAAGACCGCGAGAGGGCAAAGCACCAAATGCATATCATCTGTTTTTATATTTCATCCAGCTGTAGGTTTGGATGAGGGTGGGGGAGGTGGGGGGTGCTGTGGGACGAGTATGGCTTTCGGTTACACTGTGGTTATTAAGGATTAATGTTGCCATTTAGCAGCTTTCATCCGATATGGCGACGCCCACACAGTGATAATAATTAAAAATCCAAAACAACAACAATAAAAAAAAAGGTCTCATATGGGCAAACTGGTGTTTTTGGGGCAGTCTGGTTTCCAGCATATGAACGGAGACGCGGGCTGCTATTTCCTTGACAGCCGAGAGAGGAGAGAGGCGAGAGCGCGCAGACAACCGTGAAAGCCACACGCAGGGAAAAAAATAGAAAGAAAACGTATTTAAATCATTATTCAGCCCGAGGAAGATAACAAAGAGCTAAAGGCACACAGACAGTCTCCGGCGGCTCGCTCTTAACCAAAAGTAGCAATGGAGCTCAGTGCGATTATGGCAGGCTGCATTACAAATATACATGTGTGTGCGTGTGTATACATGGATATGCTGTCTGATCTCCCCTGAAATCAGATCACGCTGCAGGCTGTGCGAGTCAGCGCCGTTTTAACAACCATTTTCTGTAAACACTACAGCGTTACAGCACTGCACATCTGCTCCGCGGCACAGCCGAGCCCGGTCAATCACAGCCAGTTTGCCGCGGCGATGTTGCAGCGTGGACGGCGGCGTGACGGCGTCACCTTTCGGCTTCTACAGACTTGTGTGAAGATGTAGGAACGGAGCAAACGGCACGCTCTCATAGATGGGTGCACAGCGTGCTAATACACCGCGGTGTGTGTGTGTCTGTGTGCGTGTGTGCAGGTCTGACTGGAAGCAGTGACCTGACAAACTCACAGAGTCGAGTCAGACAGCAGAAGCAAACACAGAGACTTTATGGTGTCTGCCGGAGATGCGGGCACGTATAAAAGCACGGGGCTCTCCGGGTAGACTGAACTTTGTTTACACTGACTGTGCACCACAAAAACAATAAACAAGAAAAAGCCCCTTCTTTACGGTCACCCGGTGGAAAGGTAGGCTGCTTAAAAGTCAGCCTGCTTAAAAATCAGCCTGCTGGCAATGCGCACCAGGAAGACGTAAGAGGGGTGAGTAAAGTTATCACCTAGCTCGACAAGTTAATAAGCGTGTCAAAATGGCAAAACCATATGTCCGCTGGCTGCTTGGCTTGGGGTGGCTGAGGCGTGCTAGCAGATTTTGCTTTTTCGTCTCAGCTCAAACGCAGGAGCACCGTGTGTTGTTGTTGCTGCTCGGATTGTGTGTATGGAGAGAGAGAGGGGGGACTGACAGCACAGTTGCCAAATGGGACTTTGCTACAGGGAAACCTCCTGCTTCATCCCGACTTCTCTAAAATGTGACACAACAGAGAGAGAGATGCTGGACGTGCACCGCTCTTAACATTACAAAACGCGCACAAACACACACACACACACACACACACATACACACACGCCGCTCATTTGTGTTTCTACTCACCGCTTGAAGTGCTCAATAATTTTCTCCTCTCGTACATTTTCGGGTAAATTTCCCACCCATAAATGTCTGGTTTCCCGGACCATACTGTGTGCTCCTGCTCCCCGATCATACAGATGAGTTTGCTATGTCCGTTTCTCCCCGTGCAAAATACAAAAGCTCTGCAAAATAAACGGCGGACAAGAAAAAAGATGCTTGGCGCAAATCATTGACTGCTCGTTGTGGCCCAATGTAAACCATTAGGCTGTATCCCCGCACGCTGTTTGATACTCTTCAGTGTTAAAGCGCGATCTTGCACCTCATGAACGCGCTCCGGTCTGTTCCCGTGACTAGGCGCGTCCCTGACACCATGCGACCTTTGGGTGTCGAAAGAAAGCATGTAGCTTCCTAAAAAGATGCAGCAACTTCGCTTGTAATGAGAGGCACACCGCGCAGGCGTGGCTTTGTGTGTGAACTTCTTTTTTTCCCTCCCCGATGAGACGGTCTTTCACCCCTGCGCATGCGTGAGAAAACCCCTGGTTGAATGGTGGTGCTTTGACATCTGCAGCTTCACAAGAGGATCCCATCAGTGGCAGTTAAGTGTGGCAAGGTGAATCATCCTGCGCACAGCACAGTGAGCCCAAGTTTGGTATTTTTATGTTTCAACGTTGTAATAGTTCAGTTGTTATCAAAGCACAGGCAAAAAAATGTCGCCCCATAATTGTAAAGTGAGCCATCAGCTCACATGTTAAAAAGTTACCAAAGCCTTCAGTGTTGCTCCCTGTCACCTAGCTGGTTGGCACTCATTTACCATATCCAACTGCTGGGACTTCAGATCACTGCTCTGTTTGTCTGCACAACAAATCAGCAGAAACAGCAGTAGCTGCAGTCCAGTCATTCATAAGAATCAGGAGACTAGATGCACTCTCATTCTAAGCACAGGTTGTGTTGAAGTTTTTGACACTTGAAGCGGAAACTTGCACACAGGAAACAGGAAACTGAAGGACAGCTGTGGGCTACTCTGCATGCTAATAATCTAACAAGAATGTGCTGCAAGTTAATCTGTGACCAACTTATTATAATAAGTTATAATAAGTTTAAGAGATTTTTTTTTCTCCTTAACTTGAATTAGTGTGAATAATATGCTATGTCTTCCCAACACTGGTGGGATGTTTTAGAGTAGACTGCTATCTGGAACAGAACAAAACACCACATGAGGGCCTTTTTGTCTCGTTCAGTTGGGTTCAATACACTTTCTGTTTATCCCTTTAGTTTTGCACTTAAGTGTGTGAAAACTGAAACAAAAACGTTTCCACATAAGCTGATATAAGGCACTGTTGCAGGGAAATAGGGGAAACCACATAATTCATAACTTATGTATCACAGAAAATAGTTTGCTTGTCAGTGTGTCAAGTGAAATTACAGGAAGTTTAGGTGGATTTTCATGAGTTTCATATTTTGACAGATATGAAACTTATGTGGGAAACTGTTCTTTTGTATGGAAAAGATCAACGTACTGCTAGATCAGTAAAAAAAGAAAAAGAAAAGCTGAGGCAGTGACACAATAAATAAAATCCCCAAAATTCAGAATCCCCAAGCCGGATCGTCCAGAAAAGCAATCCAGCAAACTCGAGACAACACGGCTAAGATTACAGTAAGAAACTTTACCACACTGAGGTAGTTTGAATGTGTTTGGAACCTTTAAACTTTGAATTGACACATATGCCTTCTGCATGTTGCACCTGCAGTCTGTCAGAGCAACAAAAAAAAAGATGCTTTGACACATTTAACTGCTTCTACTACTGGGTTACAAAAGGCACAGGGAGCTGTTAAGTCAAGTACTTTGACCTGGTCTGAGCTCTACTTTAAGCTAATAAGTAACACAAAACAATCAGGCCCCTGTCCAAAAGTCCAAGAGTACAGTGGCGATAAGCCCTCTTGTAAGGGAAAATACAAACTGTATGTGTGTGTATTTTTCTTTGACAGACTATCCCCATTATAAAACATGCACACTTTCTCTGAATGACCACCATGACTGATAAATAACAGACCAAATAATGATGTCCACATAATCAAGAGGGGCGTCAACATTTAAGTAAAATGGTAGATGAACAACTATTTTCTCCACATTGTGTTGTGCCCAAATCCTCCTTGGAGCTGAATTGTTTTATTTTTTATTTTATTTGTAATTTTTTGCCTGTGGAAAATGATCACTGGCTTGTTTGGTTTGAAAAAAAAGCTGCAACTACAGCGGGGCATTATTCTGCTTTTGTTACTATATTAAGAATACTTAAAGGGAGAAGTGCGCCTGCGTTAAAATGCAGTAACAGGGGACACGCGAAACTGCTTTGCGCATGCGTCCACTGTGCCTATCAGATGAAGACAGAACAATCTGGAAATCTCCAGAGGAGGTTACAACGGCGCTCAGTTAGTTCTATGGGCATTTTCACCGTACTCGGGTGCTCAGAGCGTCCTCCCTATGTCTACTGAAAGCGTCCTGATGTGGAACTTTACTCCATTAAAAGTCTAATAAACCTCTGGGAGTACAATTTCTCATTTTGGTGGATCGGCTAGACACCAAAAAACTAAATTTCATCTTCAGTGATTTTCAGACGTGGATTATCGTGGAAACTGGACCGTCAGGCTAATGTTTCCCCCTGTAATTTTTTTTGACACGGGATGACGGGACTGACATAACAAAAACCCTCTCATGGAATATGTTTCTGTCTGTCCACAGCTCTCAATAAAGACAGATCTAATGGGCATAACACCGGCGACACATTGTGGATTTAATTCGATATGGGTGTTAAATTGTCACACGAAGTCAGGCTTTAACCTTGGCTACTGTTATTGAGACAATGTAGCACAGACTGGAAGGGCGGTATCTCAAACTTCCTCATAAAAAGCCCCTTTGAGTGTAGCCTAATAAAGCGAATTTGGTGCCATTACAACAACAGTGTGAATTAATACGGCTTGCTAGCTGTTTAACTGTGTTTGTCCAACAAAATGGAGCTAAGGTCGACGCATAATCAAGTAAACTAGCTTTTTCTTTGTCTAACGCCATTTTGTGTGTCTTTGGAGCACTAACGTTGTCGTCAGCCATTTTGCCTTTTCTTTTCAAGCACACAGCCTTAGAACACTAGCAGAGCACAATGGTGTTTGCGGGCCTGTCGCGGGGAAATAAGTGAACAAACAACAAAACAATAAACGAATAAGCTTACCCACTGCCCAGGCTGTGTGGTATGCAGTTATTGGATGTTTGCAGTCATGTCAGTACTGCACTTAGTAATGTTAGCTCCTCTGTAGAGTGCATTTACCTGCTGTAACAGCGACTGCTTTAATGGTTAAAAACGACGACGTGATATGGGAGTCTAAATTTACATTTTCTGTCGGGTTTTTTTTTCCAATAAATGGAATAATTTCCTATTTTGTGCAGCTTTATTATTACTTCTGTTTCTGTTGAATGCCTACCTTATACTGCAAGAATAAAAGAAAGGGGTTCAGCGTTGGTGAAATATAAAAAAAATGGGTTTTGTATTGCTTCTCAACTGAAAATGCTGGGAAATGCGAAATCTACTGAATAAAAAAAATAATAATACTTTGACCTTAATCTGCTCTACTGGAAATGATCTCAAACGGTAAATCTTCCCAAGAGGTCACACAGACCCAGACAACCATTATTGTTGAAACAGTATACGACTAACAGCAGGAAGAAAACAAGCTTAAAAACACATCCTTAGCATCCTAAGTAAAATGAACTCCAGGACTTGTTGAAAGGCTGCCTATTGAATAGTTGTTGATAACCATGAAATTGTTCTTTTAGAAAATGTGAAAAGACTGTAAACATTCCTTACATGAGTTGTGTCAAATATTTAATACAAAATGCATACTACATTGTAGGTAGAAAGCAACGTTGCCTTGATATGATTTCCACTAAATAGTGCCATTAAAGAGACGTGCAGGCTTTAAAATCCCAGAGTGCCTATCTCTGATGCTCCTTCTTGAAGGCTCGTGGTTTTTGCTGACGCTCCCTCCTTCTGTACTCTGTATAATCCTCTTCATCCTGTGTGAACACAGCAAAATATGATGCTAGAAACATGGGTGACTGAAGACATGTCTGCTGTTAAGCTACAGCCAGACATATAGCTTAGTGAATGATGTAGCCATGATTTCTTGATATGCATGATTCTCAATCACCACATGAGCTACATTTTAATAGCAAAACAGACCCGACTCACCTTAAAAGTCTATTCAAATGCAAGGTTTTTTTACATTTGTTTTATTTTGCATTATACTTTGTTTAAACCCCGCAACTTTAAATAGGTCAGCTCAGTGAAAGGAAAAGTAGACTCAGTATTCTGAGTCAGAGATCACGTTGACCTGAATCTGTCTTGGGGGTCTTAAACCTTCTCCACCCGGGATACAAGTTGGAAAAAATCGAGTGTCATCTTGAGACTCATCTAATGAACATATTGATATTCTGCTCCAGTTTTGGGAGGCCTCGGTGGGAACGAAGTGCTTTTGGCCCCGTGTGCCGCTCCCAGGGAGACTCACTGACCTGTGAGGATGCTGCATCCAGCAGATCCTTGGTGGGGAGTAGACAGCTAGCCTCTCCGAGGAAACATATTAGGATGTGGAATACGTCTGCCCAGCGTCCAACAGTCAGCATCAGGACCATCAAACCCCCGAGACGCACCACCACTGCGTTGAGGACGGCCTGGCTGCTAGGCAGACGGTGTTGCTCTTCTACAGAACCATGACATTAGAGGACTATTAGGGAGAAGTATTTGATTTACATTTAAACAAACTAAGCAAATGTCTTAGATTAGCCACAGATGCTGTAGTGATTAGTCAGGTGAATTGAGAAGCAAGTGATGCTACTGGCATATCGCTTTGTAAGGGCTTATGTCTTTAAACGTTTCTCACCCTGCATGTACACCACCAACAGCGTATAGCAGATAGTAAGTGGTGTCCAAAACCTAAGGGCTTCTGTTGCAGAGAGGAAATGTTGGTTGATCGTTGAAACAGCAGCCAGCACAGCCACAGAGAAGGTAATGATGATGGTCCTGCACAGCATGGGCAGCAGGGAGCTGCCCGATGTGAGGAGGCTGATGCAAATGCCGCAGTAGCCCTGTGAGCTGTGGAGTTTATACAGAGCTATGACATGGTGCAGCAGGTTTGTGGCCTGCCTAGCCAGAAACCAGCTGAGTGCTGCTGCCAGGAGCAAGCATAGCCAGCGCTGCGCCGCCCCCTCGTGTAGAAAGTGCAAACTGCAGGTTAGGGCGCAACCCAGAGAGAACTGGCTTTGAACTAACAGCTGCTGCAGAAATTTCCCCGACTCCTGGGAAAAAAAGAGGAGCACGAGTGATGAATGAATCAAAGCAGACGGCGATGGCTGTCGCGAGTCATCCTGACACCAACTCAGCAGAGTAAGCCACAGAAAAATCACCTTATACAGCTGAGGCATATTCATATATATTTTTATCACATAATTGGTTTCTTACTGGTCCAGCTGTAACCAATCCAGAGACAGCTCGAAGACAGAATTCTAGTACCACCAGTGAGGCCACACGGGAGCCCACTACACACAGTATCCCAGTTACAAAGAGAAACTGAAGCAGCCCAGTAAGTCCAGGTTTTGTCCTTATCGGATGACCAGATGTCTTCCGAGTTGATGTGTCTTCACCATTTTTTTGACTCCAGCTCCAAGTTGTAGGGAGGAGGGAAAAAAAGTCACATCAAAGACATAAAAATAAACTGTGTGGACGATGAAATCCCTTTAAAATCAATTATTTTTAAAAGTGAAAATGGGAAATTCTTCAGCAAAACACCACATAAGTCTGTACACAAGAGGCGACCTCTCTCACCTCTCCTCCAAGAATAAATGCACTCTCAACAGGGAGCACAGCACAGAGATCCCACATGCAGCTACCAGCCCTGCAGGTCAGATAGCCGTGAATTTTGAGCACAAGTAATAACAAACCTCAGACATTTACTCTTTTAATAAATGGCCCGCAGCCGTGCTGAAGGATGAGGAACTCACCTTGGAGTAAACTTTCCAGTGGATTTATATCTAGAGTCAGCCACCCTGGTAAGAAGTAGGAAGTTGGAAGAAGCCATGTGATGAAAGATAACATAGTACTACCTCAAGGGAGGAAAAATCACCTTGAATGTCTATAAAAGTAAGCTACTTTAAGCATCTGCACTCTCAAGATTCATCTTTTATGGTTCATAGATCGCGTTACAGTGTTGTGAAGTATCAGCTCAGCGCTTCCGTTTTCTTTCTGTTGCCCCAGCGTTGTGCTTTGCTCACCCAGAAGCCTGTTCTGTGTCCTGTACCAAAGTTCAACTGAGTGTCAGTGGAGCAGAGGCGCCCTCAGGCCTGAGTCATGGCAAGATAGTGGAGGTTATTGCACCATGGGAAAGACTTTACACTCTCTCTGAAATATAGTCGCAAGCATTAGCTGAGTTCTGTGGTGATCTGCACGTAACAGCATGGGATTATTCTGATGGCATTAAACACAAGAAACAGTTGTAGACTTGCAATATTATTAAACAGCAATATTGTAATAATAATATGTGAAAAGAAATTAGAGTGTGCACAGTAATTACCTAAAGAGTTATGGGTAGGCAACTCCAGGCCTCAAGTGCCAGTATCCTAGAGGTTTTAGATGTGTCCATGATCCATCACAGCTGATTTAAAGGGCTAAATGACTCCTCAGCATTTCTTGAAGTTCTCCAGAGGCCTGGTAATGAACTAATCATTTGATTCAGGTGTGTTAACCCAGGGTGCGATCTAAAACCTGCAGGACACCGGCACTCGAGGCCTGGAGTTGCCTACCCCTGAGTTATACCAAGTGTGTGAGATGAGGTGTGTAATGGTAGATTTAAAGTTGGGGGAAGATGGAGCTCAAATGTCACATTTCTACAAATATTATTTTATTATCTCATCAAGAAACAGTTGTTTGAAGCAAAATATACAGCAGTGTGCAAAAGTCACCTCATGTGTTATTGGAAAAATGCAAAGGTACAAAGAAATCGTCAGGTGTCGGCTGTGTGCGGGCAGGAGTTGGACCCAAAATGCAGACTCTCAGACACGAGGGATAAACTCAAAACCACAGCTTTATTCACTGGCAAAGGAAAAAGGCATGCAACACAAAAACTAAACTGGGAAAGAATAACCTAAACTCACGGGGAAACCACACAGAGAAACACAGCCATGAGGGACGACGGGACACCGACACAGAGAAACACAAGGCTGAATGAGACACAGAAGGAGAGCACAGCTGGGAGAAATCAGAACTGACGAGACAAGGAAGCAAAGCAGGATACACTCACATGAGACGCAGACCTTCAAAGTAAAACAGGAAGTATAACACTGAGACACGGTGGAGACAGAGCAACTAAGAAACACAGAGACATAAACCATAAGGCAGAGAACTCTAAGAACCAAAAGGCTAGAGATGAAAAATAATACACAGAGGGAAACACAAAGCACAGAACACAAGAAACTACACTCAAGGGGGTAACTAAAGACCAACAATGAGAATACAAAGTGACAAAAACACAGGAAACTCAAAACACTCAGTCAAAAACCCAGGATCCTAACAGAAATACAGTATAACAGTTTGTACAGTACAGACTTGACAGCCAGTGTTTGGTATGAACACCGTTATTTTTGAACACACTCTGATCTCTCTTCGGCAGCTTTCTTGTCATGTCTTTAAGTAGTTTTCAGGAATAGTTTTCCAGGCTTCTTTAAGGACATCCAAAGCTCTTCTTTGGATGTTGGCTGGCTTTTGTTCTGTTCTCTGTCAACATGATCCCACTCTGCTTGATTAATGCTGGGGGCCAACCCATGACTGTCAGTGTTCCACTGTTTGTGTGTTATTCAGTGTGTTTATTCAGTTATGCTTTTACTGCATTGGCAGTGTGTTTGGCAATGACTTTATGGCAACGATCCAAATCACACTCTTTCCAAATGGTCGTGTATGGTGGCTCAAAATCAAAATCATCTGTGTTTCTGTGTTCATAATTTCATCAGTTTTGACAAGACTGGCTAAAAGGTGTCCCTAAACCATGACAGAGCCTCCACAGTGTTATACATATGGCTGTTGACATTCACTTGTTGTACCTCTTTTCTGACCTCCTCCTTCTATAATGAGAGTGATTCCTTAAGAATGGCTTCCTGACAGCCACCCTTCCACTGACACCATTTCCTTTGAAGCTTCAGTGAACAGAGGATGGATCAGCTGAAGGACCAGATCCATCCCTCAGGTCTTATGTCAGGTCTTTTTTAAGGACACGCTACTCACCATGAATCACCTTGTCGTTGCAAAAATTACTGTTGTATCCCTGCTAAACTGTGTCATCTTCGATATTTAGACTCAGTGAAAGAAACTGGAACAAATTGCGTGTTTTCGTCACAGTCTTGTAGTAACCAAGTGCCATAAGATACAATGTCTTGATGCATGCTCAATCATCCAGGTAAGGACATCGCAAAAAGTTGATTCTGTTCATCTGGACGTAGCGTTTTCAGTGGGAGAAACGTTTCGTCGCTCATCCAAGTGACTTCTTCAGTCTCAGCTGACTGCAGGTTTCCCCAATCTTATCAACAGTACATTTGCACAATAACTAAAACTAGCCCACTGAATCAACAGTGGACTGTGAGGTCAATTCCTTGATCATTAATATGCAAATTCTCATGACCATCGACCAACAACCACTGATCAAAAACCACTGATCAATGGCCATGAGCACCATTCACAGAGAGTTGGGGAATGGCTGCAATCACAGCATTGTAAGATGGTGAAAGATGTACCCTTAGGCCCCCTCCTCGATTCAGAGATGGTCTTTCCCTTTTCACATAAAGAGCCTACCTGACTCCCCCCTCATACCACTTAGCCGCTAAGCGGATGGCACAAGACAGAAGAGCTAATTCGTCGGGCCAGGACTGCAGTCTGTTCATACCTACAAGCCAGTTGACACTCTTTCAGTGATGAGGATGGACACATCCTGGACAGGGAGGATCACTGGTTTGAGTGGTTGTTGGTGGTCATGACAATTTTCATATTAATGATCAAGGAACTGACCTCACAGCCCACTGTTCATTCAGTAGGCTGGTTTCAGTCATTATGCAAATGTACTGTTTATAAGGCTGGGGAAACCTGCAGTCAGCTGAGACTGAAGAAGTCACTTGGATGAGCGACGAAACGTTTCTCCCACAAAACGCCACGTCCAGATGAACAGAATCAACCTTTTGGGGGCCTAAGATATAATGTAACATTGTTCCTTGCTAAGTTGTCTGTTACGTCCCTTGAGTTAGGTGTCTTTTTGGTGCCTTTTTTTTAAAATTTCAATGTCAGTGTTAACAAAAACAAATATTTCTCTTAAAATGTTGAGCTACAAGGACTGGACTGAAAAACGAGTGAAAACACAGTCAATATTTAAAGAAAGACTTTGAAAGACCGTCAGAAACCCTGGAGAACTGTTGCTCAAGACCAGTTAAAATATCTGAAAGTCTGGCTCCTTAGAAAGAAAATCTAAAGAAGTACAATATTGCTTATTTTTTTTTAGGTTTGTGGGAGATGTATCACATAGGGAAAGTAGAAATAGGCTGCAGGCAAGCTCAGTGCGTGTCCATAAGTGGGCAGCAGTGTACAGCATTCAAGTTAATGATGAATGAGTCTCTACCTCTACCTGCAGAATGTCTAAAGCAGAGTGAAACAACACTAGTGCAAGCTGTAGTCTTATTAGGATCCATTATATCCTTGCAGATTGTCAATCCAAAGTGCTGAAGTCTTCTACCGCGATTCTTCTTCCTTCCGATTTCAAGGATCAAATGATTTGAATGTTTGTTAACCAGACTGGTTAAATCAACTTAACGACTTTGTTCACACGCAGGATTCTCATTAACTCAACTTCTCAGCTTAAAATATGACACTTCAAGGTAAGTAAAAACAAAATCCCTTTGCTTCTTTTGAGGTATTACCTTGTATGTACTGTAATTAAAGTAAGTCGCAGGGATCATTGAATTATGTGTCTGAAACAGTACACGGACTGTACTACAGTACTGCATTTTGCCTTTTCAGTGAAGCCAAGGAGTAAACCTGCATGCTGTTGTGTTTAGCCCAAACCATTAAACTCTACAAAATCAACTATCTTTGCTAAGCAGTGCACTATCTGCACAGGCTCTGATGAAACAGGAGACTAACAAACCACATCGAGCTGGCCTTTATCACTGAGAAAGAGTCATTTAACAGGGTCAAAAACAACAGATGGATTAGGAGCAAAGGACTTATGACAGGCTGAGGCACAGCTCTTCGTCTCAGTCGCTGATTTACAAGTGCCGGAGAGCAGAGATTCCTAAGCAGGCTGGTGAGTGTTTGTGACTCCTACAGGTGAACAAGACTTTTGTAAGACTGTGAGGATATGAAGGGAATTTGTAATCCTTCAGTCACTGCTTTTTGAACTGGATTATTTCAGTCATGAGCTATGGTTTAGCCCCGGGATATTTGATTGACTTTAAGATACCCTAAAAGTGTTAGTATTTTGTTACGAAGACACAACTGTCCAAACTCGCTGTTTCAGAGCGCAGTGAAGCAGTGAGTGAGCGGTGATTCCAGCAGATCAGCCCCTGAGACGAAGGAAAACTGTCCTCATGGACTCCAACGGTTCCGGCAGCGTGCAGTACAACCGCTGGAATGAGGACAACATCAACATGAATGTAGAGGCTTCAGAGTCCTCACTGAGGAGGTGAGACTTAGAGGATAGCAGCTGGGCTTGACACCACATGAGGACTAAGTTAAACTGACAAAGGTTAAATGTGTTTAATAAAAAGAATCCAGGTTTTATGAGTTTGACATTGACCATACAGTTTAAATCAAGTGTAGGAGAAAGGTTGTAATAGGTTTTATCCATGTATCCATCTCACTTAAACTTCCTGCAACCTATTTTTTATAGTTTAAATGATATGTAGTTACTTCCTCCAGGGAACTTGTGTTTTTGACAGTTTTTGTGTGTCTGTGAATGGGATCGCTCCAAGTTCTGAATGAACTGTGGTATAACTTTGTTTTAAAGGTGTAGAGTGGGGTCATGTTATTAATCCATTAAAATTAAGCTTACATCCACCATAGGTACCAAACCACAGGTACCAAATAAACCCGCCCCCTTTCTTTCCCATTCACAGGATCTGCAACAACATGTGTGTCGGCAGCACTGGAATAGTAGTAAAAGCAGCAGGAGCCGTAGCTGCACTGGTGGCAGTTTACATCATAGGATATGTGACGGGGTACTACATCCATCGATGCCCGTAGGGGAACCAGGAGGTCAGGAGAGAAAAGAGATTTAAAACACACCAAAAAAGCATAAGCTTCATATGCAGAATGAGCTGTGACTGAATCGGATTTATTGTGATCAGAAAATATACAAATTCATGGTTCATACTGATACTACAGCACATGAAAATGGAGTTATATCATTATATGATGTTCTATGAAGTGTAAAATATTAATTCATATCCTTCTCCAAAAATATCAGGCTGTTTTTTTGCCCAAACTGATATCTAGAGATAAACTCCTTTGGGCAGGAGATACCTTTGGATCTACTGACTGTGGTATTTCTGTGGGCTGCAGGAGTCTTAGATCACCTTGGTTTAGACTGAGGGTGAGCAATAGTTTAGACAAACATTTGTGAGTCATTTGAAGATCAGCCACTGTCGGGGTGGGGGGGGTGGACTTTTCCTGAATCTGCAGCAACTTGGAAGTTGACTGAGTTTAATGTTTGCTACTGCTGGTCTTTTAGTGACACTCAAACTCATCCAGACCTTCTGCTTTTGTTCAGTTTCTTCCCAACTGTTCTGAACAACTGCAGCTTCAACAGTTTTGGATCTCAGCTTCCTTTAATACATTTGTATTTAACACATCTACTCCACACACATACTCCAGTACATAAGCAGTAAAGACAAAATGGATGTTTAAAAACCTACTTTTTTACTTTTATGCTAAAAAGTGATCTATTTTTAAACCTCAACTCAATCTAAGTTATCTCTGTTTTTCATAAAAGAACACAACCTCTGTGTTTTCTTAATGAACTGAACTTTAGAGAGCCTGTCGTGTTTGTGTGGTATCAGATCATTTTAATATTTTAAATCTATGAAGTGTCTTTTGGTTTCATATGACACGATCCTGCAAACGATACAAATTAAGTTTAAGCTTTAAGTTTATTAAGGGCTAAACTGACGTGAAAGTTAATGCCTATGAATCATTGTGCAAACAATGCCAACCATTTACATTTAAAAGCACTGTAAACAGTTCAGTTGCATGCAAGGCTGAAGATCTTGTGTTAATGTGGTATTCTAGCTATTGTTATGCAGACCATAAATGATCTGCTGTCAGACAGGAAAACTCATATTCTTGTGCCAGAACAGCTTTGTGAGACACTTCATGTAGCTAATCGGTCTCCGTGGTATTTAGACCTCCTGTGCATCATTTCCCAAACGGCAGATTGAAAGCCGACAGCTCGGTTGTACAAAGACAAACTGTTTTCCCCATTTTCCCTGTGTTAGTTTATTTCTCGCACATTATTGGTTTTTGTTAGATTTCCTCCTGTAGCACTTGGTTTGTTTTTTGCCCCTTGGTGGAATTAACCACCTGTTTGTATGACTTCAACTTGTTAAAAGATTCAGCTTTCAGATGTTACTCTTCCTCCTGTCATGTGTTTGGGTCCTTGAATTCTTATACCAAGACCTTTATTTACGTTACATTTCGTTTTGTTTTTTTTTTAGAGTTTAATAAACTTTCACATATTAAAACAAACTTCTGTGAACGGAAAAAAAAAAATCAAATGCTCCATTAGAACTTTCTATTTGCCATCCAACAATAGAAGAGAATGCTACCCCTGGTTGCAAATGCACACAACGAAATCCTTTAACTTCACAGAAACTCCAGGAAGGCTTTCCTGACAGATGCTGCTGTAGACACCATGCAAGAAACTGCTCGGCAGGACATTACAGAGAGTTAAGACACCGTACAATAAACAGAGTGAGACAGACTGACAGACGACCTCCATGTGGAGTTATAAGGACAGGCTGTCTGTGGGAGTTTCAGCAAATAAATCTGCCTACAAAGAAACAGAGTAATATTATTGCACTAACAATACAACTGTCATCTCAGTTTACAGACTGGTGTTAATGGTACATATTACACTGTTTTCCTGATTTCCATATGCTTTGAATTTCATAGAGTTACAAGGACATTTCCATCCGGTTACCCTAAAAAATCTCCATTCAAAAAACAACAAAATACATTACGTATCAGCACGGATGCACAGCTGCACTGGCCACATTCATGACAATATCAGACTTGACTGCTATCAGCAAACAGGATGATATTTAGCAGTGGAGTGTGATGAAGAGCTGAAAGACTTTCCTGGCACATAACGGGAAATAAATTAAAAATATATACATTTTAACCAACGGCCCAGAATTTCACAAACAGAACCATAATCACGCATTTATGTGGAATGAGAAAATGGCCCACGCTGATGATAAAGGACTTCTATCAACCCAGTGTGCGAGTCCAACCTTTAACGCCGCCAGAACCAAAGTTAATGGACCTCATAAAAATACATTTCACAGGGAACATCACTCTCTCCCCATGTGTTCCTCAACAACTCATCAATTCAGCACTGATAGGCTGTGTTGAAGATTCTGCCTGGGATTCCCTGGTGTCACAGATTATCTCCTGCAGCATGGTTTCTGATAAGAAAGCATCTATGTTTTCTGGGCTCTCTCTTCCACATACAGCTGCATCTGTTAAAGGCAAACAACCAAACAATGTGGACATGCGGATGACAATAATTCACCATTAAATGAATCAGTGAATGGGATGCTTCTGCTTACCTTTACTATATCAGAAGTCATAGTCTTTAGTGGAATGAGTCTAGGCTCCTGCATGTGGACTTCTTGCTCATCAGCGACTATCCATGGAAAATCCTGCAGAGGCAAACACATTAATGTGACCAACACATGTAAACAACAATTCTGTGTTTCTGAGTAAGTGCATTTAAACACCTCACCTTGATTACTTGAACCTTCTCCATATTGCGAGTAGCAGCATCTCTGGTATGTACTAGTACTGTAAACGAACACCCTGTGACAAAAAAAGAAAAGTAAAACAGTTCAATCAGTCAAATCTATGAGCCCATACCACCTTATGTGCACTATAATGTCACCTTTCTCTGGACTTCAGTTTAATTGGCACAGATTTCTGACAAAGGTTCGATTATTCCATCAATTAATCTGATAAGAAATACTTTTGTCTTATTAATTAGCAATAATAAATATAGAAAATTCTACAGGTATTTCAAAATGAAACCACAATTGGTTCCCATTTTAGAAATTGTAATGTTTTAAATTTTAACTGCATACAACACCTGTCAAAAAACAAACAAAAAAACTAAACCTTTGACTGTATTTCCGTGTCACGTTTAAATGGAAATTTTTTTAAAGAAAATGTTATCTAAAATCCAAAAATATATAAATAATCTCAAGTACAGTCAAAGGGCAAAGTCAAATAAAATAAGGTATATATACACAATCTAAATTGACCTTTACTCTGTCTTCTTGGAAGGCTTTCTGACATTAATAAGAGTTCTGACAGTTTTCTGAGGTAGATTTGGTGTGTTCTCATGTTTATGTGTGCCAAGTGAATGAGTTAGTTTGTGTCTGTAAGCCTTTAAATGAGTATGTGGTGTTTGCAATGAAGAAAATTGAGCACAGAGTTAAATAAATGTAAATCATTTGCTAATGGGTAAATCAATTTATGCACCTCCTATCTTCCAAAGGTGAACACAAATATTTACCCCAGTAATGAAGAGAATCCTCTTAAGCTGCTTAGGCAAGACTTTGTGCTGAATCATGTGACTTAAAGGATATCATTTAAAAATCTTTCCAAAACTTTTGCAGAGTATATGAGTATATAAGCATGTATGTAATTGTCTTCTCTTCCGGTGAGCCACGATGACATTACCTGGTGGATTACTATTTAAAACAGCATCACACACGCTGATCTTCAGGATGAACGCCCTCAGCAGCTGCTCCACGTGTGACAGCAACGTGTCTGAGCTGTGAAAACACAAATAGCAGTCAGTGACCAGTGTCACAGTAAAAATGTATTTCAACGGAAAGATGCTTCTTTTTAGTAAACATTAAAATGTGGAGGGCAACCTGATGGAGAGCAGTGGTGGCTGGGAAATCTCGAAAACAAATCTCTCTACTGGATGATGCTCTTTGTCAATGATGACCACAACCACCTTCTCTGCATCGTTCTAAGAGGCGAATGGAGGATATCAGAGCAGTAAGAGGAGAAATGAGAGTACACTTTGTGTGACATTGACCCGTCACTTTCAGGACATAGCTTACCTTTTCAATGAGTGGCTTTATACAGTGTAGTGTATCTTGGATATACTGATTCAGCTCTGGGTGACATGACATCTGGAATAAAACACACCAACAGAAGTCCTGTATTAGAGAAGCTAATATGCACACACCTAACAGCTGCAAACAAATAGTAATAACACATAAAACAGTACCTGCACAGGTACGTTGTACTTCTTTCGCTTCTGAAATATCCCAGAGGGATAAACCTCACGGACATACAGGATGAGATGAATAGCGACCTCCAGGAATTCACACAGAATGTCAGCAACCACTGGAAAACATGCGAACAATAAAACCTCTCGTGTTCTTGCTAATGTGACAAAGTCCCGCCAAACCCAATGCAAACATTCAGCAATATAGCGTCGCCTACTTAGCTCACTTTAATTCATAGTAAAACCCAGGCAGACAGTGACAGCATGGTTTATGTAGGTTCCATATGCCCATGACTTTGCAAGGGGGGCAACTACCTATTGGAAAATTAACAGTAGTCTCGCCGAGCTGACCAGACCTGGTATATATATTCCTTTAATGGCCTTACCTTGCCCAAAATTGAGATCTTGCCTCGTTAGAGTTGTCATGTTTTACTCCCCTGGTTCAGCAAAATTAAATTTAAATGCTTAATTTTCTGTACGACTTGCTAACTTGTGTAAAGCAGCAGTCTTACCGGTCCTCGTATTGATTTTAATGGTTCAATATCTCGTTTTTTGTTGCTGCTGTACCTGACAACCGAAGAGATAAGAAGTTCAGTTTTTACAGAATTTTACACGTGTTTAAAAAAACCCGCAACGGTCCACATGAAGACACCCGGAGACATTAGCAACCTGCCGACCCGAACCGCGGCATTTCTTTTTTTTGTACTCGAAGCTTCGTCGCCCGCCGAGGTGACGTCACTCGTTGTTTACAATTGCGTACTCTGCCGTCCACTTGTGATGACGTGATATGGACCGTTGGTTTTATTTTTAGTTTCCACCTTTTTTCCGCAACAGTTATTACAAAATAATAATAATAATAATAATAATAATAATAATAATAATAATACCGCGAGGTGATTGATTTAAAGCACTGAAACATTTATTTTTGTCTTATATTATATTATATTTTATTATATTATAATTGATAATAGGCTTTATTTCACTAATTAATTGAGTTCACAATTTTGTTTTGATAATTACCAATTATTAGATAATTATCAGATTTTTTAAAAGTTGGTTTTAATTTTTTAGTTATGGTTTTATACTTGCTATGACAGCTTCATGAATGAAAATATCCTTAATTATCAGCCTTGCCGAATGCAGGTATTCTGTCTCCTCGGCAAGGTTATGCCATCCCGAGGTGTCCCATTGCTCATAAATATGAAAACATACCAATTATGCATGAAACATATTGAATTAAAACAGTAAATCATATGCAGCCTAACTAAGGGTGACTAATGTTATACCTGGTTATTTAGACAATCACAACAATCTGTTTATTACGCTTATTCTTTTTCTTTTTACATTTTTTGGTTGTTTGAATTCAAATGCTAACTTACATCAAAAGTCCTCTTCACTCTGTTTTTTTTTTTTTTTTGCCTGTCCCGTTTGGCTCTTTTGCCATCAGAATTATTGTCTAAAGGCGAAGAAAGATGCCCAACGGATTTACTTAACCAAATGGACCATCCCAGCCTTGCCGTAATGGTCTATTTGATTCACCTTTTATTGTTTATTTTATTTTTTATTTTCACTTGCTAGATACGGGACAGACTTGAATGAGGAAAAGAAAAGGGAGAAAGAAAGAGGAAAAAACAGCGGAGAAGAGGGACGGGGATAAAGGGCAAAAAACAAAAACCAACAAAATAAGCAGACAAAAATACATATATCAATCACCTGGATCACCTGTTGAGAAAGAAAAAAGAAAACAAGCATTTAACAAGGGATAAACAACATCATGATGATCTATGGGAATATAACAGTAAATACTAAGTGTTAAACATTATTGTGCAGCACGTAAGATGGACAGTGCAGTGTGCTTTGAGGCAGGGCCGTGCAGAGAGGTTTAAAGGGGCGGGTGCTCAAAGTTAAAAAGGGGCACATTGAACCAGGTTGAACAACAACAACACACATTCATCAAGAATCTAATATGGGAAGGGCAGGGCTGTGCTGATCTGAGACTGTAGACATTAAAAAGTCCATAGGAGAGATGGTAGCTGATTAAACAAGTGTCATGAGATAATAACAAAATGCAAAGATTGGTGACAGCGCTTGGAACCATAAGGCAACAAAAAACTGTGAGAAATAATTTAGGCTCTGCCTGTGAATCACTCTTTGCTTCTCTTCTTCCTTCCATCCCATCATTTCATATATCACTCTCCACTTGCTGTCTATCTGAGAACAAGGCACAACTTGTTATTGCAATAAACTATAATCTAATTATCCACACCTAACAACTCTTGCACTTAATCTATAATAAAATGATGACAGAAAAATGTTATAGCACTGCCTTTAGTAGCCTCACGCAGCTCCTACTGTTTCCTCCTCATGTCCTTACCAGCCATGTCTGGACAATGTTATATCATGAGTAATAATTTAAAAAAAATCTATATACATAAAACACACACATGCATGCACACACAGTGACATTTTAGACCTTCTTCAGAATACTGTATATACTATGGGCATCATGGTGCTGATCCAGAATCCTTACATTATTATTTATTACTAGAGCTACAATAATAAAGCAATGAGGAGGGGGAAGTAATAAATATGAAATAATGTATTTATGATGATTCCATTTGTTTCACTATCCACTCTGTGCAGGGCAAAGCTTATTACATTTTTAAACTGCAAAGATACAATCATTTTACTGCTGTAAAATCCAAATTTTGTCTTATTTAAAATATAAATCTAATATAATCTGCTTCTTAATGTATGTTCTTTAAAATACAGCGTGTGTTTTTTAATATATTATAATTATAATAATGCATAATTATGTGGACATGCATATTATATCGTTTTTTAGTGAAATATAATCCCTCCAGAAAGGCAGGAAAAGCCCGGAAACTTACTTTAAAACTAAATATGTTCTAAATACTTTAAAACTAAATATGTTCCCTAAAACGGTGACAAAGCTACAGACCCATGACAGCCTTACACAGGTAGCCAGCAGCTATGACAGCATGTGCAGTTAATAAAAGGACAGGTAATGTTTGTCGCGCTGTTGCACACACAGCACGCTCGTTTGTTTCAGTTCGTCAGTTGCAACAAGACAGCTTACCAACGTGTACGTAATAAGCTGATACTCCTGGGTGTTATACACTACAGTGTACGCTGTACACCTACTTACTGGTTTTGTCGCATCAGTCTGTGTCTCTGAGTTAACTTGTGTTTCTCCTACAGCTCCGGACCGCTAAAAATGCGCGTGCTCTTTGTGAGCTCGCTCCCGTCTCATAACTAGCGCGTTCTACCGTCAAGAGCGACCATTGGTTAAATGTGATCATGTGACTGATGCAAGCCAGATCCTTTTATTTAGCAAAACTGTGACTAATAGTTAAATATTATTGTTGAGGGGCACAGACAGGACTCCGCACGTGTGTGTGAGCACCCGTGTGTACACCTGTGAGCATGAACGCGCTTGTTTTTAAAAGGTAATGATCTGCTAGAGGGTGTGGGGAGCCACAGCCCCGTCCACCAGGGCATGAAGCAGGAATGGAGGAGATCAAAACTCCAGACCAACACAAGGAGACCAAGGAGGGGCAGTCCTCTTCACTCTCTGTTGCACCTTTAAAGCGATCTTGGGAAGCGGCCAAATCCTCATGTGACACAAGTGGGCTTTTATGTCCATGGGATTCTCTGACCGCAGAGCGAAGAATGACATGAGTTGTGACCAAATTTATTCGTAGGATGTTACAGCTCTAAAGGTAGGCAAGGTGCTGTTATTTTTTCTTTCTTTCTAGAACTAGATATTGAAAAACACCGAACTGTCCTCCTGAACACGATATTGTATTTTAACCATTCCACAAAGATTAAACCTGGCTAAATTATAAGGTTTGGTTACCATTTATTGTTTTGGCAACCCTAAAAACCATCTTTTATGTTCATTCACTGAAGCATAATAAATGTTTTTGTTTGTCAGATGATCGTAAATACCAATAGATTGTGAGGAATGTGTGTGAAATGCCATACTGCCTTAACTCAGGCCAGAATCCATATGTTTGTGCTCTCAATCACTCCTGAAAATTCCTTTTCCTTTCACCTTGGACTTTGATTTTGATGCAACCCCCATAGAGTACCATTTCTAAAATAAGTCACACATTAACCTCCTTGACTGCCAGACCAATCAGCTTCAGTTATGACAGCTGTAAAGCTGCATCTTTAGGTTTTATCTTTATGAGTTTTGAAACACTGTGGTTTTCTTGCAGATTTGAAACTGTAAAAGTCATGCCTCTCTTGGAATTTTTAGCTGGGAGCATTTCAGGTAGGAAAATCCTGTTTTTAAGAGAACAACAGAAAATGTAACACAGAGCAGTAATTGTCTGATTGTGGAGAAATAAAATGTTGTTGTTGGTTGTTGTAGGTGCACTGGGAATTGCAGTAGGACATCCGTTAGACACTGTGAAGGTTGCATGACACTTTGAAACCAATAAATATGACTTAATGCATAAATTGTTTCTTATTTTTTATTTTACATCTCTTCTTACATTTGTAGGTACGTCTCCAAGCCCAGTCTGTGTATAAAGGGATATTTCACTGTGTGATTAAAACATACTCTCATGAAGGGGTGGGTACCACATTTTTCCTACATTGTTTTGCAAGAAATACTGACGTGAAGTAGTGTAATGCTCCACTGGGATAAGACAGCACTGATCCTTTATGCTTTAATCACATCAGCTCCATGGATTCTTTAAGGGCATGGCATTTCCTGTGCTGACCACTGGCATCACCAACTCCGTTGTCTTTGGCTGTTACAGTAATGCTTTAGGTTACCTCACTAATTCTCAGCACAGTCGAGGCAAACCGGCCTCTGCTGCACAGGTCTTCACTGCTGGCTGCTTCTCAGGCCTGGTGCAGGTAAGATCACCTGATGTTCTGTGGTTGCACATGTCACTGCCATGCAACTGTGTATGCACAAAGCTTCATCTGTTAGAGCTGCAGGAGACCACACACGTTGCAAAAATCACTGCTCACACCAACATTCTAGCTGCAAGCCACGAGATACAAACATACCTACAGAAGAATCTCAACCAAGTCCGTTTGAAGTATTTTATCAGCCATTACTGCATCAGTGTGACTGCATTAGGACAGACTTTGGCGCTCACAAGCACCTACCACCAGCTTGGGAGTATTTTCCTTTGCTGAGGCATGCGCTGTGCAGCAATTTGAAACCTTAACAGTTGCAGTTGCGGTATTTGTCCACCAGGTGGCTCCAACTATTCACAAAGCACATCAATTTTGTGGAAATTCATAAAGCTAATTTCTAACTCTGTTACACAGAGAACAAAAGAAAAAACAAACAAATAGACAAAAAACTGTATTAAACAATTAAACCTGGATTATCACTGCTTTCACAGAAATTCAGGTTTTGTTCATGCAATGTTACATCTGACCACAAGGGGGCCTCCGAGTGTTCACTGACTGCAGCTCAGAACCAGATAAGAGATTTAAGGAAATTAAAAACCAGCTCATGTTTCATAACTGAGATTTATTTACACTGCAGATCATGACTCGGCTTTACGCTACTTTAATCTTCTCCTCTAAAAAAAACTGATGCACCAAGTAATATGGATCTGTTAACAGTACTTCTACTTTAATACAGACTTTCAGCAGTAGTTGTGTATTTTATGTTGCACCAGCCACACTGGCCTATTTTATTTCCAGGGATATAAACACATTTAAAACTATTAAGAAGTTGTTTTTGTTTGTTTGTTTTTGGTGGACTGAATCTTTGGGGCAATCTGTTTTCAGGTGTCGGTTTCTGCACCCATTGACCTGGTCAAGGTGCGTCTTCAGGGTCAATCGACGTCAACACGATATCGCGGACCCGTGCACTGCGTCGCTGTCATCGTGAGGGAGGAGGGGCTCAGGGGTCTGTACAGAGGAGGCCTGGCCCTCACTCTGAGGGACGTCCCCTGCTATGGGCTCTACTTCTTACCTTACGAGGTCACTCGTAAGGTTCTCACTCAAGATGGAAAAGAGCCAGGTCAGAGAGTAACTTACAAAGTCACAATCATAACATAATACTGGATATCATAGTGGGATAGTTTCTTGTATTCTGACAGATTTTAAAAGGACTTCATCTCACAAAAGCTGCTCAACTGGAATTAGTCATTTAAATCTTTAAGGCTTTCAGTTTGTAGCGCATGAATCCAGTAATGAGGTGAACACACATGATGAAGCTGAATATAAATATCTAGTTACTCATGAAAATTCATCTTTATTTCTTAAGTTACTTTTATGTTCAGGGATCCTGATTTTAAGGCCTCATTAAAATCTTCCCTGCACACATTAACCCACATGGATATTTTACTATATCAACCTCATATTTGGCTCTACGAGAGTCTGCTTTGAAAACCGTTGGCACATTTTTTGGAAACTATTCGTTTAGAAAACTCCTCAGTATTGTCTTAGTTCTGCCTCTCTGTCCTCAGGCACCTTTGCGATATTGGTGGCAGGTGGATTCGCAGGTGTGGTGACCTGGTCCTTCGCCACGCCCATGGACGTCGTGAAAGCTCGGCTCCAGATGTCGGGGGCCGGCGGGCGGGAGTACAGCGGCGTCCTGCACTGCATGAGAGTGAGCGTGAGGGAAGAAGGAGTGAGGGTGTTTTTCAAAGGCCTCCTGCTGAACAGCCTGAGAGCATTTCCGGTCAACGCTGTCACATTCCTCAGCTACGAGAGCCTGATGAAGATTTTTTATCCACCACGAGCCAGTCACTCTTCACAGTAAAGGGATGGAGACACTGACTTCAAGGATAAAATATCTTTGAGACGATTTCAGTATAAAGAGTGTTCTCAGTTACTAAATGCTGTTTTTAAACTGCCTGTAGAATAAGTCAAAGCATCAGAAACCTGGGAACACTTTAAATTCAACCTACTGGTGAGGAAAGATTAGCTGCTGCCAGTGAGCCTCCTGCTACACGAGTATACACACTTTAGATCAAAACTGCTACAGTCAACATTTCTGCATTAACAACATATCACAATAAAAGTGATGACTTGAAATGACTCCAGTAAAAAACCGACCTTTTGAGTTTGTTTTTTTGGGTGAGTGACAGATGTTGTATAAAACGTTGAGTCCACAAGTACAGTGCTTCAAGGATTGGCCCGAGAGCAGAAAAGGCTATGGCAAGAAAAGTAAATATTGGCGAGGAAAGATTTCATTATTACTTTAGGAGACGATGCTTTAGTGCTCTGTCAACATATTTCTCAGTGTTAAAATAACTCTATCAAGAAGAAATCTTGTGCACACGTGCAAAAAGTGGATACACTTTACATACCGGAAACATATCGATTGGGCAACGAGCTGGAAACTCTTACGGGATTTTGCTCCAGATTGATGTGATAGCATCACGCACCTGCACATCCCTGATTTCAATCTCCCGTTTCCCCACATCTCAAAGGTGCTCTGTTGGATTGAGATCTGGTAACTATGGAGACCATTTAAGTGCAGTGAACTCATCATCGTGTTTAAGAAACCAGTTTGAGACTGTGATATTGCTTTATCCTGCTGGAAGCAACCATCAAAAGAAGGGTACGCTGTGGTCATAAAGGGATGGACATGGTCAGCAATACTCAAGCTTCTGTGTTCATGCCTAATTCTGGATCTGTCATCCGAATGTTGCAGTAATCTCAGCAATGTTTTTCCAGTTTTCTAACATCCAGATTTGGTGAGCAAGTGCAAATTGTAGCCAGGAGTGGCCCCAACTATGGTCTTCTGCTTCTGTAGCCCATCTACTTCAACGTTAGACCTGTTGTGCATTCAAAGATGCTCTTCTGCATACATTGGTTTTAAATTATTAGAGTTACTGCAGCCTGCCTATCCACTCAAAGTAGTTGGGCGTTCCTAATAAAGTGGCTGGTGAGTGCATTACCATAATCAGGATACGTGCACACTGTGTGTAAATTAACAGCACATGATACTATTAAACACGCGGCATAGTGAAAGAAAATACTTTAATCTTCTGCACAGTGTCCATCAAACATTTTTACATCCTCTGCAAAATATTTTACACCTTTGATTTGCACAGTTCCAAACACAGCTCATCATTACCTCAACACTTTGAACCTGGTCAACAGACTGGAAAAAAAAAGCATCTGCATGTTGAAAATTGCCTCCTGAAGCAGCATTTCAAAGACTCAAAGTGGAAGGTTAGTACAAAAAGATCAATTCTTAACGTCTGAATGTTCAATCAGAGCCCACACGGAAGGAAAAAAAAAATGTTTCCAATGTAAAGACAAAAAGTTCAAGTCAGTTAGCTCTTGTGGTTAAACTGTGGCCACAAACATGTAAGAGAAGAAGAAAAGCTGCTTCTCGAGGCACAGCAAAAACAGTCAAACTGGAAATGAATAAGACAGACATGTCCTGGGTACGGTCAGAACGACTTTCTACATACGGGTGGAGGAACTTCCACTTTCAGGTCGGATGCTGAAATTAGAAGTAGCGAGGACAGAAGGAGGAACTGAGATTGTGTAAATTTGTAGTGACAAGCACAGGATGACTTTTGTTTTTACTGCAACTTGGGTTTTATTTTTGTTGTTTGTGGGGGTTTTTTTTTAAATGCTAGAAATGCAAAATGTGGAGTAAGTTCTACAGGAAAAGATCCACAAAGAAAAACAGAACGCCTGGAAAGCATCAGCTGTTTTCCACATATGGTAAATAATTCCTTTAGTTTGAGGAACAATCAAAAGTGAGCATTTACAAGTTTCTGTCACCACATAAGAGAACCGAGTGTTTACAACTGCAGCAAGCAGAGCCGAACCAGGAAGTTTGCCATGTTTACGGCAGATGATTAGCAGACACACAAAATATGGTGCCCACCAAAGAGGTTCTGGAAAACTACCGCAGCTGTGGTTCTTTTATTAAGTAGTGTTTCATTTATTTCAGTTTAAAATTCATTTCTGTTTAACAACTCACCAAAAATAACAAGATGCATAAACATCTGTTAACCAAGTGATCAAAGGAACATAGTTACACTCACAGTAACGCCTCAAGTGCTGATTTTACAGTTTATTTAAAATACAGCTGGCGCACTGCTAGACACAAAGCTTGATAGCCACTGGCAAGAACTACAGAAATAAAACCCAAGTTGTAATAAACTGTTTTTTAAAAAGGGTATAAATGTATAAAAACAGCAGCTTGTCTATTTATTCCTTCTTTCAGTCCTCTTTTCCTGATTAGATTAACAGGGCTGCCATCCCAGCGTGGATCAGTGGTCACGTCAGCTTTATGTGTACACAAAACAAAAAAAGTGAAAAAAGCTATAACGTTATAGAGGATGAGCATTCTCAGAATGCAATAATGTGGCATCCAAGTGTTTTACACATGGATTACTAACATGTAAAGCAGTCTTAAGCTTTGGCTGGACAAGCCTCAAAAAAGGCCTCCTACCTCGGGCACAGGAGCCCTTCATACATCCTACACTCAGACGCTATTAAGATACATTTTACACTGGATTATACAATGAAGATTAACATCACTACAAAATTTTAAATCTTACAGCGTCCGAGCTTTGCAGTTCCCATGCGTTTAGTAGCTGCTATACCACAGATGAGAAATAAACTAGCCTGTAATGGAATGCAAATGTAGGAAAAACACCCTGAGCTTCCTTTTACTGACCAATAAAAGACAAAGAAAGGATCAAAAAGACTTAAAGTGGTAATCCGGTCAGGTACAAAGAAATACTGGTGAGAATGTTCCACAGGATGACTGATGGCTGACAGCTTGGTCACACACCCACAGCTCATCAAGCCATCAAATGGTTTACTTTAACAGTGACACTGAAGGAACCCTGAAAGACAGAAGCTCTTGAACCGGAGTGAACTGTTGATGCTTCCAGTTCATTTCAGGCAGCACTGCAGCTTTAAGAGCGGGCTACTCAGTGAGACTGAGAGGCTTTGAAGTCCTGGTCGTGGAGAAGGGCTTTGTGGTTCTGCTCAGCAGCCATGGCCTGTAAGGTTGCTCTTTGGAACTGCCTGGCTTTGTTGTACAAGAAGACCCCGATGAACACGAGGACGGTCCCGGTGGCGCTGAGGATGGTTACCTGGTTGCTGAACACAATGATGCTCAGCCACACAGACAGGGCGTGCTTAACAGTACTGGCAACACTGAGGAAGAATGAGGATGATTATTACTGGGGCTAACAACAAATTCATCCAGTTTAAACTTCTTAATATGACTTTTATATGTTCATCCTTATGATCTGCATATAAATGTTAGAACGGTGAATTCTCAGATTAAACAGTCTCCCATCTTAATTTCAACGTACATATAAGTTATCTTCATGACATGTCAGACTGCTTTAAAAACTCCTTCTCTCATTTTTTTTTTTTCTTCTTTCGGCTCTGTGTGATGTCAAAGAAAGGAGCGATCCCTAACATGTTCTCCAAGCCTCACCAAGCTGCTGTTAGTGGGGCACAACCAATCAAAAGAAAAGGGCTAAATCAGGGGACGCCTTAGAGAGATGGAACTAAAATACCTGCACAAAGACCCGCTATAAACAGTGAAGCATATACAAAATAATCAACTCAAGCCCAAGGAAAAATATATGGAGCTGGAAATGGGCATAGTAGGCCCCCTTTAATAACTTCCAGCTATAGAATCTAAAAGGTCTATATTGGGAAATATACAGTGTTGTGTGCACGAGCTCCTTAAGAGCATTCCCATACTGGGCACGCTCCTGCCTCAGCATCTCTGCTGCTGTCTCTCGTGTTCTTGTGCAGAGCACGGTAAAGTTTAAGCATTTTGTGGTTTCATTGAAGCTATTTTGGAATCTGCAGCACACATCCCATCTGTCAGGTGGGATAGGGAGCCAAACACGCTGGACTTTGTGGATTCAGATACGCTCACTAATGGATTGGTTTGTCTATTGTAAATAGACAGCACTGAGGTGCAAATCGATGCTGTGCTGTACTGTACTATTACAGCAGAGAACAGACTTTAGTCAGTGCCGGTGAGATGATAAGATAAGATGATACTGGTGTAACTTTAAAATCTGCAGATGCAACAAGTGGTTATCTACTAAGTTAAGCGTGGGCGGTTCAAATACATCAATTAATTAACTGTAGCAGGAACTATGGCCTCCAAGAAACTCGTGGCATGCAGGATAAAGTGCTTCTGACTTTGTGTCCTACCTGAAAGTAACAGGAGAAATCCTTCCCATGAGCGCATAGGCAGTGACGCTCTGCAGGTGGAACAGGCAACCATCGAAAAGCAGCAACAGGATGATGTCCTGACTAAAGATCAAGCTCTGTCCGCTCTTCCCAACCGTGGGGATGTCCTGGAAATTAAACAGAACCATCAAGAAAGTTACCCGCTTGTTTTCTTAAGTATTGTAGTGCCTAACAAGTCTGGAAATTAAGAACTTCTGTTTTGCCTCACCAAAAGGAACAGCCAGGCAGGTATGAGCATGATGACTGCTGCCGCACTGGTGTAGAACTGCAGCTCGGGAGGGCTGAAATAACACAACCAAGTTAGAGCTGTGTGTTTACCCCATCAGCCTTTTACAGCTTAGAGTCAAAAAGCTGCATTAAATGCTTTCACTGAAGTCTTTTAAAGGGTTTAATTATCCATTTTGCACTCGTTTTTCTTCAGTTATGATCATGTACAATGTGCCCTTTTATTATCTAGCCGTTTGTCTCTATTTGTATATATGCTTTTTGTACACAGGTCTCTCTTGAAAGGCAGACCTCGCTCTCAGTGAGACTACCCGTTTAAATTAAAGCATGATTTTACCTGAATTTGTATGTGTCTCCACTTAGCAGTTTTTTGGAGAATACATTCTGTAAGCTGAGATCAGAGACAAGAGTTAGGGCAAAGTAGGGAATACACCGCTGGTGGAAAAGCTGTGCTGCAGTACCAGTCCATGATGTTGGTGGAGAGAGCAGCGGAGAAGCCGAGCATGTTGAAGCTGATCTCGGTGGCTGTGCAGAGGCCCAGGCCGGCCATGACTGGGAACAGGGACAGATTCACCCACAGCCCTGCACACAAAAGGGATAGGTGAAATGAATCCCCGTGTTTATCTAAACTAAACCAGCAACCAGAGCTGCGGCTGCCTAACTGGTCTGGCTACACCCAGGCACGCCAACACCAATAAGGCGTTCACTGTTCCTTCGCATATGAAAGACACGCCCTGAAGCCAGCACAGCAACGTGAACTTTACCCGTGTACTCCCCGAGGATCAGTCTTGACATGATGACTGTGAAAATGGGCGCCGAGCTCTTCACTGTTTCAGCGAATGACACGGCAACATTCTTCAGGCTCACCAAGCCCAGAACCACTGTGGTGAACCTGCAAGTGGAGACAATGATGGCGTCTGTGCTGAACTTGCAACAACAGTCAAGAGTAATTTCTTATCAAGCTGCACTTATAAAAAAAAAAACAAAAAAAAACAAAACACAAAATTCTCAATGAGGTCTGTTTTCCTTTCAAATGCATGCATTCAATCTGTTATTAATCTGCATATTTACAGGATAGCAAACAATCTCACCTCATAAGTCCGACAAACAGCATAATCATGATGAAGTTGGAGGGGTACTCGTTTCTGGACTTGTGCTGGTACAGACAGCAGGGGACAAACATCTTTAAGCAGCCTATGACGGTGGTGGAGAGCATCTGAACAGCACCTAGCAAGAAAATGGCAGTTAAAAAACACACACAAAAAAAACGAAGGCAGACATTAATTTTCATGAGGGAGAAAACACTTCAAAATACTGCTGTAATGAATATGTTTCCTGTCTGACTATGAGGGTCCATTCATGCCAAAAATGCTGACATCAGACTGATGTGGGATAAACAGTTGTCTATTTAAACTGAACTTCAGATCACCTGATCATTTGTGTCACTGCAATTTCACTTCTGTCATCTTGTCACACTACCTTTCACTTGGCTGTGCTGTTCTGCACGTTGCTTCGGCATGTTGTAACGGCCTGTATAACAGCTCAGGTGCGGTTCATAGTTGAACAAACAAAAATGGTATGCACATGAACATACAGTTAGCACACACAGGCAGTAGCGGTTTTTGATACGGCAACACGGGCGGTTGCCCGGGGCGGCATCGTGGTGGGGGCGGCATCACGGGCATCAGCAAAAAAAAAAACAAACAAAAAAAAAACAACTAGTGCTCGTACTCAATCGGTGCCTATGCCATTCCGTAGTGGGAATGGCATAGGCACCGATCGGTTTTCTACCGCCCATTTGCTGGGAGTAAGGGCGCCCTCCGTTTGCGAGGTGCGCCTGCTGCTTGCGGCACAGGGAGGAGAGGGCGGGGCGGTGGGGGATTCTCTGGCTGGCTGGAGCAGCACCTAATAACCAACTCGCAAAATAAAACAAAATAAAAACAAACCAACAAACACGAAAACACCAGACATCATGATACAGACTTGTAATCTGCACCGATGTTTTTTCGAAATTCTATACGCGAAAAGTGAGCTCGAGAGCCCTCGGTGCACCTGCTCGCTGCTGAAGTCAAAGTAAACTTTGTCATCTCCGCTACATACAGTCCAGTATATAGAGAGACGATACGACGAGGCTCCAGTTACAGCAGTGCAAGTAAACAAACAATATATATAAGAAGAGTAAGAAAATAAATATACACTTTAGGACCAGGGGTAAAGGGATCAATAACAATTAATATTTATAATTTAGAGTTTGATGATTTAAAGTCTCACACACAACCCCTCGAAAGGGGAGGGGCCCGGCTGCTTCCAAATAGAGCACATTTCACTCATAATGTTGTAAATCCAAGTCCATCATGTATTCATGATTTGAATCCTGGGTTGTGTGAAATGCCAGAAATAAACCCTAGACAAAGCGAATCTGTGAACTAAGGTGTAGGTTATGTTATTAGGTTATGTTGTGGTGATTCTCGGGTTGGGGGATGGGTGTTCATACTGGAGTGCAAAATTAGGGAGTGCTCGCCCAGGGCGCCAAACAGGCTAGGACCGCCACTGCACACAGGTCCTCATTACTGGTAAATTAAAATCTCCTTGAATGCACCAAACCACCTACCCACAGCTGCACTAGTAGTTTTACAATCTAAAACAATAAGTATTGTCTCAGCAAGCCGTTCTTGAGTTTTATGTGAAAGTTGCCCTTCATCAATCTGAATCACAATGGCTTTTCATTAATCTTAAGATTCATGACTGAGGTGCATGTTTCTTATCTTGTGATTATTGCAGTTAATCAGTGTTAGAAGCAGCAGAATGATTTTACTACTTCTTACCGAGCATGCTGGGCTCTCCTTCCAGCAGCGACAGTATATATTTGTTCAGAAACAAGGTGCAGAAGCTGAAGAAGTACCAGAGACCCAGATAGGTCATGGAGCGCCAGTTGGACACCCCGGACTCTGCCTCGATCACCGTAGTCTCCGTTACCGTGATCTTCAGCACCTGCTCCCCCGGGAGGCTCTCACTGCGGGTCAGCACCACTCGCTCCTGGCGGCTACGTAACGGCGACAAGAGGCACCAGAGTGGCTGCTTGCTGCCCGGCATTATTCCTGCTGCCCGAGGGCCCCCCGCGGGCCCCACCAAAAGAGGGACTCTTAATGTGGCTCAGTTTTTTTAGGGTTTGTTTGCTTGTTTGTTTTTTGGTTCTTAGTCCATCCTCTGAAAGGTCCAGCAAGCTACCTCTCAGTCTTGCTGTGACTATTGGAAATCACTTCCTGTTTTGGTGTTTCCTTACTAGTCCTCTGCTGCAGATACTGGGGAGGGGGGAAAAAAGGAAAGATCACAGGGAAGGGAAAAAATCTTTAAATAAATCACCCTGCTCTGTAATGCTGTGCCCTACTTTAAAAACCAAACAAAGCACATTTATCCCACACTGCTCCAAAAGTTTACATAGAAACACAAGTGCACAGTGAAATTACTTCATAAACTGTTCAACACGGTAAGCTGTGTTATGTTACATAAAGTCCATTCACTGCATATAACGCGTATCTACTGTATCCTCCGTTGATGAAAACATGAATATAATCAGCTTGTTATGTTATTAATTTTTGCACGACTAACCTTCAGCGTTAAAGTCCTGCAATTGAAAGGAGCAGCTGTACATGTGGCTAGGACTAGGACTGAGGACAGACGGTGAATGAAACCAGATCAAAGTTCACTTAAACCGATGATAACACTGAGTTACAGCGAGGCTTCAAGGACCGCCAACGACACACAAACAAGCTTGACACGTACAAGGTTGGGGGTGGCTACTAGCTTCTTCCCCCAGAAACTCGCAGTGACGAGATAAAACTACTCAAAAATATCACGTCACGAGGAAGACCCAGCTCTTACCTCTCTCTGTAACCTGACTGCCTAGGCTTGTACAGACAAATACTGAGAAGACAGCGGTTCAGCGAGGCAACGGACTTATCACAGGAGGAAGTTGAGGTTAGCTAGCAGCCGTTGCTGGTTGTTGTTGCTGCACTGAATATAATAAGGTGGCGTCACCCACAGAGTACGCTGCGCTCTCATCCACACCGGACAACACCCACATCGCAACACCCTTCCCGCTGTTAAAGAGAATGTACCTTTGTTTCTAGGTTACGTACAGCTGTGCACCTGGCTTCGAAACATGGTTGCTAACAATGCGCATGCGTCAAGTTACATCGAAATAGCCACAGATCAGAAGTTTCAAAATAAAATCTCCAGCGGCGAATGCCGTGGTCTTGCAGAGGATCATGAGTTCAAGTTTGTCTCATTATAAATATCTCTCTAAACGTCTTTTTCAAACTTATTTATAGTCTTTAAAAAAATCCTGGCTTTTTCTGGAGAAAAAATTAATTAATTAATTAAATTGTGCTTTTAATTTCATACTGCCATCAGCGTGTTTCCGGTGGGGCTCAAGTCAAACTTGACACTTGTCAAAATATTATACATTCTCTAAGCTTTCCGTCGGCACAAGAGGAATGACTTCTGCAACAGCACACGTGGTGAATTTTGTAAAATGTTGAGAACAATATATTTTTTAATCTGATTTCATTGGTGACGTATTAATAACCAAATAACCAAATAATGCCTAGCACTGTTACCAAGATGGCTCAGGATGGACAATAAAGACAGAGAAATCGGCATATTTAGAAATAAACAGTGTGTAGGAAACAAATGTGTGGTGTCAACATAAAGAAATTTCCATATAAAGAGGTAAAATATCAAGTCACATTTGACCCTGACCTCTCATTCAAGCTCAAATGAGGTCAAACTTTCATAAAATGCCTTTTATCTTTAAAACTGTACTTGAAATTCTGCTGCCTTTGATTTTAATGACAACATTATATTTGACATCCAAATATCATGTTACATTTGACCGCTCACTTTTATATTACACATCTGCCTTTCTTTCAAGTTCAACCCAAAATGTGTTTTACCTTTGAAGGAATTATTCCCAAGAAAAATAATGAGCTGCCCAGTTAGTTAAAAATATACTGTAGTATAACATTACACAATAAGATATTTATTTCCATTTATTTACAAATCAATATCTATTGCCCATTACCTACTCCTCCATAATGTCTGTAATCAAAGTAAACATCTGTCATGCTACTGTAAAGTAAATACTGCACAGAGAGTGAGCTCCATTAGCGGATGTTTGTGCTCTCAAAGTGCTTTTTGTCATGAATTGATTCTTATATATGGTGTTTACAGCTTTAATATCAGACCTGGAGATGACTTCAACTACTTACCGTAATTAATGGATATCAGCATATCACATAAGTAGATTTATATTTTAACACACGTGGCTGTGGTAAGATCAGTAGTACTCTAGCCCAGTGGCATGTGTAGTTTTCATAGTTTTTGTGGTTTTGGTGGTTTTTAGCTTAGAACTGAATGAGCTGATGGGTTGGAGCTGACAAACAGGATATGGTAACCAACATGAAACCATGAACCCCACCTTGTTCATTCAAACAGTCCAGGTTGTTGGTGATGTAAAAGTGAGGGAAACCTTTTCTTGCACACACTAGGCCACTCCAGTGAATCATGAGTTAGAGGTCGTAGTCTCTTGCTGGATGTGCTTACCAGTTCATCATTACTTTAAGAACTGACGATCAGTCAGTCCAGAAAATTACTAAAACTTTGAATGCATCCCCAAGTGCAGTCAACCATCAAGCCCTACAATGAAACTGGCTCACATGAGGACCGCCCCAGGAAAGGAAGACCAAGAGTCACCTCCGCTGCTGAGGATAAATTCATCTGAGTCACCAGCCTTAGAAAAATCGCATGTTAACAGCACCTCAGATTTAGAGCCCAGATAAATGCCACACAGAGTCAGAGTAGAGACACATCTCTACATCCACTGTTCAGAGGAGACTGCACGAATCAGGCCTTTACGGTCAAATAGCTGCTAAGAAACCACTACTAATTCCCTTTCATGCTCCTGCACTAATTGAAGGGTGTTGCTCCCAAAGTGCAAGGCAATATGTCTGTGAAGGTTCTCAGTCATTCAGGTCACTGTAGTCTAAGGAGCTTGGAAAGAAAAGTGTCTGGACTTCTTGAGTTTCCTTGAAGACGTTTCACCTCTCATACAAGAAACGTCTTCAGTTCTAAGAGCAATTGATGGAGAGTCCAAGATTTTTAAATCCTATTGGGAGTGTCTCTAAGAAGGTCATGGACCCCTGATTGATCCTATGCCTAATCACATGAGCGAAGGTGTGAAAATGGGTGTGGGTCACAATCAGCCAAGGTTTTGGGTGAAACCTAGCCCCACCCTATCATGTTATTTACTTAGGTCAAATGGCCCGGGATGTGAGTGTGTATTAAGGCGTCTGGCGAGGGATCTCAAATCTGGATTATAGATGGCAGACAGTTGGTGCCGTAAGCCACCCCCTCTGTTCAAAGATGGTCGCTCACAATGGCCATTCACATCTGTGTTCTCTGTCCAAAATGTGAACATTGGCATCTTGACAGGGCAAGACTTAGACTAAGTCTTAGAAAACCACTTCTAATTAAAAGCAACAAGCAGAAGAGATTTGTGTGGGCTGAAAAACACAAGGAATGGACATTAGACCAGTGGAAATCTGTGCTTTGGTCTGATGAGTCCAAATTTGATATCTCTGGTTCCACCTGCCATGTCTTTGTGCAACACAAAAAAGGTGAACAGTTGGTCTCTACATGCATGGTTCCCACCGTGAAGCATGGAAGAGGAGGTGTGGGGGTGCTTTGTTGGTGGCACTGTTGTGGATTTATTCAAAATTGAAGGCACACTGAACCATTATATGTACCACAGCATCCTGCAGCGGTATGCCACCCCATAACATTTTGTGTTTAGTTGGACCATCATTTATTTTTCAACAGGACAATGACCCCAAACACACCTCCAGGTTCTGTAAGGGCTATTTGACCAAGAATGAGAGTGATGGAGTGCTGTGCCAGATCTCCTGGCCTCCTCAGTCACCTGATCTAAACTCTGTCGAGATGGTTTGGGATGAGAAGAACCGCAGAGTGAAGGCAAAAGGGCCAACAGGTGCCCAGCATCTCTGGGAACTCCTCCAAGACTGTTGGAAAACCATTTCAGGTGACAACCTCATGAGGCTCATCGAGAGAATGGCAAAGCAGTAATCAAAGCAAAGGGTGGCTATTTTGAAGAATCTAAAATATAAAACATGTTTTGAGTTATTTTGCACTTTTTTGTTTACTACATAATTCTAAATATGTTCATTCATAGTTTCGATGCCTTCAATAAGAATCTGCAATGTAAATAGTCATGAAAATAAAGAAAAAGCATTTAATGAGAAGATGTGTCCAAGCTTTTGACTAGCAGAGTATATAAATGATTAAAATATATATTTAATTCATAAAATATGAAAATGTGAATATCAATCTGTGCAAGCCTCTTTATGTCCACGAGGGGGCAGCATCACTTTCGCGCTGCAACAAATGAAGCAGTAGAAGAAGAATTTAGCCAGACTACTGTTCCCGTTGTTTACATTGCAAAATGTGAAACTGAAGTTGTGTGGGCTGGAGGTGGAGACGAACTGAAAAGGTTTCGGGAATGTAAGCTGCTGCGCTGTAGTCCGCCAGGAAATGGACGAGATAAGGTGAGCAGCTTAATTCGTGCATTTAACTGTAAAAGTTACTTTTTATTTCTCTCTCTGTTAGTCACCGAGCTTTTGTGTCGTGATAAAATGTAATCAGACAGCTGGTACATGTACACCTTATTATCTCGTTATAACCGGACACACCCATTAACATCAATAAACGGGTTATTTATTGTTATTTATAACTGTGAGTCTTCATCTGACGAGCTTTATATGGAGTCTGAGCTAATGTAGAGGCTTTATGGTTCAACAAGTCTTCTGTATGTGGAGGACTGAACCTGGCACGGACGAGTGTAACCTCTGTAGAAATATGAATAAAGTCATATTTATGCAAGCCAAATAAAACAAAGATAAACGACCAGAGGAACAAAACAGGAAAGACACATTAATGCTTAAAACGTATTTTGCATTCAGTCTTTTTAGTTGCCCCAACTAAGGGGCACGATTCATGTTCAGTGTGAAGGTAAATTACTAGTTTTGCAATCCTCAACTGTAGAAATTATTGGTAAGTCACGTGGTTATGATCAACTGTCTACAAGATGGTGTTTCTAGACAGTTTCCCAACAAATGGAGTAATTTCACCTGGCTGGGAAATATCTGTCTTTGTATTAACTGTTTAAGCACCTATATAAGCAGTAACAATAAGGACTTCTGCATTTTTATCTGTATATTTTTAATTGGGACAATGTAAGTACTTAAATATAAAATATTTCTTCAGCACCTTTCAAGATAAAACCAAATGCAAATCTAAAAATTTTTTCGCTGCATTTTGTAAGCGACCCTTGAGTTTACAGATCTGAAGCTCAGAGGGAGAGACTTCCAGAGTCTGGGGGCCACTGCTGCAAAAGCTCTGCTTCGTATAGTTTTCAGCCTGGTATGATGCACAACCAGTTGGCCCTGATGACATGACCTCAAGGCCCTGCTGGGGATGCATGAATGTAAACTGAAATGTAAAAGGAGAAAATTTAGACAGATGTATTAAAGAGAAACAAGATAAAACCACCTCAGTGCTGGCAATTCTGGTTATCGATTGGCCATCTTTTTAACTGATATTTAAAAATATTGTATGTATTCTGTGTAGTTTGGTTTTCTATTTACCCTAATAGTATGGTAATGACTAAAAGGTCGAGGATCCAAATTATGTGAAAATTTATAACACATGTTTAACACATGAATATTTGTCTTATTTATAAATTTTCACATAATTTGGATACTTGGATTTTCAAAGCCACGTAAGCTGTGCTTCTGTAAAATTAAACAGTAGTGATAACAATAATGCTATTCTATTAAATATTTCCAATCTTCTGTTATATAAAGACTGTAATAGTTTTAAAGTATTAAAGCCAGACTGTGACCGTGTAGTAATACAATAATTAATATTAATTAAGAAATCACGGATGTTTGGTAGAACATTTCAGTTTCATTATTACTGTATGCATATATAACAACATCATCAGCAAAGAGTATTAGCTCCAGAACAAGCCAATCAATATCACGACAAAGCATGTTATAGACACGCCGGTCCACTGTGTCCATTTCAAATTTTCTTCTTCAAAATGTGAAAAGCACATGCATGCACAAGTTGCAGTGGGAGATAATACATTTAAATCCAAGAAGTTGTTACTAAGCAAGGAAGGTATGTGTAAGTGTACTTCATACCAGGGTCCTTAATTGCCAGAAACTATTAGGCTAGGCTATTAAGTAACTATTAAGATAGGCAGATAATATGTACATGTAAATGTGTTAGTGATGTCTGCTTTAGCGCTTTCCCGTCATTATTTTCATGTTGGCTTGCAATAAAATGTCTCCCTGTGCTGGTACGGCAACTCAGTGCAACTTACTGCAGCTTCTGCATCTGTGTCCATTTCCCGTTTGGAGAGGCAAAGCTTGAAGTAGACACGGTAGACCAGCATTTTCACGTGCTACTAGTTTGCAACAAGCAGATTGAAAATCACTAATATACCAAAAAGAAAAAAAGAGGATCTAGAAATGAGCCTTGAGGAACACCCACAGGTAAACAAAGAGCTTGATTGTTGATTATATGAGAAGTTTTTCATATTTTTAACCAGCGACTGTTGCTCCACACAGTTTACAATGTGTCATTTTTTTCTTGAGATCAAATGCTAAATGTGTCAATATGTCTACTCTCCTATTCCTCGCAAACAGTGACATTTTGTTGTGTTTTCATGTGAAACAGTGAGCATGGGAGCTAACAGTGCTGTTTTCCAGGGGCAGATTGAATGTGCGTGTCTGACCTTATTACACAGAGAGATTACTTCTGATTGGAGAACTTTCATACTCATCCCACTTTTCTAACAACTTAATTCGTTCTGACTGGATCTCATCTCTCCAGAATATTTTCATCTCATTTTTATTCATTGGTGAAAGTGTCAATACATTTCATCATAGTTTTTGTCCTCGTGCATTAGTTTCTATTTAGTTATCGTCTTGTTTTCCTCTCCAAAATAAAAAGACTGTTGATGAAAACTATAATGACAGTTATTGGTCAATGGAATTGTCACTGCAGTTCAGAAGACATGATTCAATCCAACAAAGGACATCAGAGGGGGGGAAAAAAGAAATGATTAACACTATCAAATGCTTTGCAAAGACTGAAAACACAAGCTCCCTCTGTGTAATTACGCTCTTAACTTTTCTATGTAAAAAAAAAAAGCCCAAATTTGCTGTATCACTGCAGTGATTGGTTCAAAACCCAAACTGCACTGGGTGCAAAGCTGAAGAAGTGCTGTTTAAAGAAGTGACAAACTGATCAGCTACCAGTTTTTCAGCCACATTAGAGAGAACAGACAGAACGCCTACAATTGTCAAGAACTCGATGTTCGCCAATTTTGTGTATCAGTGTAAGAACAGCTGATTTTCTGATATTTTGGATTCTCTGCACATCATAATTTACCAGTGAGCACACCTTAGGAGGACACCGCATGTAACGTGGGGTGTGTTTGTCGTCTCCTGGGGTCCCTTTTTATAGACCTCAGCATTTGCTGAAGTAAGGTGCTGCAAACATATTTATTTTATGATCCAGTCCTCTGATAAGAAAACCTTTGATATTTTGTAGGAGGAAATGCACAAGTAGACACAGCTTTCACTGTGACACCGAGCAATCATTAATGTTGTTATCGAAACCAGTGACACATTCAAATGTTTGCTGTCATAAATATCTGTTATGTTTGTCCTCCTCTGTGGGACGTTTTCTGTATTTGAATGTGCAGCATGTAACAGCAAGAAGGATCCCGGCTTATTTAGAGTTTCTCTTTTTATCAGTGAGCCGTGCTTTTTTTAAGTTTAGTGACCTGAATGAATATGATCTTCTGCAGTTATGTAAAATTTGTTTACTTTCTCAGTCCTCTGTTGGGCAACCAGCCACATGGCTCGGACCTTCCGTCTCCGAACCTGAGGCCGAGACACCAGGAACTGATCCTGACACCATGTGGCCCGGTGAGATACTGGCGCTGCCGTGCCGGGAAGTGAAGCACATGTTTTCATTCCTGTCGTGCTTTGATTGTGATTTTTTTTTGTTGTTGTTGTGGCTATCACAGGTTGTTTCACAGTCTTTGTCCTTTCCATGCTGTTGCAGATAAAGCGCTGGTCGGAGCTGCCGCGCCTGCTGCAGGTCTATTTCTGCTTCGCCATACTGTCTCTGCTGGCGCTGCTCGGCCTCACCGTGTCCAGCCTCTACAAGCAGCACACGGACACGGACGTGTCCGATGAGGACAACTTCACTGTGTCGCTGATCCAGCTAGTTGGAATAGGTGAGTTTGTTGAGGGCAAGAAAAAAAAAGACATTTGCAGCATTCATCACCACCCCCACCGCCTCCTTTTAAAAAGCAGAAGTTCTTCTGTTGCAATCATATGATGAAAACTTCAGTGGAAGGAGCCGGTTCCAGTGGCTTATGTGTTCAGTGAGGATTTATGTCAACTGAGCTAGCTTTATTTCCTCATAGCTCAGGTTTACAGCTCGCTGAAACATTTCCCATAAAAATGACTTGAGCTGCACTCTCTACCTGCCCTGTAGAGATTTGAGGAAATGATGACTTTTGCTTAACCTCCTATAACCTTTCATCCACATATGTGGACATCACATTTTGGGTTATTTAGACCACAATACTCAATTTTGCTCTACAAGGGCCTGATATCCACTTACGAGGACATTATACTGCTACTGTTCTATCAAAATTTTAAACAAATATCCTCATATGTGGCTCTCATTTTTCTTAGAAACAAAAATCAGGTTAAAAAACATCAGGTAATTCTTTGTTTTTACTTTCATCAGGTCCGAATCAGCACAAATATCAAAGAGAAATTAAAAATACATGCAATGGAAGAGTTTGGGTCTTAGGAGGTTAAAGTCGCTTTCGAAGCGTCATTTCCAACAAACACTGGGATGCTGTGAAAAACCGAAATAAAAGCAAAATGCAATGATTAGCAAATAAATTGTGGAGCTTAGTGCAGAGTAAACGTTACCTCTGAGGAGATGTTTGATGAACAGAGTAGCAAAGTAACTGATTTTGTTCATGATCATTAACATTTTTTACACAGAGCTTCATTAAAAGCTTTGTATTGTATACTTATATCCTTAAGCTATATGATTGAGAAACGGTGTGCACACACAGTACAAATACTTCATCTTTATTCAAAGTGCTTGCCCTGCATGTGAGCTCTGCCTGTTGTCTGGCCCCTGCAGTGTTCTGCATCTACTACATCATCCGCGGCGTGCTGCAGGAGAACCGACAGGAGCTGGTGGCGTTCGTGCTCAGCGTGCTGGTAGTGATGATTCGGTCGGTGGTCAACTTCTCCGTGCTGGGTACGAAAGGCCAACAGGAGCTGCTGGTGAGGAATTTGGAGGGAATCGTGAATATTTCTCGTGCAAAAAGCAAATAGAACTTTGACTGATTTGGATTTGCAGAACAAAACCAGAAAAGATACTAATGTTAATATGAGCAATGTGAGAAAATGTAGAAAAGAAAAAAAAAAACCACGGTAAAACATCTTTAGCACGACAGAAGTATATTAAACTTCAAGATATTCCATAAGTCCTGCGTGACTGACCGATGGCTGCAAAAATGAGACAGTTTTTGTAGTTTTCGCTCTGTACACCACCACAGTGGATTTTAAATCAAACCGTTAACATGCCTGTGATTGAAGTGCAGACTTCATTCAGCTTTCTTTTCACAAAATATTTAATTAACTGTAAGAAATTACAGCCAGTTTTATACAGTTTTCTATTTTAAGAGGCCCAGCAGTGATTGGACAAACAAACATAATTTGAGATATATATGTTTTATGTCTTTTGACTTCCTGAAGTCTGAACCCACGAGCATCACCAAATGCAGATGTTCTTCCCAGTCTTCACTGCAGCTCCCTCCCATTGCTAGTTGCTGTGAGTCTCTTTGCCTTCAGTTTTGTTTTCAGTAACCGAAAACGTGCTCTGAGAGAGCTGTTCCAGCCAAGCACGCTGGGTTGAGATCAGGTGACTGACTTGTTCATTCAATAATGTCTCGTTTCTTTTCCTTGAGAAACTCTTGGGTTGATTTTGCAGCATTTGGTTGAATCTGAGCAGAGAGCACAGCCCTGTACACTTTTCCATTAATCGTACTCCTTGTGTCAGCAGTCATCAGTAAACAGAAATACATGCCCACGCTATGTTTGACAGATAACTTTGGTACGCTTCAGATCATAAGTGGTTTCTCTCCACACTTTTCTCTTCCCATCATATTTTCATCTGTCCAAAGTGTCTTTTAGATGTTTTCTGGCAACGTCTAATCTCACTTTCTTGTTCTTGAGTGTAACCAGTGGTTTGCACCTTTCACAGTGATATCTTCTTGAGCGTGTTCTTGGCTTGCTTTGAGGTTATGAAGTTATTTTTAAACTCTAAGGAAAAATTTGCGATCATCCACTCTAGTTGTCTTCGGTGGTTGCTCAGAGTTAAGCCCTTAGTTCTGACTCCTTCAATTAAAGCTGAAAGTCTGCACTTCAAACATGCTTGATAGGATGATTTAAAATCCACTGCCATGGTGTACAAAAGAAAAAGGAAATCAAATTTGTGCCGTCATCCAAAATCCTTCTGGACCCGACTGTGTATGCGTCAGCTCTGAATAGTGTCATCGTTGCTTCCTGCTGCTGCTGTTAAGACACGAAAGGAAACAAAATAAACAAAACAGGTGTCAGCAGGCATCGTGAACGATTACTTCCCGTTTAGATGATTCTCAGTTCCACCACTTGATGTCACTGTGACTGTATGTGTGAATGAGTGATCCAATGAGTGAATGTTGATGGTTATTGCTGTGTGTTGGTGTTTGCTGAACATACATAAAAGCTAAGGTGGTAAACCTGTTACAGCTCCACCAGTGTTCTGTTTAAAAGCATGCAAAGCCCCAGGAAGAGCAGTTCATATCACAGACAGTCTACTGTACATGCAGCTGAGTGTTGAGTTACTGAATAATGCCACATTTCTGCAAACTGAACCATCTTTTTTACTGGCGGGTGACTGATATGAATGATAGAGAATAATTTGATGTAATAACTGCAGAGCCTTTAATTTTTCACCGTGCACAAACCTGAAGCACAAACTGAGTGAACAGCGGCGATCTGTTTGTGTGGCAGGTGCGTTTCGTGTGCATCGTCACCCTGGGCGTCGTGCACATCTTTTGCACCACGCTGCTCATCCGGAGACCGAACATGATGGCGTTCCGTGTGGGCGGAGCCTTGGAGTGCCTTCAAGAGCAGTATTTCCTGCTAAACCTGTGTTTCTCCATGGTGACCTTTGACCTGCAGGCTCAGGTACATGCACGTTCTCCTTTTGTTTTTTACAGTAGAAATTTTTGGCATTTCACACGCGCAGCATGTCGCTCTGCACGTGCTCCTCGTCATATGCTTTTTTCCTTGGTGTTCAGCGTCCTACAGTGAGGCAAGTTTGTTTTTAACAGAGCTGATGAGCGGCTTCGTGATGTTGTGCTGTTGGTGTGACCTTTTCAGTTGTGCCTGTGTGCCCTGATCTTAACAACGAGCCTGGCCGCGACTGGTGCCAACAACATAATCGTGGGTGTCGGAGTGTTCTGGGCCATCCTGACTACAGTTGTGGGCGCTGTTGCGGTGAGACCTTTTTATACATCCTCTGGTCACACCAGAGAGTCACAAGCGACAATAAACCAAAAAAGACAAGAAACATAGATGCACTTTAAACAGTCACAAGCTGAAGAGCAGCCAATTGTAACCACTTGTTTTTGTTTTGTAGGTTTTAAAGGAAAAGAAAGTTTTGGTTTGGATCTTTATGGTGCTGAACGTTCCTCAGGTGGCATTCTTTGTGTATCTGATGTACACGGTAGGCTGAGATTTCCCTCATTTATTCATATATTTTATTTAACTACACATTTTGTTGTTCCGTTTGTGTGAGTGTGCTTTATGAAGTGAGTCTTCCTAATAATAATCCTGCTTAGGAATGACTGTCCCAAAGTACGTCACACAACTCGCACTTCAAATATGACCGACCGGTGCCTTTGTTGGGGGCTATCTTTCTATTGAGGATCAATACACATTTTATCATATCTGTGAGAATTTATAATAGAAAATTGTGCCAGTGTGACTCAGTGATGAGTTTTTTGGGACAATGTGGAAAATGTAAATAAAAACCAAATCCAATGACTTGCAAATCTCATGAACTTTATTTACAATAAAACAGGAAAGTTTGGACCTGGACAGCAAAAGTCTGTAAAAGTAAGTGGCACTAAAAAGAAACAGCTGGAGGAACATTTTGAAACTAATTAGGTTAATTTTCAACAGGTCAGTAACTTGATTGGGTATAAAAAGATATTCTTAGCGAGGCAGCGTTTCTCAGGAGTAAAGATGTGCAAAGAAATTGTATCTACAAGTTATTAACATTCAGAATAATTTTCTGCTATGTAAAATTGTAAAGATTTGGAACATCTCACATCTACGGAACATAAAATCATCAAAATATTCAAAGAATTTGGAGAAATCTCTGTGCGCAAGGGACAAGGACTAAATCTTCGTCCGTCAGGCAGCACTGCATTAGAAACAGGTGCGATGCTAGCATGGAAATCACTGCAGGGGCTCAGGAGCAATTACAGAAAACTGTGAACACATCCACAAATATGAACTTGATCCAGAAGGGCCACTATCTTCTCCTCGCGAGAATTGCAGAGATTTTTCAGGGAAGGCCTTGGATATTTCAGCATAGTAGAAGAGTCTGGGTGCGGTAGTGACTTCCCTGCAGTCCAGGTTGTTCCCCAGTTTGGTACGCGATGAAATAAAAAAATACAACTAAAAAGACCCACAACTGTGGAGCAGCTATATCAGACAGAAATGGGACAAAACTCCAGCAGCTGATCTCCTCCGTTCCCGGACAAAATATCAGGTGTTGTTAAAAGAAGAGGGGATGCTGTAGTGTAAAACACGGCTCTGTCCCAGCGATTTTAAGACGTGTCGCTGCTGTCAAATTCAAAATGATTTCGCTTTCTCAGTTCAAACATCAAATATGATTTTTCTATTATGGGATTACGAGATTTGCAAATCACTGGATTTTTTTAAATTTACATTTTACACACTATCCAAAATTTGTTGGCGCTGGGGTGTAAAAGGCCTCGTAGTTTCATAGACTGTATATATCAGATGGCAGAGCCACTGATGTCACCTGTTAGTTTGCTGGCTACCTTTTTGAAGCCTCAAGGTTCAAATCTGGACATGACAATCAATGGATGAGAGTAGATGTAAAGCTTGGGTAGCGGAGTGCACTGTATTATTAAATGGGATGCTAACATGGCTAGCATAACAGGTGACATCTTATACAGTCTTTCTGTCACTACGAAATGTGAAAAGTCACTCAAAGCAGAGATTTCCTTTCACAGTGAGTCCTGCACAGCAACACAGTGGAAACAGCTAATGACCGTATAAACCTTTTTTTATTCCAAGACTTCAAATCCGTTTATTTGTGCTGTGAAGTTGGGCATTTGCTCATCAGGGAGTGACGTAGGTGCAGTAATAAATGCAGTTAGCGTAGCACTTGAATAGTTACTTTCCAGTGTTTTTCAGTATTTCCAGTAAACCCCCCAAAAATCACTTTCTGACACGATTGCTGCTCACATCACAGAGGACAGCGCCTCTGTGATGTGAGGATGACGCCGCATGTTGGCGTTCCCTTCTTTGGCTGAGCCGTGCGCTCAGATACAGGCGCCTGCGGGGAAACAATGATTTTGCTTTAATCGCAGGTGGCAGAGAAATGGTTCCAGGACACTACGTACACAGTGGAGGCAGCTGCTATAACCGGGGCTTTGATTTCACTGGTGATCAAAGTGGTTTTATTCTGGGGCCTCATCAGACTGGTACACAGCTTTGGACAAGGCCTGAGAGAGAGAAGTGAGTTTACTGCTTCAGTCCCTTAAGAGTTCCTTTGAGCACAACACTAAACACACACTGCATCTGCAGAACGACGAGTTAGCAGTTTCTGTTTGTTCCTAAATATCCTGAATTTGTTTGTTCGAGATGTTGATTGTAAGAAAACCAGAGTTTTCCTGAATCTGCCAAACTTGAGCATCAGAATACTGAAACCCTTTTTTTTATTGCTCTTCACAGTGTTTGCACATAACAGGTGATAAAACATCAGGACCAAGGAAACAGCTGCACGCTGTGGGCTTAAAGCACCGTGCTGCTGACTGCGAAGCTCACATTTGTATTCAGCATCAAGTGTGCCAAAATCATCACTCAGCATTGTTTTATTTTTCCATGTTCTGTATACTGTAAGAATGTTAATGTGTTTCTGGCTTCAGCGACGTCCCTGTTTACAGAATTTAAATGAATTCTCAGGCTTTGTTTGCATCTGATATGATCAGTCTGTACCTGAATACGTGCATGCATCATGACGTGCGATGCGGCTCTCTGTATTTAAGTCCTCACCATCCAGGTTGTGCCAACACTTTTATATTAGTGCATTATGTGTATTAGCTAAGCATGGCTCACTGAGTCTATGAGCTCCATTGTTTTTACCCCTGCTGAGCGTACGCTCTGTCGCTCTCTGTGGCACGACTAAAATATTTCCTTTGAATGTCGCCACGCAGGTAGATTGTTCTGGTGTCCTGTCAACATGCGTTTGTAAACTAGCTTCATATAATCGTTTTTACACCAATATGCATTTTAACACCTAAATCGAGTTTTGTAGCGTTGCCAACATCCTCCACTTTTTTAAAAATGTGATTTCTTCCTGTAAATTGTATTCACAGTTATGACTGATTTAAGTTTGCTTTTTGAAATTAGAAATGTGTAAATTAACTCGTGCAGTCGACCACCACGACTAGCCGTGTTTTTATTGACATATTTTTTTAAACTGTCTGCTGCACTTTAATGCGCTCCTGTTTTTTCCATTCAAAGTTCTTAATAAAGTATTTTAACAAAAACTTTGATTTACTGATCTTTTTGGGGACATGCAGCTCTGTGCAAGTCTCGATCCACTCCTCATATTTTGCTTTCAGTGAGCCAGACGTTGTTGTACTTCTCCTCCAAAGGGAGGGAGTGTGTAATCCTTCTGTTTGTCCGTCTGTTCGTTAGCAGTGTATCGCCCAGTTTTCAATATATCATTTTCAAATTTTGTGTGATGGTACATACCAATAACAGCTCGAGCTGATTTAATTTAGGGTCAAGTTCAAGGTCAGACCAAAAGTGAAAATCACTAATAACTTTATATTACCCACAATTCTTAGTGGATTGTTTTCAAACTTCACAACAATATACCAGGCCTTGTATTTGACCTTGACCATAATTGTCACTGCCCAAGAAACCATGTATCATATGAAAGGGCATGGAGAGAAGTACAACAACATTTGACGTCACAATAACAGGCTGACGTCAACGTAACTTTTTAAAGTCGTCTTTTCAGTCACCTTTTACACGAGGATTTTCAGAGGAATGTTTTTGTGTATTTTAAGCCACTTAAAACTGAATCATGATGAATCATTCAAGCAGAAAAAACACCTTATCAAAGGATGAACCGGTGTCTCTATAACAGGCAACTGGGCAAAGAAGCTATTTTAAATGGTTTCTTTAGGCTCTTTGTTGCTGGAAACGTCACAAAACAGAGAGCTATCGGGTGAAAACTTATAACTTGGCGTGATGTGAAGTGTGTACTTAAACATTTTGGGGAAACTGGACAGGACGAAGGACAAAAAAGTGGCAGGACTTTAAAAAAAATAAAAATACTGATCTACAGCAGGTGAACATTATCTGAAAGTTACGTCCTTAAGAAAGAGGGGGGAAAGTCATTAAAGACCTGACACGGGACCAGCTGATCCATCTACTTCTCACTGAAGCCTGCACTTCACTCCATGGTGTTGGGGATCTCGAGTACCATCAGATTTTGTTCCACTGTACACCACCTGAATCGCATCCTCATCTTCAAGAAGCCTGGAGAACTATTCCCGAAGAGGAGGATGCGACTCAGGACTGTACTTAAAGGAACTCTGTGCAAATGCCCGTGATTTTATCATATAACTGGTTTCATTTGTCGAAGCACATGATCAGACGGTTGTTGGTTAAACCTGTTTATTAAATGTTTTGGGAAAAATATCAGACTCCATATTAGAAACATTAACAAGTGTACTCATACAAAATTCCCATTTACAAAAGTGAAAAGCACTTTGAGAGTCGACAATGCTTCACAGAAGAGTCGTCAAAGCCTGGTTATCTTACTGAACTTCGCGTGTGTGTTTTTAAACTGAGATTAAACAGTTCAGACCAACATTTGAAATAATTCTGCCACCGTCCACATCAGAAATGAGATTTTTCACTTTGTCCTGGAATGCATTTCAAGAGATATTTAACTCAGTTTGTACTTCTGTCCAATGACACCGTGCTAGAAATTCAGTTGGATGAGCAGAACTACTAAAAGCAGATTGGTCTTCATCAGTGAGACAGAATTTACAACCAAAGAATGTAAAAGAAAAAGTACTAAATAGATTTATTATCCATTAGTAATACATTAGAAACTGTTAATAAACACATGAACTTTACAAAATACATCTTATTCAAACATTACATTTATATACATACTCAAAGGTTTAAGGAATAATTAGCTGTTAGTGCTCGGGTGGTTTTTGTTTAGCGTTACAGATGAAAGCTATTCATCTTTTCACCCTGACACAGTTTGTTGAGCCAATTCACAACACATATATATTAACTTCAGGGCACTAAGCCCGAACAGACATGTAAGGCAGGCCACCTCAAAGTAATCACGAAAGGCAGCACAGGGGTAAACTGATAAGAACAGATCCAAAGTCTCACGCACAGACCATTAAACCACCCACAGCCCACAGACATTGGTCTATAAAATATACTATGGCTTAAAGCACATTTTAAAAAGCAGACTTTAAAAATACAAAGTATGAAATACGAAGACTTCCAATCTGTGTTCTCTTAGCCTGGAATGGATACCGCCTCCTAGTGTTCACCCCGTGGTTGATAGTAGAGATATTACACAATGTAATAAATGACACAAACGAGTGACAATCAAGTGCTGTGAACAGCGCAAACAGTCACAATGTGGTAACAATGAGAACGCACAAAAACACAAATCTGTGATTTTTATTTTTGTTTTTAAAGTGTGGTGTAAACCTTGAAAAATATTATTTCTTTACATGAATGATACCAGTGTTTAAGGCACAGTCTGTAATGTTGTGTTGCTGTTGCTAGGTAGATGTACTTTAAATCTGCTCCTCCATGAGACGCAACTAAAAAACTCTAAAAACAACATTTGCCTTTCATTGATAGCATTACATCCATATTTATTTTACCAGAGTTGGATCTTTCCTGGAAGGTGCAACTCTGCCGTCACCCCCACTGAGAGCTAGTTTTTACCCTGCCATCTGATTAAAAAGTGCTACGACACATCTGATAACCACCATCTGATAACCACAACTGACCTTTTTAAGTTTCAGTACAAGATCACTTCAAGTGTTGCATTTCCTTTTCATTTTTAGTCAAAACACTTTGTTAACAAGCTGAAGTTTCAACTTCAAGAAAGGAGAGGTTTTCACAGCATTCAGATCCTGGAGTAATAGTGGAACCAAACTCCATTCAAAAATCCATCGTTTTAAAAGTCTCACACACCGAACGTCCAGTGGGAACATTTGGGAAATTGTATTAATGCTTCAAAGTTCACAAAGAAAAAAAAAAATTTATTTGGTTTAATTTTCTTTAACTAATGCTTTTAAAAATGCTCATTTGTTTTTATTTATTAAAGTCATATTTTGAATTTTAAGGGCATGTCGCAGCGTCCAGATTTCAGCCTTTTGCAGTCGTTACAGGAGCTTAGCTTTTTACTGCCGTGAACGAAATGTTTACCAAAAAACAAGAATGATGAAACAGTATTTTAGAAAGTAGGACTTAGTATTAGTTTTTTGTTTGTTTTTTTAATTAAAAGGACCTTGTATGCTTGTCCTTATTTTCTATCATATATGCACAGTGGTACACTGGTAGAGCTTCAAACTGCTCGGTCATTTTTTTCCCTTCTAGTTTTGGGTATTTATGATGTCAGTGAGAACAGACAATCCCTAACCTTCTGTTTACAAAGCGCAGCCAATCAAAAGAAAGCTGTCTTCATGAGGGGGTGGGGGAACTAAAACTGTTGCTGTGAAGGTGGATGAAATGAGGGGCTGTAGCAACCTCGTTTTACTGAAAACTACTATAACAGATTTTTTATTTTTTTGAAAGGAGTTTGGTGAGACCTTCTATCCGTAAAAGATGAAAAAAAAAAAAAAAAAGAAAAAAAAAAAAAAATGGCACAGAGAACGGTCAAGCTAAAACCAACACTTTAAGGAGACCCCGAAGAAGGCCTCAGAATTCCTCATCCTCTGAGCTGAGGTAGTTCTGCTTCTTCCTCACGTTCCAGTGTAAGCACTGGGCCAGGCTCTCGAACCAGTCATTAACCGGGTCCCGGAAACAGATCGATGGAACAGGGAAGCAGGAAGTGGTGATGGTAATACTGGAGCAAGAATTGAAATGGGAAAAAAAATAAATAAATGAAAGGAGTTGTACTTTTTAAGGGCTGAACAAGGAAAGAAAATGTTCATTGTTTGCAGTCTCAACAAAAGAGGTGTTGTCTTCAAACTTCCTTATAAAAAAAACAAAAAACAAAACAGCAGGCATTTACTGAGGAATCCTGGCAGCTCTCTTCCAATAACCAGAAAGCTGATTATGTTTTTGCTGAGTTACATAAAGGAAGAAGCTGGATCGGACTCAGGAGACACTCATGGACTCAAGCCCATTAAGGCAGGTTGATAAGGTTACATAACAAAGCCTTTAAGTGTTGAGGCAGCTGCAGGGGCGTTAAACTTATCAAGTGTGTGTCTATGTCTATATCATGGCCTCGGCATGCAGACTAACCTGTCCCCGTGGCAGATCTCTTGTCTCTTTCGTCCATCAAACGACACCCATGCTGTGTTTCTGGCGTCACATGAGAGCATTATCTGAGAGACAACGCAGAAAAAAAATGCAGAAGTCACAGAAAGAACATGCTTCATCTTTTGTGTGCGTGGCGTTACCGCTCAGATTCAAACAAGATCTACTTGTACTTGTAAGACTTGCCCGTTTCTTGTTAAAACAAATAAATAATAGCAAATGCACGTGATGAATGAGCTTTTTTGGCAAGTTCGCCAGTACCTTGAGCTCCACCCCGGCCGGCACCACGATTGGTCTGAAGGAGAGAGAGTGCGGGCAGATGGGGGTGATCATGATGGCCGGGACGTTGGGATGGATCATGGAAGCTCCTGCTGCCACTGCGTACGCTGTGCTGCCTGTAGGTGTGGAGACTATCACACCTGAGTGGACAGAGATGCAAAAGCACATTTTCACTGAAGCTCAGGTACTTAATGCACTGAGCCATCAAAAGAGTGTAACGAAGGGCAAAGTTCAGCCTGCATCTCTGACTGACCGTCACCTCTTAGTAATTCTTGTGCAGAAGAAGAAGAACTTTGTGCAGAAGCTTCTAGACATTTTTCTTCCTAAAATAAAAAAGCCAAACCTTTGCAGTGACTCATGGATATCCTATATTGGATATTAGAGTCCCAGAGAGCAGCCATTTGGCTTTTCTACCTTTAAAAACCCGCCATTTCTAATTCCATTGTTTTCATTCAAATTCCATTGTTTTCGTTCAAATTCCATTAATTTCGTTCTAATTCCATTGTTTTCATTCTAATTCCATTGTTTTCGTTCTAATTCCATTAATTTCATTCAAATTCCATTGTTTTCATTCAAATTCCATTGTTTTCATTCAAATTCCGTTGTTTTCATTCAAATTCCGTTGTTTTCATTCAAATTCCATTGTTTTCATTCAAATTCCGTTGTTTTCATTCAAATTCCGTTGTTTTCGTTCAAATTCCGTTGTTTTCATTCTAATTCCATTGTTTTCGTTCAAATTCCATTGTTTTCGTTCAAATTCCATTGTTTTCGTTCAAATTCCATTGTTTTCGTTCAAATTCCGTTGTTTTCATTCAAATTCCGTTGTTTTCATTCAAATTCCGTTGTTTTCATTCAAATTCTGTTGTTTGTTTTTAAATTCCATTGTTTTCATTCAAATTCTGTTGTTTGTTTTAAAATTCCATTGTTTTCATTCTAATTCCATTGTTTTCGTTCAAATTCCATTGTTTTCGTTCAAATTCCATTGTTTTCATTCTAATTCCGTTGTTTTCATTCTAATTCTGTTGTTTGTTTTAAACTTCCATTGTTTTCATTCAAATTCCATTAATTTCATTCTAATTCCATTGTTTTCGTTCAAATTCCGTTGTTTTCATTTTAATTCTGTTCTTTTCTTTCAAATTCTGTTGTTTTCATTCAAATTCTGTTGTTTTCATTCAAATTCTGTTGTTTTCATTCAAATTCTGTTGTTTGTTTTAATAAGCACATAGTGAAGCAAAACTGTTGTTAGCCTTATCAGCACGCAGCACTGATCTGATTTCACTGTCAGCACGCCCTGATTCTGGACGGCCTCTAAGTCTCCGCGCTCTCATGCCACTCACCATCTCCCTGCACTGTAGTAATGAGGTGTCCATCCAGGAACAGGTCTACGTTAGAGAGATAGGAGGAGGGTCCTCGGTCCACCACCACCTCATTCAGTACCTGCAGATTTGTGGGAGGGAGAAAAAAAAAAAAAAAAAAAAAAAAAAAAAAAAACACAAAAAAAAAACAATTCACACATCAAACGATTTTCAATTTGCCACAACCCCCATGTCTGCTGATATGATGTCACCCACTCGCACCACATTGTTGGATTTGTGCCAGTACAAATATTTGTCAGAAGCCATTAACCTCATACGTGCGGTCAGAGCTACATTTCGCTAATGACTCAGTTTGCTCCTGCTGCTCTTTAAACAGCAGGTTAACAGCCTGCAGGCGCCTTCTTTGAAGACGGCCGAGTCAGGACGAGCAAACTGCATTAGCGAGCCGTTTTGACCTATTTTTAGCGCGGGCTCAGGCTGCGAGGGGAGCTGGACCCTGCAGTTATGTGACAAAAACTTTTATCGGAGAACCAGAAGCTCTAACCTACAGGGGGACAATCGTCTGTGAATCTGCATTCTGCAGCAGGAACAGTTTGAATGTCTATGTCCCAATGCGAGGTGGACACATTACCTGATACTGCATGGCTTTGCGGCTACTTTCAATGTCCCCGTTGGTCAAAATGATCCCCTTTTCGTCCACCCTGGCCTTCTTTTCCCAGTTCTCTTTGAGCACCCGCACTTTCAAGCGACTTCTTAAGACAATGGCAGCGTTACCTGCAATCAGTACAAATGCTCTTAAGCTTCCTTTACGGAAAAATAACACACAAAAACTTTCAGTTGTGCAAAAAGAATGGAAAGATTTGTACAAGTAGGTCATACAAACATGGAGGCTGAAAGACCAGTTAGAAAACATTCATTACCTTCAATAATTTGGTTGACCTGAGACTGGTAGTTTTCAAATTTGAATGGGGTCAGAAAGCCCAGGGAACCCAGGTGGAAGGACATGACTGGTGGAACGCTCTCCTACGATGGGAGGAGACTGTTATGTTTACAGCAGCAAAAGCAAAAACGCACAGAGTGGCGGCGTGGGCGACTGGCTGAATACCTGGAAGAGCGAAGATGCGTACAGCAAAGTTCCATCTCCACCGAGACAGATGATAAAGTCTACACGGTTGGAGATGTCGTCGAGATCTAAGAGATATGAAGACAACAACTCATTTAAATCTCTTATTTAAAAAAAGTTATATTCACTTCATGTAACTGGATCAGAGATGACTGGTGTCCCTACCTTCTCTGAAAGTGCAGAATTTCTTTGTAACGGCTGCAAAGTTTTCATCGCCTGAAATGGCTGGGTCCTCCAGGACTTTCTTTTCCACGTAAACAATCATGCTTTTCACCTAAATGACACACGACAATCGAGAGCCTGTTATTTTTACTGGACATGCGGTATAACATTAACACTCAGCAGCTTCCCACCAACAAACGCTGCCCCCCGCCCTTCGGTTTGTGGTTACCTCAGTGAGGAACCTGCAGAGCTCTTTGAAAGGCTGTAGCAGACTGGCATCTCGGATCTTCTTGATGACAAGGACACTTTTTGGTGGTTTGTTCCACGTCAGCCTCTGGCTGGCGGGATCCTGAATGTGCCTGAACAAAGAAACAGGTCAGAACAAAGACATCGTCACTCGGTGCAAAACTGCACCGAGCTGCATCACCGGCTTACGTAAAGGGCCTGGGACGTGAGCCCCGAGATCTTAGCTGATACAAGATGTGTTGACTAACTGAAAATTCCTCTTGTTCATCACCACTAAGGCTGCTCAGAACCTATCCAATTAGACATGTCGGCTTACTGTCTAGCTCTGCTGCCACACACTTGTGAATCTGTCTGCAGGGTTCTGACTCAACCCCATGATCATCTCGGTTATTAAAATCCTTACAAAACTGCAAAACATGCAAGAAAAACAAACAAACATCTGATTAAAACATTAAAGTAGAAACTAACAGGATGGATGAAACTCTCACAGGTTAAAAAGAGATAAGTCTGCTGACCTGAGTTAGTTACAGCTCTGCCATACATATTAGGAACTTAATGACTCTACAATCAGCTGATTCTAGTTTCTGTACAAGCAGTTCCTATGCAAGAAGCTGGTTTTACAGCCCTGGAAATATATGCATTTAAAGTTACAGGAGTGAAAAGTCAGAAATTATTCAGGCTCCGTCACCAGTAGCATAACTGCACAGTCAAACATACTCGTTATTTTTTATTTATTTATTTTTTACACTTTCATATAAGAGCTTTTTTAAAATCCTTCCTTATTGATTTTAATCAAACCGCATCTACACATTTCAGTAAATCCTTTAATAAACGTTTGGATCAAACCACTAAAGCTACTTAAAATGCATGATACAATAGGAGTATTATGCACCGACCGAGCATTAGCTTTGAAACAAAATGAACATTAATTAGCTTAGCATCAGCATGACTTTTTGTGGGGTGTTGAGCCTCGTTACAGTCAGGTGGCTAAATTACCGAGAGGAATAGATTTTCACAGAACAACTTCTCCCTTATCTGTTATCAATAAAACTTCATTTCAATTTCAGCTGTAGAACGAGCATAGACCTCAGGAATGAAATAAAATCATGTGGCTATCCTGGTGCAAAAACTTCCAAAACTACTCATGACAAGACTTCAGCGCATTCATGGATACAGTTGGACATGCAAACACATACAAAAATGAATAATTATTAAGTAATGCATTAACCTACATGAGTATTTCTGTGAAATCAGCACTGAATGTGTGGGTGACCAGAGGAATCAGACAAAGTACCAAATCATATCTGTGGTGCTGAAGTTGTTCCATCAGCCTGTAACGGTTCTTCCCTCCGTGAGTGTGTTGAGACCTTACATCTCTACATAGTCTACAGCTTTCTGTCAACAGCAAATGCACATGACCTGCTATTTTTTTTTTTAAATGCTAAAAATTTGGAAGTTGCAGCAACAACCACACTGACCCGCTTTTTCACTTCTTCTGAATCAATGTCACAGGAATCAACGCAATAGATTGACTCAACATCCTTAAAGCTTTAATCCTCACCCGAGGACATATTACATGCTTCTAAAACAGCTGCCACACTGTTAAAGCAACACACTCCTACTAACCCCATATGATAAAACAGTGACCAGTGTTTAAAAACCCCCCCCAAAAAAACCCCATAGCAAACACACCTACGAAACTCCCACCGTAACAGATGAAAAAGCAATGACACATTCAGTTCCCCTTTCTTTAAAAAAAAAAACAAAAACCCTAAAATGACGTAAAGACAAAATACCCCCAAACTCAAAATTAGAACAATCACAGATTACTTACAAAGGCTGTGAGGGCTGGTACATTCTTTAAAACAAGAGGACTAGTTAGATGTAGTAAAACATTTCGAATGATTTGGCTCTGACCCGAACACACACGTGTCCAAACATCTAAAACTGAGCAGTGCAGGCCTGCTTTCAAACACAATCACATGAGACAAAAGCAAAACTTCATTAGCATTTGAAGCAGCGACAAGCTGTGATCCATTCATGGACAGTTTCTCCTCTGACCACCTCAAAGCACGCTCAGCCTGACCTTCCCCTTTCAATCAGTAAGCCCGGCACACGTAAACAACAACTTTTAAATGTTTATTTTTGTTACCGAGCCGCAAAAATAAAGTGGAATTCTCTGTCTAAACTTAAGAAGCAGTTTAATATTACCTACACTGCAGGTCACTGCAGTGCAACTCTCTGAACATCTGTCTGGCAGCGGTGGCATGCCAGTTAATATTTCACCTATTGAACATGTTCTCTCTGTTGAGAAAGACACAGAAGATGCTAGAAAGCCTTCTCACCATTTCCAGACCCTGTTCTCGCTGTGGCTCGCGGGAGCGTCCTGCAGTACACACTGGTTGAACTTCATAACTGTACACATGTAACGGAGATGCTGCTTCAGGATGACTCAGCTGGAGAACGGGGCTCTGTCGTCGTGGCCCGTTCTGACAAAACAGTTCATTCCGCTTCTAACTACTTCCTTGAAAGCTGCACATTATAGCAGCTGAATCAGTTTGCTTCCTGAAGTCCAGTCGCGAGTCAGCCACCGGCAGTCTGAGAGGCTGGAAGTGTCTCCATGCGCTGAAAACAACTAACAACAACAAGAAGCAACGCCACCCCTGCTGATGGATCCTCTGTGGCTATATTTGGCCCAGCGAGGACTTAACACTAAACCTTCCTGTTGCATTCTGCTGCTGAATCAGACCTCTCACTCATCTTAAAGTTGACTTCATCGCAGACTCCGCCCACTCTGCTGTACTGAACCCGCCCATTTCTGGGAAGGCCCTTCCTTGTCAGACAGGTGTGATTATCTCAAACACTGAAACCACGCCGGTAGAACTCGGAGCTCATAGACCTGGTACAATGCAATGAAAGGCCTCTTAGACCAATGGGCATGACAGATGACTAATGTGATCTGTCAGCTTAAGAAAGGAAACAATCAAACACATCAACAGAGCTTTTGTTAGGAAATTATGCAATTCTGGGTTATGGTATTACACCAGGATCTATTTGAACTTCCTCATGCTCTACGGTAAGCAGAGAGAGACTTAAACAATATGGGCTTTATTGAGAGGATAAACATTATAGCATAAAAAAAAAAAAAAATCACATTTCACACATGATATAATGGGAACCTACAGTGTGACTGTAACAGGAAACACAAATAAGTCACAAACCAAATAAGAAGTTGCCTTCAGACATTAGCTGTCCTTAGTCTCCCCACTGACATTTTCACATCAGTGTACATTTATATAATTAGAAAAGCCTGAGCTGAGTCAAAGTTTATGAATAGTACCTGCTGTAAAATATTTTTGGGGCATTTCTGGGAGTCCTTTAGAAAGGTTTTAGTGGAAGATTGAGGATGATCACTAACATTACAGTAAATTTCTATAAAGCAAACAAACAAAAAACCCAACTAATTTGAACTCTTCTTATTCTCTGCACGCTTAATTTAGCCCGTTTTTGCACCAGATGCCCTTCCTGACAACCCTAAATGGATTTGTGTCTCCTCCCACAATCACAAATGTGTAAATCACTACACCTGTTCACTGGTATGCTAGTAATGCACACTCCGTTTCTTATCTCTGCTTGTGTGAACTGCTCACGCTTGGTGCATCTCATTGGGCTTTACCTCAAAATAATATATTAAACATATTGTCACTACCATTCGGCCACTCTGGATAATTAAGTAGTTTTGATCACAAGGAATTAAACGTACTTGTAGATTTAATAAAAGGCCAGGTTTAATTTGGTTCAATTAAATCTCTACTTAGTGGGAAAAAATTAACATAAGTTCTGATTATGTTTTAGCACATGTAGGCATGACATAAGCACTCTGTGTGCATTCAGCGGTACTTCGGATTTGACTACAGTTGCCTCAGCTCTTGTCTTTCAAGTGGAAGTCAACAAAGCAATGAGGCACAACACAGAACAAAGGGAGTAGCATGGCTGGTCTTCAGAACAATGCACTGTGAAGTTTTCAGGGTGTATTTAGGGTGTCGGGTATCAATGTGGCCACATGTGTCTGCAGTTCCCCGAAACAAGCCGACAATGAGTGAAACAAGGCTGCATCCATCTGCTTTGAGCACTCACAGCCACACCCTTCCACAGAGAGTGATCTAAGAGGCGAGTTTCCAGTTAGGAAGGTCTAAACTGGTGCTACTTTACCTTTAATCACATTTCCTTCTTCCTACTGCCCTAAAGCATAGCACCTACTGGTCACAGCAGCTGAGGGTCCACAGTAGGTGCAAACATTACACTTGTAAACACTGAATATGTGAAACCAGGTTATCCTGAAAAGAACTACAGTGCAGCCTTTGGAATAAAGATAGTCTGGTTTTGCTACTTTTAACCTGTCGAGCAGCTTTAAGGGAGCTAATCTGCCTGAACAAACGCAGACACTTATGTGATTGATCGAGTCAAGAGATCAACAGTTTGAATGTCAAGACTCTTTCATAACTGCAGCACGATGAGTGATCTAGGGTACAATCAAATAAGGTGACTCGTGTATATGACAGTGATGCCACAATGACTGTAAGAAACAAGTAGTGCTGACGCCTTGAACAACATTATCAAAATATGTTGGATTGCATGCAATCTTTTATGCAGAGAAACTACTGGATTCCTGTACATGAAAGTTGAAAAGGTGATTCCTTTGCAAATTGGTGAGCATCCAAGATTTGAGGAAACTTTGGCTTTTTTTAAAAAAAAAAAATAAAAATGTATCAACAAAAAAAAAAAAAAAAAAAAATGACCAAGAGACTGACAGCAGAAAAGATTGACGTAACCACGGCGACATCACCCAATCTGAAGCCTTGACATGATCTGTCCTGCCGCCTTCATCTTTGGTTGCAAACAACAGGATGTGACAAAAAGGGGCAGGAATGACCACAAAGCTCCTACGCTTATTCGCTAATGGTTTGTGACTGATCACCTTTTGGCCAGTGAGTGTGTAGATAACACTATTTTGAAACATAATGACAAGGATTTACAACAAACAGACTTCTTCTTCTTCTTCTTTATTTATTTATTTATTTATTTTTTTAAATTGAGTGGGACATTAAACAAGTGACCGAGCCCATAAACTCGCTAGGAAAGCGTTATGTTTTCCCACAGACGTCTGTCTGTAGGACCACAAAGCTTTTTGCAGCCACAGCTATGACCATTTTTTGACCTTCAGGCAGAATGCAGGTTTAAGACACTTACACTCTGGCTGCTTTTTGTTTTTTTTTAAATTACGGTTTATGCTTGTGTCCATGAAACCAGCCATTACCACAGGAACATAAGAAAAAAAAAAAAGAAAAGCATGCTGTTGCAAGTTGTGTTACTAAATAGTCAATTAAAATAATTTTTAATGTTTATGGAAGCTCAGAAAGACAACGGTCAAACGGTAACAGCTTAAACATAGTGAAAGTGTCACATAGCCAAGCAATTATAAAGTTCAGCAATGTGAAAGTGACCCATAATGCTTCTCTTATTCTGGGTATTGTGCTCAACACACAGGACACAAAGAACAGTGAGGCTGTTTTCAGCCTCATGAGAAGAACTGAACAGAAATCATTGTTGATATGCTCAATCTAAACAGTTGTAAAAGTCATTATTCGAACCTTCACGTTCCCTTCTTTCTATTTAACAACGCAACACAGCGTTCTTTGATGCTACATGTTATGTTTAAAGGTAGATGCGCAGCAGGACACTCACTTATCATCCAGACACGGCAACCAAGAAATTTATGAGGCCAAACAATCAAACACTCTTAAGTAGTCAAGGCACATGACCTTAAACCTCAAATCAAGCATGGACTGATCTCAGGTTAAAATAAAAATAATTTAAAATAAAGGAAGAATCTCTCAAACCTACAGCTAGTCTGCACTTTTTGCTTTTCTAAACTTGCATTTCACAGCACACTAAACCCAGCGTGCCTCTGACAGATTTGTCAGACAGATTCAGAAAAAGGAAAGCAGATGCGCTGATGTGATCCAACGTGATGTGTGATTATCACGAAGCACCCAACAGACTCATAAACACTAATAACCAAGCCCTGTTTAGAATGAAATCACTGATGACAAATTAATAAATGCCAACACAACAATGAAGAATGATGTTAGTGTAATGCTAAAGCTCATTTTGGATTCAAGGTTCCACTTTAAGCACTGAAACCGGCTGATAAAGACTAGACGTGAAGTACCAAACGATGTGAAACATGCTGCGTTTACACTTGGAAGTTACAAAAGAGGAATTTGGCACATTTACATGGAAGACTTGTTCTCATAAACTGATTATTTTAAAGAAGTGAATGATAATGATTTTTAAGCTGTGTTAACTAGTTTTACAGCAAAATTGCACTGGAGTTCAGAAACAGTGGAGTATGTCAGTCATGATGCCGACACATGCTTAACAGTATTTTTTCTACACTCGTTTCCTCATACTGGCGTGTCCTGCACAATGTGGACGGCTGATCAAGTTACTGATTAGTTAGTATGCACATGGTCTTCAATCTTGTGCAGAACATTTAGCTAATCATTGTTAAAGGCGTTGGCTAAAAAAAAAAAAAAAATACATATTCGGCACGTTGGAGTATGTGCTGCATGTGCACGCGTTCAACGACCTGAGCTCTGAGGAATTTACCTGCTTTTGAAGATCAGCATGAAAACAGCCTCCGAGCATCAAACTCAGCTCAGGCTTTATTCTAGATTTAAAGTAAAACCTGACTCTAAACATGGAAACCTAAAGTGACTGTGTATTAGCAGTCAGCTGTATTAGCCCTGCTTTGCTTGTGTTAAATCTGTCTTAAAGGATTAAAAACAGTTCTACTCTTTAATTTATTTTATTTTTTTTAACTGAACAGAAATGCATTTCTGTTTTTTGTTTAAAAAACAAAAACAGAAAATAAAATTGCTTTTTTTAAGTGTAGAGTAGATCTATATGGGTCATTTAAAAAAAGAAAAGAGATCCGACAATAACTGAAATGAATGTGTACTTTATGACACTATGGTGTTGCTTTTATTACCAATACTGAACCCACAGCACTTCCTTAGTGACAATCAGTTATTTCAGATTATTTTTCTTTGTGCCTCTCCAAAACAGGCCAGAAAAACAGACTCTGCTGCTAGCTTTAGCTAGGCCTTAAAATCATCCAGATGTGAAAGAACTTGCAAAAGTTCAGATGGCACAAGTCTCACCGTGATGCTAAAAAGCTCCTTTATAGCCTTTAACGCTAATTTGACTGCAGCATTTAGACCCATTGTGCTACGAAAACTACACAAAATTGCAAGACTGACATGCTGGATTAGCGTCAAAGTTAACTACAGGATTGCATAACTGAAGGTAAAAGAACTGGTCCAAAAGTTGACCACTCATGTCCTTATTGGCTATTGCAAATAAGGACATTAGCAACACTGCTCTTTTCTCTGCTCCAAAACCCTTTACAGGCCCAACCGGATTTCAAAGCAATGACACGATGCTTTGTTGTACAGGTGGGTTTTAGTGATGCAAAGACACACTAAACTCACTACTGTTCACTATACAATGACTCACACTGAAACTAAAGCTTAGGAATGACTTCCAAAGGTGGAGAACAATAAAAAACTCTCCCTGTTTGACTTACATTACTGCATGTGGGTTCTGGAGCATGCATGCCTTGGGGCCAAATGTCGTCACAGGGCTCGGTCCATGAAGTGATTGAGTCCTCCTAAAAGACAGGATTAAAAAAAAACATTCACATGTAAACACAGCAAGTAGTTGGGCAAGAACGCAAATGAAGATTCCAAGGCATTTTAAAATGATCTCATCTTGTTCGAACTGCGCATAAGTTGACCCCACAACCTCTTCTACTGTCATCTGTTCGTTTACAGGAAACTGGAAGCTGAGCTCAAGACCAGACGATGTCACTCACCCTTTGATGCCGATGCTAGTCTCTAGAAATTCCCAAGTTACCAACTCTTTTTGTCAAAGTTTTCACCAAACAAATTACACTTTTATTTTCAGTTTTCAAGACAAAAAAAGAAAAAAAAAAAAGGGGAAGCGAAACAAAGGCTGTTGGAGACGTCTACAAAACAGAAGCGGAAGTTCAGAATTTACAGAATTCACAAATCAGCCGATATTTGCTTATTTTGTGTCTACTTAGCTTCGACACACCACTAGAGTCTCTATTTGTGTCACTGCGTCGATCTGGAAACCTTTCACTTGATAGGTGAAAGTGTAAACTGTGGCGCCACAGCCCAGTGCTTGAAATGTTCTTTGTTCAGATTTAGACTTTTTTGGGGCGTCTGTTTGTCGTAGGTGCAGCGTTAACAGTGCATCAGTGAAATTAAGCCCGACAAGCTGTTTTATAAGCCTTACTTATCCACTTACTTACTCTGGAGCTCACAGAAATCTGCTTTCTGCGCAGTGGAAAAAATGAAAATCTTAAGCACCTGTCTGTATTAGGCTTTGTTAATGCATTGTGACTGGAGTGTGGGGTCAAAAGGTCAGCGGTGGCATTCACTGACGGCGCAAACGCAGCCTTCATGCTGAATCACTCAGTCAAATCCTCTTAGCCGTCTCACTCTGCGAATGCACCATCTGCCGTTTACGCGCTCTTAAAGCTGCACTGAACGATATTTTCATACAAACATGTAAAGAAACTAACGCGCAACGCCAGAGCCGCTGCTCACACTGACAAAAGCACTGACAGTTATCACCAAGTCTACAACTCTACGGAGTCTGCTGCTGCTCTTGTTTCGCTCACTGCTTTGGTATTTGTCAGAACGCCAAAAAACTGGAGTCCAATGGGATGATGTGGAGAAAAGGCAAATGTTTTAAAGTGACAGCAGTTCGATCAACGATAAGCAGTCGTGAGCTTGTTTTAGGGTCATTTTTCCCCTCCAGTGGAGAAAAAACAAAAAGTAATGCAACTTTAAGACTTTTACATTCACCAAATGGGCAAAGGAAAAAAGAGAAGAGAAATAAAAAGATGAAGCTCTGACACTAAAGTACAAAAACAGAGTAAAGCTGTGTGTACACTGGATTTGTGGTGGTAGCAACCAGAGAGCATAAAAAGTAAATGGCATTTAGTGACTTCAAGCAACTATGGGCAAAAAGACTGCTCAGGTCAGTCTCAGGTGAGAGACAAGACTACCAATGAGACTTAAGTATATCGTTGATTGACATGTGACCAAACATAAGGCCAGGGGGACAGAATTGGCCTGGAAGGCTTTGGAAGATGCTTTACAGCTTTTCCTACTGACAAAGACCTCCACATGACTACTCATACCACACTGAAAGAAAGGTTCTCTATTATAGAAATCTATTTTTTTTATAGTGGGTCCAAAAAAAATTCTGTGAATTAACCAAAACCGAGACTTGCTGCTAAAACTGTACTTGACCTCTGACTAAATGTTTAGTTAATGGGCAGTTTCACTGGTCCGGCCCACTTAAGATAAGATAACTCTTTATTGTCATTGCACAGTCATACATAGTACAGTAGTACAATGAAATTGGAAAACTGTCCTACGTCGGCACTACATATAACACAACACGATATGACACATCACAACGCAACAAACAACACAACACAGTATATTAACTTAGTATAAAAAAGAAGAATAAGTGTATGTGTATTGCACACTGTTATTATTGCACATTAATTATTATTGCACCTTGTTATAAATATAAATATTATTATTGTTATTGTCACTTGAGATCTAAATGAGCTGTATCTGACCCACGATGTAAAATGAGTTTGACATCCTTGCATTAGACGGTCACCTAGGTTACCAGAGCCTGCAATGTCCCCAAGCAACCAGCTGTGTACGTAAGCTTTACTTCTGCGTAACTTCTCGAGCAATCTGAGAATGTATCAATATTTCCAGTCCAGCACTGGATCACAGTGCAGGTGGAGTCACAACATTTTTTTTTAAAACTACTCCAACAGAAGATATTGTATTGCGTTGTATTAGTAAAATAATACACAGATATCAAACTGTGATCCGCTTATCGTAAGCTCTGGTCTTATTGTAAGCTTTTAACTAAACTCACGTTAGTTACTTTTCAGCCAAGGAGGTCCACTTCACTTTTTGCTTTGCTAAAATGAAAAGGGTCCTTTCCAAATTAGGATAAATTCCTCCTAAATCTTAATGCTTCTGAAAAAAAAAAACCTTGCAACATGAACAGTTAGCAAACCAAAGAGGTTTTAAACATCCTGTTTCCGTGAAGTCAGATACACACACACAAATCCATTTCACAAAAGTCTCAGCTGCTGCAACTGTGATTGTGTCTCAACATTTTCCAATCTGCTTACAAGGTGGTAGCGCAGTAATGCAATCAGGTTAACCAATCAGGTTAACCGATTGCATTACTGGACTATAGTCATGGCAACATGGACCATTTAAAAAAAACAAAAAACAAAAAACATCTGGATGTTTCAGGCTGAACACTTGGCATCGTTACATGTAGCGGGCCTGTTCGTGGCTGTTTGTATCTGTGTATGTGTGTGACAGAGTTACTGCAAATTTAGTGAGCAGCAATGAATTAATATCTTGACCTTTATAGCAAAACTCTGTATGAAAGTGAGCTGACCAACTGGACAACAACTTAAAGCATATTGGAACCTAAATCCAGTAAGCACTGGTTTGTTTGCTTAAAGGTTAGTCTGCACCAGGGTCACATCTCTGATAAGCAGGAGGTTTTGACCAGTGAATCAGCAATTTTTCACTCACACGACCATAACCCTAAAGAAAGATAAAAACGAGGGGTTGAAGTTATAAGTAATACTGTTCTTCTGACTTTGCACTTTAAACATGGCTCATTACCACCTTAAAAAACAACAAACAAACATAAAATCAAGTTTCATGTGTGGACAACTGCTTTACCTGTATTCAAAGGAGGTGCTGGCTGAGGAAGTGCTCAAGCTGCGGACTTTTCTGTTTCTTCGAGTCAGGTTGCGGGCAGGCACCTCCCCTCCATCACAGGTGGAGCAGGAGTATGGGGCCGATTCCACTCGCACATCCTTTCCGCCCTCCATCTCACACAGCCAGGCTGGAGGTAAACTGACATGACACAGCAATCTTTCGTGAGTAGAGCGATCAGGTGTCACACTTTGCGTGACACCTGATATATGATCTGTATAATATACAGGATATAAACTGCGACAAAGGAATGAAAACTAAGTGACAATAAATGCTGGGCGATGACGCACAACTGTGTGAGTCTGGTCGAAGATGATTTTCAAAGCCTTTTGTTCAAGTTATTTTGAATGTGGGAAAATACAACAGTATGTGTGTTTCTCACAATCGGCTCAGAATCAAAAGAAATGTGCCAATTTATGTATTCATCCCCACTGACACCCAAAGAAAATGATCACACAAAAGAGCTGCTGAAATAACATTTAATCGCAGCCTTAACAGATACAGGGACTATAGCATAAGAACTTAAAAATAGACTATAGCTAGTAATATTTACCTAGTGAAAGAGCTGGCAAAGTTGCACACATAAAATATATTTGTTCTTCAATTGCTAAATGCCAATTTTTTTTTTAAATTTGCGCCCTCTCCCCTCAATCACACTCCTCCCATGAGGTGCATCAACAGCAATGAGTTTGTCCTGATCTGCTCACTCTGTTCATTAACACCCTAGCAACCATTAATCAGCTCAGCTGGCAGAAACAACCCCGGCTCAGTGTATTGGCTGCATGCGCCAAACTTCATGTAATAAAACCAGCTTTTGTACTGATGGTCCAAAAGAGGCAAAAACTTACAGAACATCATTCCAACTATTATATACATAAAGAAAACACGAGCGAGTCTACAGCTCGGGTCACATAAAATCCACTGACGCGCTCAAATATTTCTATTCATTTTATTTTATTTCTATCGATCTTACAGATTACATCTCCCAGTAACCGGCGTTCACCAAATTACATAAGGGTTACTATGCACTCTTTTCTAAGTCAATATTAAATTGAAATAAAAGTTTTTGTCCAAACAGTAAAAACTTCAAGTTATGCCAAAATTAAGCTTCAGCTAAATTATATTGGCTAAAGTTTTTTCCTTACCGTCAGCCAGCTAGAGAAAAAGATGCAACCTAGCTTACACAGGTTAATGTTTATCTTGCGCCTAACAGCCTCGTCTTTGCTCTCTTTGTGATTTATCACTTTTCTAATGGTCGAACTGTCCCGTGTGGTCTACAACAGGACCTCCACAGACTTGCCTGACTATATAAACGGATGAATGGTGGCGACCACAGATATATCCCCGGTTAGGCAACTGAGCTAGTTCCCAAGCTAAGCTAGCAGTTAGCCGTCCTGATCACAGAGCGTCACATCATCCAGCTGCACGGCTACCTTTTTACTCACAACGTCACGGGAGACGATGCAAATCTGGCGCGCGGCAAAATCCCGCAGGATCAGAGCTTCACCATTATTATTCGCTTTGATAATAATATAGTTACACCATCTCACTGCTCAGGAATCAACAATCGCCTCGCAACTTCCTCACACTGACCAGCCAATCACGGGCTCCCTCTGCGCCGACGTCATATTGGACTACCACTCCAGGCTGCAGCACCACAGGTTATATATACAGCATTCAGATTATATCACAGGAGCAAACTATTAAGTAACTACATTGTAGGTAAAAATTATACGGCAAAGACATAAAGATATAGCTGCTGCATGAATTAAGGGATTATTTTGGATTAATGATTCCACTAAAGCCTCCAGGCTTAAATTTCTATCACCCCTCATAATGATTAAACCGCAAATTAACCTTTATTCCGCTTTATTCTGTTTCTTTCCATTAAACAGTACTGTGCGGGAAAAAAACATCCCTCATTTCTTTTATATTTTGCTTACAAGGAACTAGACTCTCCTTCTCATTTTTGAAAATGGTCTTTAGCAATGATTCTGGTCTTTCAAGGTTTTTCTTTGGGCATTACTTTTTTACTAATTTTCCAGTCCGCGTACCTCACCATTTTGACAGATATTGATTTTTTGTTTTGTTTTTTAGCCATTCAACATTCATATAGTCATTCAGCAATAAAAAAAGCTACCTTACTTGAGGGATGTACCAGGTGATTCTCAATTAGCTATTATCTGAAAAGTTAACATGCAGCATGGTGTGCATGGTGTCTTTAAAAGAACAGAGGAACGTGGACAAGTGGGAGAGAAATGATAATCCTTCAGCAAATGAACAGTGTCTGAAAGTTGTGTCTTTAACAAATAGAAAAATCCAATCTGGCAAAGGAGAAATGGTCTCGGTGGAAGGGTGGCTGTTAAGAATCCATTTTTAAGGAAGTGAAACTGGGAGAAAAGACTTGATACAGAACACAACAAAAGCCAGCCAACATCCAAACCAAAGCTTTGAATGTGCGTCAAGAATCCCATAGAATTCAGCCTATTCCTGAAGATTACTTAAAGAAATTACAAAAACGTATAATATTGACTTTCAAGCTCATTAGAATTGTACAAACTCCGGTTTTGCCTTATTTCCGTGTATGTTTGAAACATGTTTCAAAAATCGCTGCACCCATTTCCCATTTTCTTAGAAAAATATGAAGAAATGAGGTGTGGCTCAAGACTTTTGCACAAAAACAAAAAATAAAGAATACTGTGGCAATTGTTACACACTTCAGTGTGCTTCAGTCAATCAGTACAACTTTACAGAGGTGGGAAATAACAGAGTACAAATACTAGAATTCACATTACTTTACCTAACTTTATGTTATTTAGGTTTAACATGTTTGAGGGAAGTTTTTATTTCCATCAAACATCATTGAGCCTAAATGGAGGGAACAATAACACAGAAAAGACAATGCTGTTGGTGTAGCCATCACCGGAGCTTATCACATATGCAGAGATAAAATACAAAAAACAACAACATATTATTTATGCATCATTCACAGCACTATACTTACCAGTGGCTAAAGTGGAGCCTGTGTTGTACTTCAGGATCTAGTTCGCACTACAGAGACACATGCTGCGGCAGGTCATATCAAATGCAACATTTCTAACAGCTGGACAGATATCAGCACACACACAAGCCGTTTGTATGCAGTTTGACTCACGGTGTGTTGCCAGCTAAAGGTTCAGCTGCTGCATTTCCTAGGGAGCGAAAAGAAAGAAGCAAAGAAACCTCAGAGATGGAGAAAGATAAGAAAGACAGGATGGGAGGCAGAAGAAATGTTAGATTTAAAGGTAAGAACTGCTCAGTGAATTTAAAGTAAAGCACTGCTTTGGACTGAACACCACAGTGACTGTAGTGTTCATGGTCAGAGATTACATCAAGGATACATCAAGTGTAGCAGAGATGAATTTAGATGTAAGCGATTAAGCTTCGATTCATTTACTGAATCTTTATACCAACTGTGTGCTGCGTAGTAAAAAGACAGTATAAACAGTATACCATGGAAATCAGCCAAGACAGCTTGTGAAACATTTGCTTGAATTCAGCTGTGTAAATCCACAAAGAGCAGTAAACCTCAGCAGCAACACACTTCAGCTGATCACAGCCTGTACACAAAGAAAACGCTGGAGATTACAACAGAAATTATTGTGGGGTGTGATTTTTTTTCCCCCACCCTGAGCCACTACTTCCGTTTTTAGATCCCCCCTCCTCCCACGACTCCAGTAACTAACAGGAGATACAGTGAATTTAAAAACAAAGCTCTTAAGAAAAAAATGTGATTTTACCCAAGAGGCTGAATCAGTACATTTTGATGTAGTATTTTTTTTTTTATCTTTATTTTTGCCACTTGTTTATCAAGTTCTACATGTCATCAGAAAGACCAGACTCGGTAATTTCTTTGGAGTTGTTACAGATGTGCTGGTCATCTAGAAGGAAAACTACTTGCTCATGGTCATGCATTCTCTGCCACATCCACACAAAATAATCTGTATTTGTATTTCAATGTCTGCCCAGTAGAGGGCAGTAAACGTCAAGGATTATTACCAAAGCATGTCCATCATTAGAAGGGACTCTGATCATCCATCGGTGAAGCAGGGATCAGCAAGTGTGAGAATATACCGAGTAAGCAATATGCAAACTGCTAACACTGAGGGAAATGCTCTTTAGCAAGGCACGCCAGTTAAGATTGGCGTGTATAATTACGCTGATGTTTTCAGCAAGCGTGGACACATATGCTGCTGTTACTCAAGCTGGGAATAGTCACAGTCTGCAATTTCATTTTTAGTCTTCACACTCAAACAGAGTGGCACTACAAGAAGGTGCCTTCACACTCATTGTAAGTGCTGATGAACAAAAAGAGTTAAGTGAGTGCGTTAATGACTGTACAGAAGAGGCAGGCTGATTCAACAGTGGATAAGAAATTGTTTATTGACTTGAACATAATTACAAGGAAACCAAACAGTCTGCAACATTCTAGCTTCAGTGGGAAATGCTCTAAGTGAATCACACTCAACACAGTAGGTCATCTCAAACTGCTTTTTATTACATCTTAAATAACAGTACATTTTAATATAGTTTCTATCTTGCATCCAGCTTTCGGTTGTACACTGACTGACTTTAAAATTAAATACAAAAGGTGAAAAGGGAACAGTGGGGGTGCAGAGCTCTACAGTTATTTGATAGAGAAAGAGAGAAAAAGGAAAGGGAATTTAATTAATTTGTAATATTTTTTTTTATTTTGTTTTATTTTTTGCCAACTCCAGGCCTAACGCACAATTACAGCACATTTTTTTGTACAGAATGTCGCAGAGAAAAAACAGAATGGAAAAAATGTCACTACTGCTAAAGAAAGAGCGTTTGTTTACAAGAAGGGAACAACAGAAACTTCTGCCATTCAGATGCTGCAAGATTTTTTTTTTCCCGTTTTTTTTTTATTAAAGGACAGAAAAAACCTGTTATAAAATGTTTTCCTTTGTAAATGGAATTTCGTTTGCTACAGAAGGAATGAAAATTTTATTTTGTTCCATTGGAGATTGTGTATGTTTACGTGAATGAATGTACGTATGTATGTGTGTACAATTTAAACACTTACATTACTTTAATTTTTGTGGAATCCCTCCCAAGTATGGACCAAGTAACCGTTAATGTCGCAGGGTTTGCTTCTCGAGTGCATAGCTTTGACATTTTAGTTGAATCATGTATGCACGGAGTAGCCAAAAACAAAAAGGAGGAAAAAAAAAAAAAAAAAAAAAAAGGAAAAAAGGAAAAAGAAAAATATAAATACCATCGTATTGATATATTCAACAGGTTATTTTCTCAAAGAAAAACATCAAAAGGACTTAATTTCATATGCACCTTTTAAGCAATTCTACAGCATGCGATTCTAAGAGATAACCCACCCATGGCAGACAACCAAAATTTTTTTTTTTCGTTTTTAACTTAAAAAGTTTCAATATCATTATTTTCAAACATTGATTTATACAACATGTCATTCACAGAGTAGTAACTGCATTTCCAAGCACGGAATGGGCACCTCTGTTAAAAGAGAAAACGTCCGGATTGCAACCGGGCTAAAGTGGAGGTACTCTCTACCTGACCAAATCACATCACCGGTCCCAACCACGGGCAACAGAAACCAGGGGAAAAACAAAGGATAAGGAGGGGAGGGCATGAACAGAAAACAAACCAAAACAAAACGAGGGGCAGGGTGGATTATGATCTGATGGGTTAATCTTTATTCTACATTGTTGCCAGACAAAAAGGTGTAAGAATGGTTAAAATGTTTGGGTTTCTTTTTTTTTGTTGTTGTTGTTGTTGTTGTTTTCCGTTTTAAAAACGAGCATTCGTCATCATAAACAGCATGTGCTTGGTTAATTAACTTTTTTTCCTTTAGACAGTATATATGCAAAGTTTAATTTTTGTGCAAACAGATTTGTGGACTACACTGGGGTGTGGTGTGGGACAAACAAACAAACAAAAAAAAAAAAAAAAAACCCAAACAAAAGACAGTAAAAGTATTACGGGGCTAAATATACAGAAGGGCCAGAAGTGGCTTTGAGGACTCCCTGTTGAAGCTGAATTCTCTCGCTTTGTTCTCCGGTGGGATAAAGCTGGATTTAAAATGACGCGATCTGGAGATTCTTTTATTTTTCCCAACTTAAAAACATTCTCTAAAAATGTGTAAAGACTAGGAAATAAAAGCTTTGATCCTCATTTTAAACATTAACTGACAGTTCACTGATCTACCTCTTCAACTAAACAGAAAAACAAAACAAAGAAATAAAAATAAACATGGTCAAAAAGCTATCAAGAGTTAGATCACTGCCATGTAATAACCTTCACTCAGACCTGTGCATAATGAGGACGCAGGACACATTTCGCTTGGTGATGGTGGTGGTGGCAGCGGTGGTGGGGTTTTTGTATTTTCAGTTATAACAATACCAGACCATGGTCGTAGGAGGAATGCACAATTTTCCCCTCAGTTCCACTCTGAAAGCACTAAATTCCCCAAGCTTTTTTTTTTTCTTTTTTTGTAGCTTAATGAGTGACAGACAATTGTGCTCTTTTAAATGAGAAGGAGACAGAGAGAGAGAGAGAGAATTTTTGCCCTTGATAGTTTTTTGGAGGGGGTGTTTGGAGTCAGTATCATGGTGTGTTTTCGAAAAGATTGGATATGCAATAAAATTGAACATCGTGATGTTGGAATGGTCTTCCACTCAACTTTGGAGTCCGGATGCCATCTGGAAAAAACAAACATTTTATCGTTATTATTCTGCAAAGTTACTGACTGTGCACAAAACTAAAATCATTTAAGCCGGTGCCTGCAGTTTCAATCTAAACCCCCAGATGGCAGTAAAGATGAACTCTGAGGCGCTGGTGCTAACACCTACCTTCAGACTCTAGTTCCAGATCTTGAGGAAGCTGTCCCAGGACCCTGTTGCCACTGCCATGCCATCGTCAGTCACACCCAAGCAGCTCACCCGGTTATCATGACCGGCCAGGACACCTGCCAAGACAGCAGAGGATGAGACAAAGCACCAAACCTGCTCTGTCTGACGGGTACTGCAGGCTAACATAGACTCGAGAATAAAGATGCAGGTTTGGAAATTGATTACGTGATGAAACACTTTAGAAAAAGGTGAAAGAGGGCAAGATGAAACTTGTTTTAAACCATAAAGTGCAGAGGAGGCTATAAACCAGTTAGTAAAGGCTGATGCTGACCCAATATACTGATAATCAATACTCCATACACCAGTGGATCGATATATTTAAAAAGAAAAATTGTCTGCTAAGATGTTGGCTTCTGATCCCACGATGCAGTCAATAGATCAAGTATTCATGCCTCCATGGGGGCTCTTCACTACTCGAACAGGGGATGATTCTCCTCTCTCAGCTGCTTACTATTGGCCTTTGGCTACAGTTTGGCTTCAGATATTTAATGGGGAAATATTACTCCACAAAGTATTCACATAAAGCCAAACATGCTTAACCAAGACTGCAGATACACATCGATACCGGCATATGATACACTAATAACTAAAACATGTTACATGTTGCACATTTGGCTACAAAATATTTATTCCCACTCTGCTTAAACTCGTCAGGTTTCACAGGGACAATGTGCAAGTGCAATTAGACCAGATTAGCATCAACCTTCACAAGTAAAGCATTGCGCAGGAGTAGTGCATTTATGCTGACGCGTCTCTGGTTTGCACCAATAGTGTTAGGTTTAATAGTCAAAGTCATTTTTAATAGGCATTTTAATACACTCTCTTCCTAGTTTCCCAGAACGGCCTTATGATAGTGTCTCCCTTTATAGCAGCTCCTCAACAGTGTCTGCAGGCTATAAGGTTATTTGGTGGCTTGAACATATCCATCATTCCCTGACAACTACCACACAGTGAACTCTTCACCGCCATGTTGACAGAACTAAAACCCTCAGAATAGATGCAGCTGTATAAGCTGTAACACAAATGCTACTTTTAATGCAACACAACAAAAGAACAAACATACTCCTATCAGTGTTTTCACTAACAGTTGCAGTAACTTCAACAAACTACAAACATTTATGACGCCAAGCCAAAAATCTTCTGTTTGCCACACAGCCTGATCTAGTGATAATAACAACTTAAAACTATTTAAATGACGTTATTGCTACACATGGTGAATATGTCAATACAATGGTGATTACTGACTCTTCAACAAGAACTAACTGTAAAAGACCAACTGACAAGTTTGTGCAGGTACTGGCCACACCAGCAAAGTTGCAAAAGTGCTGTTAGCATGCCGGCTACTTTCATAGAATAATGCTCGACATCAGAAAATTTTAATTGCAAATATTTCTGAAACTGAAGCAATGCCACAACAGGTACCTCCATATTGTGAATGAGGAGTCCTGACCTTACCCTTTTAAGTGCTGCCACTCTAATGCAGCACATGTGGAAATATTGACTTCATGGCATATTGGCGACTCAGCATCAGCAGTGAATCAAATCATCAGCAATAATAATTTTAGGTTTTGTTTTTTCCTTAAAGGCTTCATAATGTGAATATTTCAAATTATAGAAAAATAGTTCACATTTGTCAGTGAAGTATAATCACATTCACACAGCTCCAGTCTTTTGCTCCGTATGGTGCCTACCTGCACGGTCGGCCTTCAAAGTGTCCCAGACGTTGCAGTTGAAATCGTCATAGCCAGCCAGCAGTAGGCGGCCACTCTTAGAGAATGCGACAGAGGTGATGCCGCAGATGATATTATCATGTGAGTAAACCATCAGCTCCTGGTCAGCACGCAGGTCAAACAGCCGGCAGGTAGCGTCATCTGAGCCCGTGGCAAATGCATTGCCATTAGGGAAGAACTGTAACAAAGGGCAGGGGAATCTAAAGTATTCTTACTTTTGTGCGATTTTTCAGAGTGAAGCTAATTATCTACACTTAAGGGCAGATATCACATACCAAATCTGTTTTTAGTCCGTCTAGTCATCACTTTTAGAGCAAAGCATACTGAATACTACTTGCAGTACTACTATGTACTATGAAATCAAGATCGTTCATTTAAAACAAAGTCTCAACAGTTAGCGTTAATTGTTTTTTCAAATTGCTCTGTCTCAGCCTTTTTAGAAAGAGCTTTAAAGTTAAACGTAGCAAAAAGGTCAACACAAACAGAGCCAAGTCATCCAGTCATTTTACTCGACTTGCTCAAGAACCCCAGACTTGCTGACAGATCTGACTGTAATCTGCTGAGTGGCTTTAAGACTTGACACCCTGACATGACTAGCATATAAGGTTTCTGTTTGTATCCTTACGCAGATGGCGTTGATGTCCGACTCGTGGCCAGTGAAGGTCTGTCGGCACATTCCTTCTCTGATATCCCAGAGCTTGGCCGAGGCATCACAGGCTCCAGACACAAACAGCCTGGTGTCGGGCGCCAGCGAGAGACTCATGACATCGCCGGTGTGACCAGCAAAAGTAGTTGTCTGCTGGCCAGTCTCAATGTCCCACAGAGCACTGCAAGAAAACGCAAAGATGATTTACTGTCATTTACTCTGCAGAGTGACTGTTGACCTATGAGCAGAATCTAGCCCAGAAAGATGTACTAATTAGCCACCTTGTATTTAAACAGTAGCTCTCTAGCAGAAAGCACTACACGAGTGTATGAAATTAGGAACACTTGTATTTCCATAAATATTGTAGACAACCTAAAGAACTTACAGGCCAATGTGATGGCCCTGAAACCAGTAAAATATTGAAGCTCTTGACAGGTTGAAATTCTGACCCAACTGTTTAAAAGAAAAAAAAAAAAAAGAAAAAAAAAAGTGTACTTGATTGAACTGATCGCAGTGGGTGCAATATCCCAACTCACCAGGTGGTGTCTCCAGAGCTGGTGACAATCTGGTTGTCATCCAGGAAGCGACAGCAGGACAGGTAACCTGAGAGGAGCGAAAGAAACTGAATCAAAAACTATAATATGATATATTATTTTGCAGAGCTATAAGACAAGTTTCCTCCCCTTATACTATGCACAGAGAAAGAAATCTCATCCCAAATCATCATCCCACCCTCAGAGAATGTTATGTGAGCTGGATGTGGGAGAGATGAATTGACTAATTCACAACCAGATAAAAAAAAAGAAAAGAAAAAGCTGTAGGGCATCTCCTGGTTCATGACTTGCTTCCATAATTCTTCCTTTACTAGCTGGCAGAGTTTCTAAACCCCTCCCAATAGCGAAGGAACTGGAACTAAAATGCTGACACACTTCCTGCATCATGTGACACTGATCAGATGAATGCTCTGCGCCCAAGAGCTCAACACTTTCATTAGCTTGAGCTGGTATATGACACAATGGAGACAGATGCACAATATGACTAGTATCTTTTGGATCTGAAAAAAATAACTGGGCTTCCACCATTATATAAGGGCTACCTTAGCAACATAATGGCTTATAACCGACTGGTTGTTTATAGAAGGACTTGTATGTATGTATAAATATACACACACACACACACACACACACACACGTATGGCTACATCCTATATGGCTGCAAAGTCTTGCTTTGACAAAAGACTTGCCAAATATTCAAAAGCATGTTACCATGACCACACACCGACAGAATCAGACTCACAAGATGAAACTACCAGTCTCACAACCACATTTAAGCCCAAGCAACAAAAAGTTAAAAAAAAAAAAAAAGAAAAAAAAAAGTGAGAAATATGAACTTCCATCTACTCAAACGGAGGGCCAAATTGAAACCTAAATGAGGAATGCAGTCTTAAAAATCAAGTGACTTGAGTCCTGCCATGACCTATACTGCCCTTGTCAGAGATTGCAGAACGCTGACAAATCAAAGCTACTTTGGGCTGCACTCTTTCACAAGGGCTTGCTGCAGCAGGTACGGCCACATGTTTCACTTGTCAGATTTTTACGCCAGATGCCCTTTCTGACATAACCCTTGAGGGATTTGTGTCTCTGAACGGGAGACTTTTCCCAACATCCTGGGACTGACGGGGTAAATGGGTACAAGCTAATGGAAGCATCCTGCCTACCTGTGTGTCCGGCCAGCTCGCGGCTTACGCGCACATTTCCTTCACGGGTCTTCAGGTTGTAGATGGAGCAGATGTTGTCCAGGCCACCACAGGCAACATAGTTCCCAGAAGGGGCATAGGCGCACGTCATCACCCAGGAGGAGCGCAACGGGATGGCATGGACCTGAAGGAGAGGAGCAAGATTTAATATTAGATAGTATGCAGTGACAGATGGAAGAGAGGGAGAAGGGGCAGGCATGTGACAAAGTCTGTCTGCAGTATTAACTTAACCTTTCAAGGGCACAGTATTCACTATAAATAGCATTACTTGACACAAAACGCTTGTGAATTGTATTACAATGAACTTAACCTTTTGCAAATGGAAGTCTGGGAGTTATCATTATTTCTATTCTGACTTGATCTTGGATGAAAGGGAAAAGACAACAGTTCATTTGGAAATTTGGTGAAGGATGACTGTACACATCTTATGTTTACACTACCCCGACCTCATCAGATCTCCTGGCCCCACTTTATTGTGTTTTTCTGTGTTTTATATGTCCTGGTGACATCTAAAATCTTCTGCCCGTCTGTGTTTACAGCTCAAGATTAAAGGATGGTTAGCTCTGGGTCAACAGAAGTTTTGTTTTAGCTTTCTGGTTTTTGAACAAGCTAACCAACTACGTGACATTTTATGACATCATCTCATCATTTCACAGTGTTTTGGTGTTATCAGTTTTAAAATATTATTAGAACGTATTGCTCACTGATCAAACCACAAGGAAAGAAAAAAAAAAAAACTTCCCATACCAACGTAAGAGAGGATGTGTGTCTTTCTTTGTACATTTCACTGGTTAAACACCAGGAACTTAAAAAAGCACCCCAAATTACTGACCATTTAAATTGTTTCAGTTACCTTGTTTGTGGTGTAGCTGTCCCAAATAATGAGTTTGCCATCCTGGGAAGCACTGACCAAAAGCCTGGTGAAAAGAAAGAAGACATTAATAAAGGGAAAGACTGTCATCAGTTTGAACTAGCAGAGTGTGATGCATATGTGTATATATAGTACAGTTTTACCCAGAAAATGTTTATCCGTGACCTTCACAATACAAAAACACTGCTTAACACACAGTACGCGAGGATGTGGCTTGTCTTACTTGAACATTTTTATTCTATATTAAAGGGGTTTGAAGTGATAGAACGGAACATTTCAGATGGTATTTAGACAGATAGTTTAGATTTACTTTTTGAAGGCGTTTCCAATTTATTGCATCCATATTTTGTTGCGCTTTAGGAATTAGGGGTAACAATGAGCCATCATTTCAGAGCCAACACAATAGGAAAGATATCACTTAACCATGTTTAGTAGTGTTGCCAGTGCTGTCACTTTCCTGTGAGCAAACAGGACAAAAGATAGAAACCAATGCAGGTCACATGATTCAATTTACTGTGTAAATTATGTGGGTGGTGAGATTCGGGGGGGGGGGGGGCTTGTTCAAGAACCATCATGGAAGCTAAGTGTTGCACTGTTGAGCAAGTAAGTGAATAGACATTTCTAGACAGATACAAATATATCCATAAGCAACCAAACAAATGAAAAAGCTTGTGATACCAGTTTTAAATACATTTACATAATTTTACATGCAGAATGGATGGTGCGAATCCCAACTGGACTGATCTAGCAGCTGAATTACACCAATACTTTCAAGTATGTTTAGAAGAGCATCTTTAAAACAAACAAACAAAAACCCCACTGAAATATATTCCAGTTTTTGCTTTCAAGAGAAAGCTCCTCAGTACCTCTGTGACTGCTCTGCTATCTGGGTGAACCCAACAGGAGTAACCACAGTGATGGTCCCAATGCACACAGGACCAGGAAAAAGAGTGAACACACCAATGACTGCTGGGAATATGGAAATCTTAACTACTGTGCTGGCAGGAATACGCTCACATACGCACTCCAGCAGATAATAAGTCGGGGACCGAAAGGTTTGTGCTGGGAATTCTAGTCTAGGAAAAAAATAATTACCAGCTTCTTGGTCTTAAAAATGACCACATTTGATCTGGGAAAAAAATGTTAGCTTCAGATCAGGCTGTGACACTGAGTGTGTTAGCAGACTGCAACACAAGACTTTGAGCTGCTTTCAAGTTAGGGCAGAGTTCTGAGGGTTGAGAAGAAGCCACCAATATTTTCAAAGGCAAAAACGTGGTTTTTAAAGAAAACACTGAAACTATTTAAAAGTTACCAATTGTGAAGCTCGTAGTTCTTTGGGTCAGAGTACATGTCAACTGGCAGACAAGCGCATGCAGCAAAGTGCACGCGTTTGGCAATTTTTTAGTACTCTTTACGAACAACTTCGTTTTCATGGCTTCCCAGTCATGTACCCACACCTCATTCTCATAAGATACACGTTTGTGGTTGTCTGATATGATACAATAGGAGGTCTGAAAATGCAATGAGCAGCAATAAGAAAGAGCCTAATATAGATGGCTAATACAGATGTTTTACATAAAACAACAAAATGATCCAACATGTGTTTAGGTAATGTGTTTGAGGATCGTCTCGTGGGACGAGTTAGTCACATTTGAGTACTCAGGATATTTCATCAAAAAAACCGCAAATTGCTTTGTTGAAGTCAGTACAAACTTCTACTTTAAAGTTGTTTAACAAATTACTTTATTTTCAACATGAAACCAGTGCTTTGTGTTCTCACATGCACTGACAAAAAAAAAAAAAAAAAAAAAGAAAAAATATACGGGGATGAATTAGCTCTAAATTAATAACTGAGGTGTTATTCTAAGAACGTCTAATGCTTTAATATTTTGAAAAACAAAACAAAACAACAACTTATTTTTGAGATGCATTTAGGCTTTTGAAAAAAATATTCATGCTATTTCTGGGATTTAGCATCCTATTCCTTAAATTAAACTTTGTCTTACAGACAGTTGGTGTTTTATAACAGATTCATAATATACTGAGGACTGCATGCTGAAAAATTACACATTATTGGCTGGTAAATGAAAGTAAGGGAAGGCTTTCTTTCTCAAAGTGTAGAAAATTCACCCTAGTCTGGCACGTGAAGAACCAACTCTAGCCTAGACTGCAGCTCAAAACATCTTTTTGATTGGGTAAAATCCCACAAACACCTCTTGAGGATAAAACATTGAGATTCAACAAATAGTAAGCTCTTACAGTGAAAACACCGTGTTAGATTTTTTTTTTTCTTACTTATACGACCAGCAGGGTGATGAGATGAATGAGCACTTTGCAGTGGTCTCTCTGTGGACTGATGCACGGCAGCGCCACAGTGATTAACTTGTTGATTGCTGAGGTGAGAGGTGTGTACAGCTCTGGGGAATACACTTTCTGAAGTGAGGACTATTGCTTCATCTGCCATGGCTATGAGGCTCAACACTTGTTTTTAACAAAGACTGACTCCATTTTGAGTATTTTCCCTACCCACATACCACACCCCCAGTGCACACAAACACAGGCACAGCACAGTAGAAGCACTCCAAGATACAGTGATGCACCTGAAATAACCATTCATGGTAATGAGTGTGTTAATATTGTGCATGGGCACCAGTACAGTACACCACTGTTAAAAATTTACAACAGTGGGTACATGTTAATATAACAGACTGCAAAAGACTTGCTTTGGGATTCAGAGTGGGGTGAGTTACTGTGGAATGCCACGGTTTGAAGAGGACCCTCAGGAGGAAGTAAGCAGCACAAAGACAGCCAAGCAAGCTTTTATATCCATTTCCTGCATTTAGGCAGTGGGGGTTGGGGCTGATGGGATAAAATATTTAGTTAATGGACAGAATGGAGTTGAATGAGATTACCTCGAGTCAGAGCCCCAGTGCATGGCATAGATTTTAGCCAGATGCCCCCTCAGTGTCCGTCTAGTGCGCATCTGAATTCGGCCAACAGGGTCAATGTTAGCTGTGATCTAAAAAAGGATCAAGATGAGAGAGAAAGTCACCTTGAGACCACCATGTATTAGTCAAAGTATTAAAAACCTTCCAACCAAACATCAAGCCGATTGTCTTCATTTAAGTTTCAAAATAATAAATTATGTCAAGTCAACATCATAACAACTATAGCGCTTACCTGAGACAGGGTAGCATCTGCACACGCTTTCCTGGCATCCTGAAAAAAGCAGCCAGTAAAATTAGAACGTCATATTTTATGTGCAAATGGCATGCTTTCATGTCTGGGGGTTCCTTACTTCTAAAGCACTCTGTAAAAAAATTAACTACACTATAAATGTCTGACATCTTAAATGCACTGGAATGACAACATCCATTTCATAATAGTAAATAATAAGAAACTATGGTGCAATACAAGTGAGATTAATGTAAATCAAGTTGGATTCCTGCTCAGTGGCATCCCACTGCAATGATGCTACTGAGGAACCTGAGCAAGCGTTAGGAGGCAGCTTTAACTTCTTGCCCACAGCAGTCATGTAAAATGTAGTAGAGAGGCTCAATGCAGAAATACTGTCATCCCACAGCTATTTTTGTTTGCTAGTGTTAGTGGTGCTTACATTGATTTTGATCATGTGACAATATGCATTACAGTACTGCTACAGGTGATAAAGCCTGTAAAAATGTATTTAAGCACTTTAATAGGACAAACTAAGAAATGCATAACCCCTATTATCACTACTAGTGTGAAACCTGGAGGTCACTGACAAATGTTATTTGGATTTATAAATCTACTTAAAGAAAACAAACAGGTTACTTCGGGGACTGAAGGACTTACTCTGATCTGGTTCTTGAGCTGCTCAGCCTCCTGGCGTAACTGATCCAGTTCACTCATTTTCCTCAGCTAATGGTGCGCTTCGCTCCGCCGCCTAGACTCTTGCTGATCTGAAGGAGACAAGCAACGAGATGCTCAACATACATTTCGCATGCTGCTTAGTAGTAACGCAGTCAGTTGTAATACAGTACATGTGAATTAAACATATGGTGCTGACAAATTGCTTTGGCTAGTACACAAAATTTACATGTGATTCTGGCCAAAATGGAATTATGTTTTGTCTTCTGTAATGTATTTATGGACATGTTATCATTTTGTTAGTTACAGAAAAGCCGGGGATCACACAGTATCTTTTAAATCCAATCTGTGAGGCCCAGACAAAGTCTCAGGGAATCGCTTTCTAGACAGCTCAAGACTTGTCCTCGCCAGCTTGAAACTGTTACCTAGCAACAAGCACTAGGCAGCTACTTTAGGCTTAAGATAACAATTTTGAGGATGATGCTGAATTTGTTCTCTCTCCCCTCCCAAACGACAGCAAACCCTTGGGCAAACATCTGGCCACAATGAGCAGCTGATAACCATTTCTTCAGAATCAAGGCAAAAATACATTAAAACAAACAAACAAAAAAAAAAAAAAAACCACTAGGCCATGCAGGCCAAACACATACCCCCTACTGACTGACAAAACGGAGCAAGGATCAAGAGTCCAGATATCAAGAAAGGAACAAGACAGGCCAAGAAAGCAGCAGTTTCACTGCACTACTGAAACCCCAAGGTGCTGAGATGATGGGCTGGGACTGACAAAGCTGTCAACGTTCTGGCCTCGGGACTCTAAACTCTCCTCCAATGTCATCCCTGTAATCCTGGGACACAGTTGATTCAGCTCCTCAGCCAAATCCGGTTAAGACAAAACCTGCTGATGATCCTAAAAGCAGTGGCTATCTTGCTGACCCCAATCCTCTGGTTAACACAGACACTTTCACTATCCACAGAAAGATGACAAATTCGACTTCAAAGAAAAATACTATAACAACAATGAACCCTAGCTCAGAAATTCTACACTGACAGAAGATTAACTGAAGTGATACAATCATTGCTACTTTCAGCACCAATAAAAATTTAGGTGCCAACACAAATCAGCAGACCAATTCACCTGCTTAGTGGGGAGGAAAACAAACAAACAAAAAATACCCCATCTCATTGAAATGTGTTATATTTCAATATGAAGTGATTGTCTTCATTAGGGTTTCTCCTATCTTCACTTCAAAAATACAAACTCAAGATTTTATAAAATTAAATATTTAAAGACAACAACGTAAGCATCATTACTCCCTGGTGTGTCAAACAAGCTAACGAACACTACCATCTGCACTGCAAACACATCTTACCTTCCTGTTTATCTGGGTTTCGGTCCTTTGTCCTAAAGAGTGTCGAGACCTTCTGAATGAACACTTTACCCTTCAGGCGCCTGACATCTTAGTAGCTACCTGTCACCTGATTGGCTAGTGCTGTAAATGGGTCTGCATCTAAGCAAGTCCTCTTAGCCCCCTAATCTTGATAAAAAGGTCTCATGGTAATATCACAGGCTAATTCTTGTCTTCTCTGCACTAACCCTTTAAGTAATCACAGGTAAAGAAACTAAAACTACCAGTGGACTTTTCTCAAAGATATTGCAAGTTCAGATTTTGCAACCTGAGCATAACTAAACTGTAAGACAAGCATTTGAAAAGCGTGAGGGAGACCAAGGATGCATCCCACTGGTTGATAAAGTCTAGGTTATGGTTAGTGGATGCACAACTGGCAACACAGCTGAAGAAAAATCAGTACAGCTGCGATTAACCTTCCTATAAAGCCTATGAATTAAAAAAAAAAATCCCTCCATTTACTTATTCTCATTTTAGTCATTTCTATAAAACCTCATGAAAGATCCAATTCCCTTTAACAGTTATTGCAGTAAAACATGGTGGGCACTGAGTTTAAAAGAAAGGATTGGAGATTCAATCACTGCTGTTGGATCGTCCTTTTCTGACTCTTAATGTTCTAAATGTTTTTGTGTGCGTACAAAAGTGTTCTTCCTTTGTTCTTTTACAACAGTCAAACACCATTGTTGTAAATCAATACAATGAGCCACAGATCCTGCCCCCCACCCCAAAAAAAAAACAAAAAAAACAAAAAACATACTAGCTCCACTGTTTTCCCATGGCCTAGGAACTTTTGGGGTGAGTCTGCTGTGTGAAACATTGTTGGCTGTTCACACGAGCCTTCTTGCTTCCAAATCATTCACAACATCTATTCTAGCTACAATAATTGTCAAGATTTTAAATGAGCGTAAGACAGAGGACAATCCGGGGGGAACTCTGGAGCTCTTTGTCAATCTTTAACACATATTTTTAAGCAGTTTCTGAATTAACTTAACTTTGTTCCTGCACATTTTTAGATGGGAACACAGACGATGTAAACATATTAGCCTTTTTTCATAATCATTACAGTGATATTAAATTTCTGCAATCTAAAAAAGGAACCTACAGGTTCAGATTTAAATAAATCCATGTAATCTACACAGTATACCGTTTTAGGCTACAGATAACATATTACATAAATAATATGCCTGTATGTGTAAAATAGAGCTGTATAATATGCTAGAACCATTCAAATGTGCAAAAGCTTCAGTTTAGTCCTGATGTTGCTCTCATGTGAGGCCTACAGCTATTGTCATTTCTTTCTTTGTTTTTAGGGGCTTTCTGTCTTTAGCAAGTGAAACACGTGGAGTTGCCAGAGGTCAGGGGATCAATGTAGGGTGTCATGAACATTTCACGGTTTGATCCTTGAAAATTTTCTGTATGAATGAATTAAAATTTTGGTGTCTGAGCTCCAAAATAACAGCCTCTGAAATGCTAAATTTATTCAAATGGTAGAAATTCATAGAAGTCTATTGACAAAAACGTAATATCAAGCACTAGTGGAGATTAGAATTAGCATAAAAAAGGTGTGATTCAGAGGACTCTTTTCCCCTTTTGCTGGTGGTGGGAGTGTTGAAACCACTGGCAGCCCAACAGATAGAGCCTCGACTTCACTGCCTTCTCTTTCTGCCAGCTATTTTTAGAGAGGTGGTGGGGGAGGAGGAGTAGAAAGAGGAGGAGAGAAGCAGACTTCACATTTTCCAGCCACTCCTATCAGCTCCGACATCTCGAGCACAACACATTGACAAGGAGAGAGGAAGTGTAATTTGACTCCATACACAGAGACTTCATTGGTATTTCTTCTTCCCATACACAATGATCACAAATACAGCATCCATTTTCACAGCATACAGATTTATAGGTCTTTTTTCCCCCCTTTTTAGTTGGTAAGCCTATATCTCAAAACATTTCAAAAATATTTCATGCGAAGGAACAAATTTGTGGATTTCATAGAGTAAATTTGAGTTTGCTCAAATTTTGAGTCTGAGTTAAATTTTAAATACAAGAGTTACCTCATTAAAAAGGCCATCATCTTTTTACTCTTGAACATTTTCCCTTTGTGATTTTTTGGAAGTGACTATGGCAATACTAAGGAAAAAAATAAAAAAAAGTTGCTAGTATAATTTATGCCAATGACACTTAACACTAAATACAGAGAAAACTAATCAAAACATCTGATAAATTATCAAGTGTATATCTTAATAAAGACATAACAAAAAAAGTAAGGCATCACAGGTGAAGGGACATGCACAAAATGGTCTAGTGTGAGGTGAGGCAGCAGATTTTGGGGTAGACAAGATAACTCCGTGTGATGACAGTGTCCTCGTGCACAAGGGGATATAGACAAGAGAGGCAAACAGGAGGACAGAGCCAGATTAAACTAATGAGAGTGAACAAGCAGAGGACAATTGGGAGGGTAGCTGCTAATTAACCGCTTGGTAAAGGGGAGCAAGGCCCAATATGCTTCATGGCATCCAGGACTAACAAAGAAAGATTATACCTATCCAGCACTGGGTTTTTTTTTTTTAAATCTTTCCAAAAGCCAGATATATTCCTATAGACCTCATACTTTCATTCACAAATAAAATGCCAAAAAAGACAAGTGAATCTTATAAATAAAGACTAATGCACATATAAACAAATAAATAGAAACAATGTGGAAAGCCTGTACACTGGTGCAACAACAAAATACCTCTTCTAATTTCTTAAAAATGAATAAATAGGTATTCCAAATATTTAAAAAAAAAAAAAAAAAAAAAAAAAAAGGATTTATTTTTTACATTTCTAACTCTTGCCCAGCTGGGAGACCAAGACAAAAAGCCATGTATTAGGCACAAAGGCAGGGTGGTGGGCTAAATAATTTACACCCTCCTGCCTCGATACCAGCTGCCCCACCCTTTTCTTTCTTCGGGGCTGCTCCCATCTCACTTGTCTGATTGTTCCTGCCAACTTGTCTCAAGGTTTTTTTGTTTTTAAATTCTTGACCTTTAATGTGCCTCTTAGGTTGAGGCAGATTTGCTGCTAGTAGAAACAAACCGTATGAGCTGCAGCATGGTATGGATGGGAGCTGCTCTTGCTTGCAAGTCAGTTGGTAGCGTCTAGCTGTTGCAGTGCCTTAGCTACTGATCATCTGTGTCAGCATGCAGCCTCCACCTTGATACAAAATGCATAGATTCTCTAAGCAGGCGTTTCCTTTTTAAGGGTGTTTCCCTAGCTGTGCTCGTCTCTCTCTTCCCTTTGTCAAAACATTTAGCGGATGTGGCGACAGCACACACACACACACACTTACAAATACACTTGCTCGGTGGTTTCTTCTATTACAATCGTGTTTGCCATTGTCCATTTATGTTTTTGAACCAGGCTATGGAAACAGGTTACTCTGGAAATAATAACTGGCAGCATTACGCTAAAGGAGAATACAAAATCGAAGAAGAAAAAGAAGCAGATCAAAGAGACCGAGGGGAGGGTGGAGATCCAGCAGGAGGCAGTGTGTTGAGAGCTACAACACCAGAGGACAGGCTAGCACTTCACACAGAATTAGGTCAGTCTGACTTAGATTAGACCTGGCCCATGCTCGTAAACAAATAATCAAGACCGACTTAATGCAAAAGGCTAGGCTCTGAGGATGCAGTGGGACAGGTCACTTGTAACCATCATGTCAGTTTCTGTATTTACTCTTAGCTTGGCAGCCCATGGACCCTTCCATGTGATGTCACAGAGTTATTACTGTAACAGCCATTACATTTAATGTTATGTTAACTGGCACTATAAGACCTACTAGTACACTGCCTATTTTAGAATAGTGTAACCTGGATATTTTTTGTAACTATAATTTACAAATGGCCACTAAACATCCCACATGCAGGACTAAACAAATAGATACAAATTAATATGTGTTATAAAGACTTATAAAAAAAAAAAAAAAAAAAAAGACCTAAGATTGGGCTAGATTATTTTAGCATCCGCTGAGTCTAATGCTTAAAATCGCAAAGGAAATGTGCCAACCAAGGACTGAGTTGTGTGTGGTCCATTTATTTTTCCCTTTTTAAATAATTATGTCTGAATTTTAGTACGTTTCCTACAAAAAGAGAATTTAGTAATGGTGGTGCATGCTGCAGCTATAATTCACACATTTTGCAAACACTTCCCATGCAGGTATGGTAGTTGTGAATAAGGAGGTCACCATTCAATACCAAAATTCTCTAAATGTGTTGTACTCATTTCCTTTGGTACTGTAGGCAGCATATAGGCAACAAGTCTACCAGAACTGAAGACATATGGCTACAAGTGTTCTAAGTCTGTCCTTAGCTGTTGGAGAAGAAACCACACAGGCAAAAACTATACATGGAAGAATCCTGCTAATGCAGCTTCCAAGATAGCTCTACTCATTGATAAGTCAGAGTCTATGGAGGGACTTTGCTTTGGAGGGGGGTGGTGGGGTGATGAAAGTATGACAACTGATTCAAAAAGGCAATATACAAACGATATTATCCAGTACTTCAGACGAGGAAAGGAAATATTTTTAGCAAGCATTTAAGACTGGCTCCCAAACCTGTTCAAAGAATTTAAGCCGAGTGAACTTCAATTCACAGTAACAACGCCCAAATCCTCAAATCCAACGCCCCAAATCCAACGCCAGGTCTTCAGCACAATATCCAACATGTTTATAGTGTGAACTGGACAGAAAGATTAATTAGTCCGATACTCAATACATGTAAGTGGTATTTGACAAATACTAATGAACGTTGTAATTTTACAACATTTGTGTTCACAGTAGAATGTGTAGCTGAGAGCATTAAGACATTTCTTTGCTGCACTTTTATTCTTACTGGGTGACAATGTTACACTACAGTCAAACAGACTGAAGTGTTTGCATGAAAACACATGCAACATTACGCCAACAACCCGTTTCCAGTTATGTGCTTTGCATCATTGTGTTTGCGGATAGTTTTACATTGCTAAAAATCACATCTGGTTTAAAAATGCAGGCTGTGTAAAAGAATGTCACTGTTGCTTCTGCACAAGTGTGTGAAACTAAAAATCTGAAAGTTAAAAAAAAGGAATATTTTTCCCCCTGAAAATACACACTAAATATGCATATCATACCAAACCTACTCCCCCCAAAAATGTGATTAGATCCCTCTCTGATTTCAACATTTATATCTGGAAGGAAAAAAAAAAAAAAAAAAAAAAAGTTATGTGGTATTTTATCTGGGTTCAAGTCAGAAAACGAAAATGGCAGATGGTTTCCCTAAAACCTGGGGAATGCACTTTTAGGAACAGCAACAGCTTTTAGAAAACTATGTGGAGAGGAGCTACCTTATTTCTTCCTGTGTCTATTCTTTAAATTTTACAGCATTTAAAACATCCTAAACCTTTGCTGTTTGACATCAAGTTAAGCCATCACAACTGGTTACACTGTAGGAGATGAGCATAATAATTGAGACATGCTTCAAGACTAATAATGTTAAAGGCTTTGGGCCACATCAGAATGAAAGTAAAAGCAAAACTGAGAATTTTAACGTTCCACAACAGTCAAACATTTGTGTGACTGGTATGTCTACTGAAAAATATTTGAGGATTGTCGCAACTGACTACCATCACAGTACATCTTGATTATTTCTAGAACATTTGTTTCATTTGGATAACCAAAAAAAAACAAACTTTATGAATACCAATTCAAATACGTATATAACTGTAAAACTTTCTATATTTAAATATGTTATAGTTCAATTTGTTCGAGTATAAAAACAGGCAAAAGATACAGTAAGTGCATGATTTCTAAGTCTTACTGGTGGGCGAGGGTCTGTCTAAGTGCTGTGAGGTAGTGATCCATTGTAAATGTAACTGAAACACAACCAGGTCACAAAGGAAGAAAGGACAAAGGGGGTGATGATGTAGTAACACAAGACATAAGGGAATCGCTCCTGGACATCTTTTAAAAGCTCCACCAATCTCATCCACTTTGTCATTTTCCAACACACCATTCAGCTCTGAGCGGCTTGTTTACAAGGCAGCTACAGCACTGTGGAGCAGGAAGTGATTCCTTCCCCTTCCCTGACTAGCTAGCATCAGTATGAATGAATGCACTATGAAATGGTTTTCACACCGGTGACACGAAATACCAGAGTTTCAATACCATATTACTATTTTTAAGACCATTTCTGTTATTACTGCACTGGTGTAATTTATATGCCACAATCAACTTTCAAGGATTTAATAAAATGTATATAACTGTACTGACATCACATTTGATAATTTGACTTGGAAAAAACTAAAGTGAGATTTTTGCATTTTTATGACCATTCATTTTACTTTTACCAATATAGCCCACTGTTTTGTAACAGTAACAGTGCCTTAGTTTTTAAGTTGTTAATGTTTTCTTTGCCATTACCATTTTTTGAACATACTAGAAAATAAGTCAGAAGGTCATGTAGCATGTAAACTGCTGAAACATCAGCAGAGTCACTAGGGGAAAGAGGTGAAAACCCCAAAATAAAGTGAAGTGAATAAAATGCTTAAGCAGTTATAGTGAAACCCACGACCAACACAGGACTTGATACTAGAAAAAAAAAAAAAAAAAAAAAAAAAAGAGGGGGGGCATAACCACTTTTTATGTTTACGCAACTAAAATTAACATGAAAGATTAACTGGCACTTTCACTTTATACTGTGCCACTAATGATATAAATTAGATGACGGGGAAAGGTTGACAAGATGGGGATTAGTCCTTAAATCACTGTTTGAGAAGGTGGGTTGCAAATCTTTCTGAGTCTCAAGAATGGCTGAACTAAATATGAATAGCCTTGGGCCTCATAACCCATTTTGCTCCAATGAATGTAGAGTAAAGTCCTGAGGCTACAAATGAGTATGCATAAGATGGCACAGTTCTGATTAAGTGAGCAAGTGGAGGTGCAAAAATCAACTGAAAGATTTATTGAAAAGAAAAGAAGTACAGTACACAGACTTCAGTTACCCCAACAGTTTTGGAAATGTACCACAAATTCAACTATTCACTATTATCCATACTTTTTCGCCTCTGAAACACTCATACTGGACGTACACAGACTGATATCCCCACAAACAAGATATTTCTCTATGTATGCTTTAGAATTATAATATGTACCAAGTCCACTAAAGCCAATTTTAGATATCAATTATTTTAAGCAACCCTCCCCCACCAATACTGTCAATGGCACAATGCACCATTTCCTTGCTTCTGTTACTCAAAGTATACTAATCAATGCAATCAAAAAACCAACACTTTATGGAATTTATGTTCTGCATGAGCACTACACTGTGACCAATCCGGAGAAGTGAAGGCTCTGGTAGTGTGAACAAACATCTTACAGACAAATTTTCTATCCAGCTTAATCTCGATAAGATAAAAATGACCACTACCAACCCATTTTGGGTGGAACTCAAGTTTCTATTTCCTGGATTTCTGGCATGTAGACATAAGAATACCATCAATTACAGGGGGATGAACATGTGTGACTCTGCACAGCTGCCAAAAACAGATGGCTTTATGATACACTTCTATGACATGAGATGGAAATCCATAAGCACTCCATGTCTCAGGATGCTATGTCCAACAACATAACATATAGCTTACCTAGTAATTAATTATTTTACAACAAAAAACAAAAACACCCCCCCCAACAACAAGAAAACACAGTTAAGTTAGTTGAAACTAAATACTAGCCTTATCTACTGCTTTCTTTCAGCCTGAATGCAGCAGTCAAAGTGTTAATCCTCAAGAGCACTTGGAGATTTTTTTAAGCTAATTTGGATATGAATGAAATTTTATAAACACACCTTTTTGCATTGTAATAGTTTAGACTAATGCTCGATTATTGGCTCCAACTCCAGCATGATCAGCAATGTCTGAACTGGAAGAAAAAGCTCATCACCACATAACAACCCCACAGCAAACAAACGCTGTGGAGGTGTAATTACAGAGTGATGTTGAATAAAATGCCTAACCTTATTTCATTTGTAGAAAAAAGGTTTGTCTAATATCCAAAAATTTTTTTTTTTTAGATCTTGGACAAAATCTAATTGAAATTTCACAAAATAAAAGTCTGAACCCCCCCCAACAACAGCAACTATGACGTCTGTAATAATTTGTAAAAAATTGTAAAGGAACTATTTTTATTATTATTTTTAATTTGAATCAGCTGAGAAAACTTTAGCATAATTGGCTAGTTGCCAATGTCTGTTGGTAAAGTTACTATTGCAAAAAAACAAAAAACAAAACCCCATCAGTGGGGTAACCCTAACCTTACTGAGTGAACAATCCACTGTTTACTGGAGGTTTGTGGTTTTAGGGTGCAGTGCTGAAAAGGGAAGGGGAAGCCTAAATTTAAAAAAAAGAAAAGAAAAATCGCAAGGCATAAGAAAACATATTTCCTTTTACAATGATTCATCTTATTTGCACAATTACAATGAAAAATTTACAACAATACAACTCAACCAATTACCCAGCCCTACATTTGAGTGTTCTTTATATATGCTGTGTGAACCATCCCTTTTACTGGACACGATTTTGTATGCATGCACCGTCAATGTGGTTGGCCTGTGCTGGTAATGTCTGATGATAGGGGACATAACATCAATGCGACTGACAGTAGTGTTTAATTGATTGATTAGTGAAACATTCCATGATGCTGTGTGCTCTTTTGCTAGACAGAAAACATTGTTGGTAGAAATAGCAGGCATTTTTCAGACCACATTTCAGAACAAGACGCTCTCAAAAGGCAAACCTAGCCAAAAACAAAACAAAAACTTAATGCACATAAGCTGCTCTGCAATATAACTGATCATTACTAACAAGAAAACAGAATTCTAACATGAGGCTCAACCTTTAAAAAAAATAAATAAAAATAAAAAATAAAAAAAAGCTGTTCCTAATGCTCAGCATTTTTTCTGACAATAGCATCGAGAAAAAAAAATATGCCTGTTAAAAAGATAAAATGCATTTACTTTCTTGACATATACAATCTTAACATTTACTTGCTACAAAGCTGCACAACCATCTTTTCATACTTGGATATAAATGAGTTAATAGTTAATTAAAACTGTAAAGGGAGAAAAAAAAGGAAAGTGAGGGAAGGTCAGGCTAGCCCAAAGCCAAAAGCATGACTTTATTTAAAGCATAAAATACACTCCTTTGATTGCATTAATAATCACACCCCTCCCCCTGTGTTTTCTCCCCAAGCTTCCAAGAGAGGAACAAGTGTGTGAAGAGTCACATGACAGCTACCCCACTCTTGCTCAAGTGACTGTGGCCTTTCTTGCTTTGAAGAGGAAGAACACTCACTAATAGTAGCTGTCTTTCCCAGTCATCTCGGGATTCAGGTTTGGTCACATTTTCCCTTTGCAGTCAAATATAAGGGCGAGAATGTAAATAGACACAGAGATGGTCTCTATTCAAACCAGATCAGGCGGTGAAATCCACATGCAAAAGACGGCCAGAGTTTGTTATGGGCTTGTGGGAGGGTTACGGTGTAAGTGATGACAGTGATGGCCAGTGTGTGGGTCACTAAGCGGCTCTGGTGCCACTTACTTTGAATATTCAAAACAGTGGCTAAGACCTTTGGGCCAGTGGTGACAAGTTATGCAAGCATAACAGCACCTACAGTCAAACTATACACAAATCTAAACAGTGGGAAAGGCTTAGGAAGAATTTTCGCTGTAATATTGACACTTGGGAGTGCCTGGAGCTATTAAAAAAAAAGAAAGAAAAAAAAAGACTAAGAATGTTTGCCAAGACACAGATTGAGAAACAAATCTTTATTTGTTACTGCACACCTTTCATAAGTAATCTGTTCTTGCCACTGCTTAAAACAATCTTTACTGATAAATCAATTACAGTACCAAATAAACTTTTAAATGTTCTTTTATCCAATTGGTGAATGTTATATAACGGATCATGTTCAATATAACTTAAATAATAATAACTTTGTTATGTTTGAAATTTTACAGTTCTGTTAGTGAGGTTAGCAGATGGTAACCTGTGTCAATGATTCTGTTAACAAAAATGTATGAGACTTCTGAGAGGAAGATCTGAACTGAATAGAATACTTTAAATTGTATAACCTATAACAATGTAAGGCATTAAAACCAACTCCAATATGCCTTTGATTTATTTATTTATTTTTAAATCATGACTCAAGAAAAGCAAATCATTTTGCGTTTAAGTTGTGATTGTGTTCAGGAAACGTAACATCCTGGTGTAAACCACTGTAGCTGCCACTTTAGGGTAGTGACACTTTTGAGAGAGCTGGCCTGCATTGCCACTAAAGGTAGCAGAACACACACACACAAACAAACACAAAAATGTTCAGTTTGCAGTCTTAAAATTCATTTATTTTTTTTAAATTGCCTTTTAAATTATAACTGAGTGTCCAGTAGTGTGTTTCCAATGATGGGCAAAAAAACCCAAACAAGAAAAAACAAAAAAACAAAACTGAGATGTTTGATATAAATTACAAGTGCTACATTAGATAAGGCACTGGATTACCTGTGACCTGTTTCTGTACATAAAACAGGAAACTGGACTCTGGATGACATGGAATTTGCTTCATGTTGCCATCGCAGTTCTTAACGCAAACATTTTCTACATGTTGACAGTTTTCTCTGCTATGCATCAGTCACATTAATTATGGCAATACATTTAGATGCATAGCTCACTGAAAATACCTGGCAAGCAGCTGTACTAGCAGGGCGAGTAGCACAGAACAGATCTGGGTTTTGTGTATAAACAATCAACGACTACTTACTTCCTGGGCCATTACCAAGTACTACAACTTGAACAGGGACTTTTTAGACAGGAAAATTGGCTCAGAAACTGAATATAAACCTAGGTTCCTCCAGATAACATGCGGGTAAAAGGCCCAAGTTTCAAAAAGGCTTTAATGGCTGATGAAAAATTCCTGCAACTAGAAAAGGCTAAAATTTTCCTCTTTGAACTATTCGAGGAACTTTTAATGCAGATGTTTTTGATTCTACTGTTGGGCTCCCTCACTATAAACCTTGCTGTGGTAAAGAGGGAAAGCCCTGCTGTTGTTGTGGGTGTGCTGGCATTTGCACTCAGTGCCAAGTTTCATAATCTTTGTGAATAGCTCTAAAATTTGAATTTGGAAGTTGTACATTGTAGCCTTGAGACTTCTATTAACACTTAGTGTTAATGTATGCCTGCATCTGTGCTCATATGTATATGGCTGAAACACATGTGTGGTGTGCATGCAATTAATAGTTAGATAACTTGCACCAGTGGATGCTAAGAAACTTATTATCTTCTGAAAGATATTGTTAGAACAAAACTGTACTAGCACAGCGATCCCATCACAGTCTTTAGCTGCACATTTGCTTATGGATGATCAACACACCCTGATGAAACTGCGCTTGTGCTGCTTTCAGGAGCTGTATTACACAAAGAAGAAGAAAGGATTTAGATTGCTCAACCAACAAGACCCATGAGTATAGTAATGGAAGGCATACTGCAGAGGCTGCGACTAATGGTCTTTTAAAATTAATATTCACAAATAATGTCGCTGATAAAGTCACTATTGTGGATGAAGAGAAATACTTATTCAAGAGCTTGGCATACTACAATGGATAACTCAAGTTCCATGCTCATACTGTTGAGTATTTTTCCATCAACTCTTACATGAAATTGTCTGTGTTAGAAACCAGAACCCCAAAATGCTTCGCAGAAAACTGATTTGTTGTGGCTTGTAACCAACAGTTAAATGGCATGCCACCAGTTTCCCTTAAAGGAAACATTTTACACAGGCCCCGTTAAATGTGTCATGATTCCTTTTTATTTTGAAGAAATTGAGATGAATATACAGGCACAGTGAAGTTTTAAGTCAGATATAGGTAGATAGAAATGTAGGGTTGTTATGCAACAGGAAATAATTATTTACCCAAAAATTGCATATTCAATTACGTGCAAATAATGCATTATTTCATTCTTGTCTTGAATCTGAAACTCAAACTTTACATAATGTATCCTACGCTTTCTATCAAGCATTGTAGTATACCTGAATTTGCATTTGCACAACTAAGCCTTTTTGTAGTAATACTTGTGTGGCTGTTGGAAAACATCTGAAGTTGGATCAGGCTACAGTAGTTGTATACTTATAACTCCATAACTATATAACAGAAGGGGCAGTTTTTCTCAGTTTTTTTATTTTAAAAAACTATCATAAATTTGTACAGAAATTAGGAAACAAAATTTCAGTTTTGCAGCAATACTGTGACTACTTGAATAACACTTGCAATGGCCATGCTAAACAGGACCAGTCCACTGGAAAACAGTGAAAAAGCCATTACAAAGTCGGAAGAGTTCCCCACTCAATAAAACCAAAACTCCTGAACATCAGCCATTACCCATCGGCTACACCAATCAGGGAATTGCTCAAAAGCATTATATATCCTATATTAACAGGATATAAAATTATCTTGTTTATTAACATGCAAAAAACTTGGGGATGATATGCATAACCAACTACTGAACCAAGGCAATTTCAATTCAATGCAGGCCTTTTATTTCAGTCTAGATGTGATAGGGCTTTACTGACTAAATGTATTGATTACCAACCATAAATGTTATTAAAGAACCATTATTAAACATGTTCTGTGGCACTGGATGGGGACTGGTATATATTCATACTACAGATCTATTAGGAACCTCAATAGAAAAGTTATGTTGTCATGGTGTTCACACTCACTGCTACAATTCTGGATTGAACCAGCTCGTCTGAAGCAAGTTTAAGTTTGCATGTTCTCCCTGGTCTTGTGTGGGTTTACTCCAGGGGTTCTGGGTTCTTCCCACAGTCCAGCACCATTAATGCTATACTAATCTGTGAGTGCATGCGTCTTTTCATTGAGTAAAAGAAAACAAAAACTAACAACAACAAAAAAACAAAAACAAAACCTCAACCTACCAGATGCAAACCAAAGATGTGGAGACTGTCACTAACTAAGAAATCATAATATACCATAATGGTCAATGAGACAAAACCACCACCACGCTGGATCCAACCAATCTTGCTTTTTGGTCTCTTGGAGCCACAAGTATATAAAACTTGCATCATTTTGGTCTGGTCAGAAGTTACGTTACAGCCAAGGCTGTCACAAACATACAACACATCTTGCGAGTTCAGGTATCCAACACTTGAATGAAAAAGGTATTTTATCAAAGAGAGGGTAAAGGGGTAATCCTGTGAAAGTATCAATCACTTGTATGTACTTATATGTACACCCATATTTATTTGGCCCCTCAGCACATCTGCTTTTTACAGTGGACAGTGAAAAGCAGGATCATGCCTGATGTGAAAAAAAAAATAAAAATAAATAAGCACTATCACTAAGCAAAGCCACATAATCCCAAAGACTGAAATCCACATATCTAAGAATTTAATCCCATTCATATACAGTACTCCCAGATTAAATGAGGGAAAAAATAAACTGGATGACAATCCCCCCCCCCCCACCCACCCAAATCCCAGGCCAACAGGATAATTATTCAAGTTTTAAACACATGGTCATTATCTTGTGGTGCTACTCACTCACAGCTAAGCTACTGACAAGCTACACTGTGCACAAACTCAGTCTCAAACAGACAATTCTGCAATTAATGCTTTTAGGCAGGCCTATCGTATATGACTTGTTTCAAGGCAAAGTCATCAATAAAATGCTGGAGAAATCCATGCAGCTTTTTCTATTGCTTTCCAACAGGGCCAAAGAAAAACAGTGTTGGATATATTCAGGGTGCCAATATAGAGTGGGTCACATCCAGGTCATGTGAGCTGATTAACAATAAATAGAACAATGTTTTATGCTTGGTTTGATAACTGGATGCTTTTGGGCATGCATACAGGTTGCGCTTAACCCAAAAGTGCTACAGATAAAACCTTAACTATTCACAGTATACTGTTCTGCATAAACTTCCTCTTTTATTTGTAGTTTATTACAGGTCTGGCCAAAAGCCTGGAAAACCAGACCACTTCATACAAAAACAAATAATGCCATAGATTTCTCCCAAACTTAACTTCCATCAAATCAGTTGTGAGGTATGATGTGATTAGTATGAAGAGATTAGAACTGGAAGTTTTGGATCAGTGTTAAAATAAATCTAATTGTGACTAAGAAATGAACAGGCATGATTAAAAACAAATACACAAAATGTGTCTGATATACAGGCACACAGAAACAGAATAAGTAAAGTTTTGGAAATAAGCAGAATGCATGTTACTGCAACAATAACAAAATGTGAAAGAAATAACTTAAAAATCTAAAGAAGCCATTACATCTTTCATTCTTTAAATTCTGTAATCTGTTCTATCATATCTCTAAGCAGCTGTGAGGATTGAGAAGAAACATCCCATTCCCTAAGGTGTGGTTAAAAAATTCTAAAAAAGAAAATAAGTATAATATTAAAATCTAAATTAAAAAATACATTTCATATACAGTATTTAAAGATATAATGTAATTTTCAGATCCCCTGATGTTCAGGTTCACAGTCAAGATGTACAACACCCCTTCCCCACCATGTTGTCCTGTAAGTGAGGTGCACATACTGGATTAATCTGACCAGGTATGAGAATGAAAACGTTTTTAATGCAAATACATTCTGCACATTTTTAGAATGAGGATAATCAATGAGATCTAGCTTGCCAAGCCTAAACCCATCCGATGCTCGGCAGCTGCCTCTCTCTGTCTGAGAAAAAGCGGTGATGAAAAAGGCTTTGAACGCCATCTTGTTCATTGCAGCTGCTTGGGCCCTGAATACAGGAACCCATTCATTCGAGGAGGCGGAGGGAGGGGGCACACTGGCAAAATGAATTCATCTTTGTGAGCCATTAAAAACGGCTAGCTCTCTTAAGAAACACCACCAATTTTCCTAAAACGGTTGAAAATCGTCTACGTGCGGTCACGGATTTTTCTAATGCAGTATCTCAATACTGCTGGCCTCCAAAGTCCGTATAAGCGCCAGGCTTCATATAGCTCGTCTCGGTGCTGTCGGAGGCGCACAGCACAGCTTCCTGCGACAGCACGTCCAACCTCGCCGCTGAACCCACTTACGAAACATTTCCCGCCGCTAAATACAACTGTTCCAATTCATTTCTATCTTAACCCTCTACGACAGTGTGCCGACTGGGATATGCTGCTTCACCTTTGAGGAAGCATGCCCGTTTTCCGGGCTAGAGCTTGAGATACTATGGAGCGGCGCGGCCCGACTGGGCACGGTTACTGTAGCTGCTAACAACTTGCACTGCAACGGAGCCGTGATTGAGATAAACAGATTGTCTAATTGGATCTCGTCAATCTTGTTTCCACGCCGTTAAAAGAAGAAGTCTAAAATCAACCTAACTGTGTTCGCAAACTGACGCTGGGTTAACTCTCATGAAACTAAAACTGTTATGGCCACAATCAGATCCACAGCCGTGCCTGCCCTTTTCCTCGCGATCATACAGCGGCCCTACGGCTTGGTAATCGATGCAAATTCATATTACTTTAACGCGCTGAGCATTATAACGAAAGGCCAAGCTGAAGAACTGGGTGGCTGACTGTTGATTAAACGTGGGATTTGTTAACATATCTGTGCCATACAGTTGCCATCATCTCCGGCGGTTTAGTTTCGATTCACTCACATAAATGCTTTTGGTTCAACTACCCCGTTTTAACATAGCTTTGCAAGTAACTGTGTTTAATTTTTGTTGCATTATGCAAATAACAGTAAATGTTGCCTCTAAAATACAACCAATGTGCTTAAAAATCATAAATCAGCAACAGCACCAATGTTCAAATTCATTATGGATACAGGCATGTTGTCGTCGCTGCCATATTCGTAATTCACACACCCAGATGATCCATACCAGGCTGCAAACGTAGGCTGTGGCCACTGCTGGCTTACTTGTATGGACTGGCTAGGGAATAGTGGGGGTGGTAGTGATTCTGTTGGTGAAGTAGCCATTTTTAGACTCCCTTCGTTGTCAGTTTCATGATGCTACGAATTTGCAGTATGTGTAGTGGTAAATCCAAAATCTGCTCACGCCCGTTTCAGTTGTGTAAGTTTGAGAAGTAGCATTGTGTTTCTTCTTAAACAGCTGACCGAGGGTTCATCAACAATAAACTGATAGTAGCAAGTGTGCCACCAATTAGCCTATCAGGTAATCCCAGGCTACCCTATAGAGGAAATATGTGGGGGGGGAAAGGGCCCTTTAAGAGCTTAAAAATGCTGGTAACAACTGATAAATTTTACATCCCGATTGCTGAGGGGAAAAATTGCTACTTAAGTAAAGCTGAAGCAGGTTAACGCAGGTAGCTAATTTCTTCAACGAGAGCGAAAGATACCCGGACGTTGGAGAGGGGGTGCGGGCTAACTTAACGAGCTGTCACAATTCACCCTGCTAATTAAGGTTAGCATTGGCCATTAACTCCAACATTGCCGGACAAAGCCATTAGATATATATTATTTGGTTAAACGACACTTTGTTTGAGAAACTTAACCAGTGACCCCCACTCACCGTCTTGGCAGAAACGTCTAGCTAGCTGCAGCTAACTCTAACGAAGGAGCCACTCAACCCAGTTTAACCCTTTTCGTTCCCCGTCCCTGCTTGGCAGCTAGTGAACTGCAGACTTACTGTATTTCCTGAAGCGCATTTTCAAATATCAATACATTTCCTTACCCGCTTTCAATCGAGGGTATCCGTTGTTTATATCACATTGACTGGAAACAGCAAACTCTTGCCTCTCCTCTCTCCGCCCAGGCGCTCAGATTTAGCTTGTTTAGCCACCGAGGAGCGGCACTCCCCGAACCCAGTTTTTGACCCGCCGAGGGGGGAGACACACCGGCGCAGAGACAAGACGGTGTTCACCCAGACAAGGCGTGTCAGAGTCCCGGTTTAACGTTCCTCCGTCTCAACACAAATTCCAACTCAAAGCAAAAAAATCCCTTCTCGTCTTTCCCACCGTCGTCGTCCCTCTTTTTCTTCCTTCACGCCAGGATCTCAGTCGCTTCTTCCTCCGGCCATCAAACAGCAGAGATGGGCGCGGTAACCCTGCATTCAGGTCTGGGAAACCCCACGTTACGGCAGCGTCACAACGCACGGCGGAGGGGTCGGCGACCACTTCAGATCAGGAAATGCTGCCATCTTTGGTATCTCCAACGTACCTAGAGGGAAATTTACCTGCTAAAACACTGCTTTTAATTCTAAAACTCGATTAATGTGAAAACTTAAGATAAAATTGGAAAAGCGAATGAGAGTTTTCGAAACCAAGGCAAGGCTGAATAGTAATTTTCACCCTAAGAGAATGCAGCTGCTGAAAGGTACATGGAAAGTTGTGGGGCAACTAAAGAGTGTACATAAAGAGAAACGAAAGTACTTTGGAAAAAAGTAACATTTGAAAATGTCATAAAACAACAACAACATACATTTCGAGTGAATTTAAAACACTACAGTTGGAAGCAAAAGAGAAAGTTAACTAAAAGAAATGACTGAAAGATTAACCAGGCTTCAGATGATGTCTAAAGGGCTTATTTTCTAAAAGCTATAAACAATACAAATAATCTTACATTTATTGGCGAAAAAAATGATGGTTGAAAATTTATGTAATTACATATACCTTTCATAATAACTGATGTGTTTTTGAAGTAGAAAACAAAATATAGCATGATGGATATATAATGGCTAAAAGACCAGTTACACTTATAATAATAATGGATTGCATTTATACTTACTGGTCTTACTGGTAATAACGTAAATGCTAACTTAAGGCGATTAGGCATTAACAGCAATACAGCAGTGTTTATCTGGCAGGGCTAACAACCAACTACACGCCAGGCCATGCTTGTACCAGAGGATCTGTCACTTTGGAATACAAACTTGTACAGATTATTAGTTGCTTTATACTGAAAACTGACCACAAATTAATGGATACATTTTAGCAGTAACATAAGTGACTATTGTATTCACTGCTATGTTGTTATACACAATGAGCAACGTAAAAAGTTCAAATAAATGTGCCCCTGGCATTTTATTAGACTGGATGCATATCCAAAAGTGTCATGTATTTGCAATATGAAAATGTTATCAAATTCCATTGAAATCTGACCTTCATGCCAGTAAAGCAGCTAGTGTTTCAAATGAACAACACGCTTTCATTTGCAATCCAAAACAGGCAAATGTTATGTTTACTTTCCTGCTAGCGTGTGTGACTAAGTACATATCACGATTTTGCTACACCAACATCTGATGTTTATATATGTTTAACATGTACATTTGACCCTGTATTTTTTTGTGTGTTTAACAAAAACTAAGTATCAAGTAATATGTTCTCTTCTGCTGATCTATCAGTAATGTCTTATGGTTAGTATAAGCTGGTCCTGGAAAAAATCTTGTTGACAAATTATATTCTCTGGGTATTAACTTCACCACAATTATATAAACTGAAATCATTGGGGGTTTGCTTTCTCTACTCAGTGCTTATGGGTGGGCCGTCACTGCAACACAGAGATGACTTGATCGTTATCACCAGTAGTCTAAGTAGAGTGCTCAGAAGAGGGGGTTAATGCTCAGCGGGTTAAGGCGTTACTTGGAGACGTGGAACACTTTGTCGTCCTCTGAGACAACAAAGTGTGCACGGGCTCGGTCCGACAGGGGAAGACAACAGCTACTGCTATTTGGCTTGTAAGAGAAATGTTCCCTAGAGAGAGCTACTCTCTCTGTTTGTGCCAGATCTGTTTAGTGTTGTCTTTTCAAATGCACATTAAGTTCAGTTTAAATTCAGTTTAATTAAAATGTGAGCTGGACAAATGTGTGTGTGTCACATTCATTCTGAAACACTGATGTATACTTTTACATAAAAACAGACTCTTTTGTATGAATGAGCTGATGGAGTTAGAAATGTTATAAGAGTAGTTGTGTCTATTAAAAAAATCTGTAAATATGCTCTTTAAAAATGTGAATTTCCACTAGTGTGTGTATTTGATTCCATCTCACTTTTGTAAACCCTAAAACCTGTGGTGGCGGGACAGGCCTGCTGTTCTGTGTGTACACTTTCTGCTCTCTGAGCACACATTAATTTCACAATTTCACCAAAGTAACCATGCAGTATTGTATAGAGATGTGATTTAAAACCCACCAAAAGCTTTCCTTCAAGTTCATAGGTGTACAAAAGGGCGATATTGGTATTAATTGTTATCTTAAGGTTATGGATTTGATATCTTCATTTAGATTTCTTTTTATGTAATAAAACGCATTGGCAAAGAGGACTGTCTGTCAGGTAGTGTTCAGGGTGTGGGATTCCACTGGGACTCATCTACCCAAGTTAATGCTGCTGAGATTTAGTTGCCCCTGGATACACCCCTGCCTGTCTCTGCATATATGTGTTGTGAAGCTTCTTTAGTAGTGCTTCAGAGCACCCAGGGGAGAAAGCTTATTGTCTGCATTCAGCCTTTTGATGAGGCGAACAGTCCAAAGCTGGATGTGCTTTCTGTTTTAAAACTAATTCTAATTTAATTGGGATAAATTGGACATGGTAAACAGTGCTGATAAGTGTAAGGATTGACAAATAATAGACATTTTAGTGTATTATGAAGGCATGAATTTGCCTTTAAAGCCCATTAGAAACACTTGTTAAAGTGGTTACAAATAACTTCTGTGGTGTTTTAATGTAGTCTAAATTGTAATTAAGGACAGAGTGATCTGTCCTGCTTCTGATTTGATTAAAAACAAAAAGTCACATTCATTAACAGACAAAGAGGGACACATGAACTCCACCCGTTAGCAGAGCAGGGACTGTAAGTAGCACTATCCCACAGTATTAACAAGAGATCATAGGAGAAATCAGATTAGAAAAAGAGGCAAAATGACAACACAAATATTGCCTAATATGATCTCATGCATTTCATAAAACGGGTGACATTACATGAGGCTAAGCTCATAATGACCTTGCTTTTTATAGGCAGGTTGGGGTACAGTAATCTGATTTAGCATAATCTCTTACAATCTCTGATAAATGCTTACAGCATGTATCTCTCAGAGAGGGCAAATCCTATTGGTCCACTGTGAGGCATTACTGACATCTGCTGTTCACATACAAAGGGCCTGCACTTCACACTGTACAACATCCTGTGTAGTTTATCAAGAGAGAGCTTGACTTGACTGTAACAGAGCAACTGACCGATGTGAGTGCTGATTATTCATACTGCACTGAGCCCGTTTACCTGTGTCTCAACTAGCACTGATTTTGAAATCCCATGGATGCATACAGTAAGTGTTCGTGTATATTTCACAAATGAAGTCTGTGAAGTCTAAAGTGGAGAAAATGTTTGCAGGGTTTGTGCGATCTACTAGCCTAGCCGCAGGACAAACCAGGCACCTGCTATGGATTAGGTCTGAAATATACACAGCATTTAATAATTAAAGAATCGGTGAGCAAATCACAGCTAGTGCACTAATATCAACACTGATATTATTACTTGTGTGCTCAGGCACGGCATTCACCCGCACAAAGACACATATTACTATTAAGATGGATAATTACTTGGACAATTTCCAAAAAATAATGAATGAACGGTTAAAATATTTGGCTACAAGTATTTGATACACTGTTGGTGGATAAATGTTTAAACACATTGCCAAAGAGCCGACTTAAACATTGACAATTTAATTGCATGAAGATGTTATTGTATTAGAAGAGCTGGTGGGAGTTGGTGCTCTGCAGTAAATCAAACCTGTAATCTGATCGTCTTTGACTGACCAGCCATCCTGATAAAGGAGATGCAAAATGAGTTTACTTGCTCTTCCTCTTCCAGAAAATAGAACCGCCTGTCATTAAGTTTAAAGTTGGTCAAAGATTCAGGTTTTCTTCGGTCTACATTCTTTTTTATCGTGACATGTTTTAATTTTGTGCCTCAAAATTGACAAAACCCACCATCTAATATATTTATATTTGATATTCTGTTGCATATATAAATATCTGCACCCTTTGCAGCTATTACAGCTTCAATTTTTTTGGGAAGGCTTTCCACAAGGTTTAATTGATCCTAAAGGTGATCTGTGGGGTTGGGTGAAGGCCAGTCAAGTACTTCCACACCAAACTCGCTCATCCATGTCTTCATGGACCTTGCTTTTGTGCACTGGTGCACAGCCATGTTGGAACAGGAAGGGCCATCCCCAAACTGTTACCGCAAAGTTGTGCGGTAACAGTAGCAACAAATGTCTTGGCGTGGTGATATAAGGCAGGAGCTGATCAGTCATGAAATCACATTCTGTGTGCACTGCTTTTGAGCTACTCTGAAGGCCACATTAAGTTTGGAGGTCTGTACTGACTGACTGCAGAAAGCTGACGATCTTTGCACACTATGAGCCTCAGTATCCACTGACCCCACTACCAATTCATGGCTGAGATGGTGTTCTCAATCACTTCCATGTTGTTATGATACCACTAAAAGTTGATTGTGGAATATTTAACATCGAGGAAATTTCATGACTGGATAAGATGCAGCACAGGCAGCATCCTATCAATGTCATCATGCTGGAGTTCACTGAGCTCCTGAGAGTGACTGATTCTTTCACCAATGTTTGTAGAAGCAGTCTGCATGCCTGGGTGCTTGATTTTATACACCTGTGACCATAGAGCACCTGAACTCAATGATTTGGATGATTGAGAGAACACTTTTCATCATATCGTGTATTTTTGGATTGATGCCTCTGTATACACTTGGCAAATAATAGCAATGCTACATTCACTTTTATTTTTACAACCACTGTTAATCAGTTAACTCTTCAAGTACTGTTCACATGCCCAGTTCTTAGTATCATTTTCATCCTATTTTATCATTCATATGTATTAATGTGTGCCCATTTAGATCCACTTTCCCTAATATGCTCCTTGTGTGACCTCAGTGTGAACTTGGCCTCCTTTCACTTCATGGGTGTAATACCAGCAGTGTTACTGAACATCTGCTGGCTTACATCTGCTGACACACCCTTTACCGTGTTGGTTTTAACACAGCTGCTTACTTGGTGTTACATACACCCCCTAGTGGTGAAAACAGGTGTACACTCAGGTGTAAAGCAATAGTTTAGATACAGTATATCTCTGCAACATTTTATGCTCTATTGCACTTTGTTTTTGATAGGTTTGCTTCCATGTTATATTAAGGGGAATTTCAGTTGTAGCTGTCCAGGACAAAGATACACGGGGCTGTAACATGTAATGTTGTTGCTGTGGTACTCTACACAGGAAAATATACACATAACAGAAAAAGCAAAAGCAAGTGGACAAAAAAACTTTCCCCCATACAGATATCATTCTCTCAAATATATACTGTACATCTGGAATGTCCATATTTACATTGATGTAGTATAATCAGAATAAACAGTTAAAGTTTTCAAAACAACTTCTTCCGTTTTGTTCCTTTTTTGATTGTTAGCTTGTCTGTCAGAATTAGTCATGAAATGTGAGTAAAAAATACAACCTTAAATATTATATTAGATATTCTGTAATTTTCTGTATAGACAGGAGTTTACGACTGAAAAGTGCCAAGGGTCACAAGTCTTGTGGTTGTTCAGATGTAGTTTTGCAAAGCTAAGCTGTGCTAATAAATAATGAATATGTGTGAAGTACAATGTGTCATCTGCTGTTTGTATTTACCCCATTTTAAGACCTACTAAGAAACAGATGATTATTAATATGCTCTAATATGTAAAACCTTGGAAGAGGGCGGTGTACTTTCTTTTTTATGTCTATATTTTATTAGACGTTCTATTTTTGGAAGTTATATGAGATTCTTAACACAAAAACTTAACAAAAAACTGAGAACTGTGTTTTTATTTTCTAATATGACAACATTTGAAAGTGGAAATTGCAATAATCTAGTCAATACTGGTTCAGTCCTCTACATCCATTTCAACGCAAAATGAAATCGCTCAAGTTAATGTTCAAGCAAAACCTTTAATGATCTCATTATTTGTTAATGCTGGCTCTGCACACACACAGAATATGTGTATTTGTGGTTAGTCAGAGTATGTGTGAGCAGAATTCCTGCTGGCCATCATCCAAGTCCTTTAGAGGTCAATCGGCGGTCGTGGAGACCAAAGCCATCAGGGTGACTCTGTAAACATTCATCCCGTCGCTCTTTAAAGTGAGAGGCACGCACATCTGCACCACCTCATAAGGCTGAAACACACAGGCGTAAACATGTTGTCAGACAGTATATACATACAAGTATATACACGTATTTCACACAGGAAGACATTTTAAACCTAATTCTGCTGAAAGTCTTAAATAACACTTTTTTCTCGTGCTGAAATCAACAATATTCCCTCCACATTTTGGAACCCATTTTTCACAACCATGCTTTAACTTTGCTGTACTATTCAACTACATATTGAGTTCCTTGGAAGTGAACTTTTATGACTTTTTTTTTGTGATCAACAGCAACACAGATCACCAAAGACAACCAAAGACCAAAATCAGCACTTCCTTACTTTGTATCCAGTGTGGGGTGTCCATGTGATCCTGATGGCGCGTCGCTGGCCTGTGTCCACATTGCCTTTGCTCGGCTCCACATTAAAGCCCTGCTGCTGCAGGGATGCCACATTATCCCAGTAAAACTCACCACCCTGGTAAAAACAGAGAAATGTCTCTTTAAACCATGATAGTGAATGCTGTGCTAATGTAAATTCAATCCCCGTGTTAAACAATGAAACCTGTGGCAGCAGTCGGTTTCGTTTCTGAAAGCTTCAGGATGCTTGAACATCAGCACGTTACCTTCTTACTGGTTTGTGTGGAGCGGATACAGCCCACTTGCAGCTCCCTGACTGCAGGTGTGATGGCACCCGAGCTACACCTGGCCTTCAGGGTCACCAACACAGGAATGGTGGGGCTCTCCGTCACTTCTGACTCTGCTAAAGAGAGGCATTTTGGAGGCTTTAGTTCTTTAACTACAAGTCATGGATTTTCTTACATCTCTTTAATGATCACACAACCATCAGGGAGAATTAACTCAGAAACGTTTCTGTCTTGAATCACCTCTGTGTGGTTAAAAAAAACTAAACAAAATTAAAGTTTTGCATATCTGGACTTAAATCAGGTTGAGGTTGAGATCCTTTGGTATGAACTTAAACAAGCCGCTCATGCTGAAAAACCCTCCAATAAAAGTTCCTCCACAGCGATGTATAAGATACACTATCAGTTGTCACAAACACTTGATTGGAGTTCTTGCTGCTAAAGGTGGCACAACCAATTATAAGGTTTAGGGGGCAATTACTTTTTCTTTTTTACACAAGGCCAGGTATGATTGGATAAAATGTTTCCCTAAATCATTGTTTAAAAACTGCATTTTGTATTTACTCAGGTTATCTTTGACTGATGCTGAAATCAATCTGTGACATTTAAGTGTGACAAATATGCAAAAAGCTAAGAAACCACACTGCAAGTTCACACACTTTTGGCACATACTGTATTTCTGCTGCACAGAAAGATGACAAAATTTAAAATATAAAACCTCTTGCACTCTTTAAAAAGTAAAAACATGCTGTGTGAGCGTGCTCACATTACTCCCATTTTATATTCTTTACATTGGCTCCCAGTAGATTTTAGAATTCGTTTTAAAATTCTTGTTTCAACATATAGAGCACTAAATGGCCAGGCCCCAGATTATTTATCCAAGCTTCTTATAAAATACACAGCTGCTCGTTGTCTTCGCTCACAGGCTCAGAGTTTGTTTGTTGTTCCCCGTACAGGACTGAGGACGAAAGGGGACAGAGCCTTTCAGTCTGTGGCAACACGGCTGTGGAACAGTCTACCACCACAACTACGTTTCGTTGACTCTGTGGAATCCTTTAAAAAGCAGTTAAAAACTTTTTTGTTTAAACAGGCCTTCTGTTAATCAACACTTTTGAATTGTTTTGAATTTGCATTGTTTATATTGTCTATTTTATTACTTAATGTTTTCTTTATTTTAACCTTTGTGTACAGCACTTTGTGACTGCCTGTCTACGAAAAGCGCTTAATAAATAAACCTTACTTACTTACTTACTTGAAAAGAAGAAAAGAAAGAAAGAAAACAAATAGCATATGTGTGAAAATTATTTAAAAACACAGCTGGAAACGATGAAACTGTATAAATTACACCATGGCAAATTGCTACTTCCTTATTCAAGACATTTAGAATATGCACATTTCATCAAGTCAATTTTTGCTCAGTGTCAGTGAGAGGCGTTCGGAGCAGCATTTGAATGCACCAACACCTCTTGGATTCAGTACAGTTTACTACTACCTCACTGAGGAGGTGCGACTATTTCACACGTGGATTCGGTGGTAAAATATGATCTGACTGCTGGTGACAAGCGCACGGGCTGTCAGCAAGCTATGATTAGCATAAATTACTTCATCACATACGCTGGCCTTGCTCGCGTAAATCATGAAAAGTGTATGCAAGATATTAGTCATCTTTACAGTGTCAGTGTAAGATTTTCCCAGTATTTAAGAGCATATTGGAGAGAAAACAGTGAAATTGAATCATGCCACCTGTGAGCTGAGGTTCACTGGTTATGACTGGAGGGAGCAGGGATTCAACAGGCGCTGTCAGCGGGTCTCCGCCACACAGATACATGCTATGTGAAGAGGCTGCACCCTTCAGCTCCATCACACACACTTTACTCTGAGAGACAGAAATGGCACAGGGTTAAGGTTGTTATATCATCAAGACCAGAGAGGACGTCCAGGCTGCAGTAAGGACATCTAAATAACATGAATGCATTAGGAACAGTGTTTTAGCCTTGGCCATGCGATCAGTTTTTATAAGCAGTGATTGAGGACAAGGACAGGGTGAGAGCACGCATGCATTCACAGCTGAAAGCGCGTGTAAATCTGTACACGTGTGCGCCCCTCTGACCTTATTCATGAGCTCTATGGTGAGTTTGTCAGAGTAGTTGACAGACGGGTGGTCAGGCTGAAAGGTGACCGTGAATTCTTGGCTCTGCCCTGGAGGAATGCTGCCCTCTACTGGCACCACACTGAACACACTCAACCCACTGTAGTTCTGAGTCCCTGCACAAGTCAGAAAACACGTTGCTAGGTCAGTATGAAAGAATTGAACTGTTGGAGCACATTACCCTCCTGTTTTTTTTAAGCAAATATTCTGACATTTACAGCATTATTACAGTTTCATATGTGTTTGTCTGTCAGTGGGATTATGCAAAAACTGCTAGTTTTAATTTATGAAACTGTGGAAATTTAAACTATTGGGCTATTTGGTGCACACTTGTGCTCTCTTATACAATACTTCTAGTAGGTAATACTGTATTAAAGTTCAGGTCAAGTTTAGTAGTTTAGTAGTATGTGTAGTCAAATACTACAAAAACGTCTACGTGAGCAGTGAAATACGGACAAAGTGTTAAAAATACAAGCTGCAATCTGTTTTCCCTTCTGGAGCTCCAAACAAATCTTACCCACAGCAGGGTGGACATGGGAGTTTGCATATTCTTCTAGCAGAAAGGCCACCCGGTCAGCTCCACCCTGAGGTCTGAAGGGAGAGAGACTAGCGAGCATCACCCTGAAGCTCACTGCCACCGCTGAGCTGTTCTGCAACTGCAGGGAGAACGAGATTTAATGCCAGTGACCGAGGCTGTTTTTCCCTCATTACTCTGTAGTCTAAAAATATCTTGCATGGTGCTGCCTTTGTTTTTCTTAATGGTGACGTGATGATGAAAATGAAATAGTCCAACAAATACGGAAACAATCTGAGAGGAAATGAAGTGCAAAGAAGGGATGGGAGACCAGGAGAAAAAGGAGGTAGAGGAGGGTTAAGGATAGATCTATATGGAACGACCCATTTGAAAGAGAAATAGAAAACACCCAACACGTTTTTAGCATCAGCTTTAGCTGTGAGTGTTTTCATATGGCTCAGAGTTATACTAACGCATCCATGACTACAACCATAAAACCTGTGAGTCTCCTGACTATGATTAACACATGAAAATCGCCCCTTTTACCATTTTTACTCGTTTCACTTAGTGTTTACATGAATCATAAAATATGTTTAAGTTAATGTACTTAAATAAAATTACATCAAAGTTAACCAAGTGAGTTTTTTTCAGTCCACTAAGAAATTAGTATTCAAAAGTAACTAGCGACAGTTTTTTTTTTTTTGTTCGTATTAACTTTCACACACCTTCACGACTTGTGAGGCAGTCTCCTTCTCCAGCACATAGCCAAAGTCAAGAACATCTCCATTGTGGGAGGAGGTGACAGCAGGGACTATTCCCTCCCCGAGAAGAGTCATTTCCAGGGTCATTTTCTGGCACCGCACCTCCAGCATGTCACAGCACTGGAACAGTACAGGTCAGATGAGTGTGTTCATCATTATACTTGATTAATTTTAAATAAACAGGTACAAAGAAGACTCAGTGTATTAACACAGATGGTTGGCTTGTCACTCAAAGCTAAATTATAATATTTACATAGTTAACCCACCTTTTTTTCCAAAGTTGGACTGAAGGCGAGAATCAGAGTGTGTTTTTCTCCAGGTCTTATGGATCTAAGAGCATTGAGCAGGGAAAAGGGACTGTACATGTCCAACACCGACGAGCTCAGCTTATAAAGGGTTAAAGAAAAGCTACGGTGAATATTATAGTAGTAGAAGCAGTGCATTGATTTTGTTTTTTGTAATCTTTGATTTGTGGACATGAAAGTAAAACATGTAAAGAGATGCCATTCATAAGGTGAAGTGGATTAAATGTCCAGGTACATCTGAAATGATGGAATAATCTCAGGTTTCACTGTAGAGTGTTGGTGGTGAAGTATTTGCATAATCTGTGCTATCGGTGGTGATCCATTTGAACACATAACATCTTTTTCTTCAACTTGTTGTTGTTCACATGTCATCCCTGATAGGACTTTTCCAGATTTTTGCAATTTCTTTTTTATTTAGCATGAGCTAAATAAGATCTGTTTGTCTCTAGCAGAAAGTAGAGACAAACAGAAATTATGGTGAAACTAAGACAGGAAATGAAGTGAAACAAAAGCCCCAAAGCCAGACTAGAAATGTGGATGTTGAGATTAATAGTTAGCATCTTCAACCCCAGAGACACACCAACAGCCTGCTTCCATCCTAATGCAATGATGGTGAACAGAATTTCATTTATGATGCTGCTGGCAAATGTCACAGTGCGCACTATAAATAGTTTTCTCCAAACCACAGTCTATAAACCTTGTAATCAGTGCGATACCATGGTGTCTGAGAGTTTGAGAGATGGGCCATGAAATGCACCTTTCTCCAGATTTTGATATCCTCAAATCACCACCTGTCTGTGATGATAAATTCTTCTGGAGATAACAAAGAAAATGTGCTTTATTTGTCTAACTTGGGTGACCTGACTCTTTCATGCACAATTATTTAGTTCTGAAAGTCAAAATGGAACTTTAACACCAAATATCTGAATTCTGCTGTGTATAAAGCAACACAGTGTGCACATAATACACATTACTGAAAAATCCTTCACACAGATAAATCCAGAAAAGGATAAAAAAAACCCACATACATATGACATATGTATTATGAATATCATGAGTATCACAAATGTTTAAAGCTGTCAGCAAGGTAATCAATAGTTTTGTAAAAAACAAAAACAAAAACAAAGGATACATCCAAAGATTCCTGTGAAATGTTCTGAACTGTAAACCTTTTAATCACTCTTTCTCCTACAAATGGAAGACACAAATACAACAAGGTAGATAAGAATAAAAATCCAGCATTATTTAAGCGTTTTTAATGTAACTATACATTTTTTATAAACGACTCACCCACTGTCACCTGATGGAAGTTTATGATATTGCAGCCATTGTTGTATATTACCACTAGAGGGGGTTGTACAGCAGGACACTGAAGCTTCAAGTAGAGCGTATTGAAGGGACTGAGGAGGTAAAGGACATCTGATGAATGCAGATCCATATATGTTGTTGTTGTTTTTTTAAATTAAAGTGAAGCTTAAATGACTTAAGAGATGTAGAAATGTAATATGATCTTCACCATAGAAGCTGAATACCTTCTTGTAATATAATTATTCTAGCACAAAACCAACCTAGAAAACTGAGATGGGGCCATTAGCAAACTTTTTTTTAGTGGAGTATTAACTTTTTTGAAATGCACCTTTTTTGAACTATTTCTGAGATTTATACCAGCTAAAGAAATCTTCTATTTCTTGGACATACATGCTCCCTTAATAGACTATTAAAACTCTAGAGGCATTTAGTTACGCACACTTATTTGTATAAAAAGAAAAGTGGTAAACGCTCCACAGGTCAACAACCACATTTTGTCAGGTCTTGTGCTTGAAGTCAGATGTCAAATAATTTTGGTTATTCAACTTATCAAAAACTCCACATGGAAACACAGTTATCTCAAGGTAATGTCACCGTCACAGAAATAGGAAGAAACAGAGGTAAACTGGGAGCCTAACTGTTGTTATGGTTGTCATTTTAAGCAGTCAGGTGGGGGGAGCAGAATCAAACCCCCCACAACACAAAAAATAAGTGACAACAAACTTGACAAATATTAAATCAGAGACACTATGAAACGAGGGCTGGTGTTGACGTTTGATATTGTGGGTAGCTTAAAAAGTGTTCCTTATATGCAATAGCCAGTTGTATATAGAAGGTTTGTTGATAATACAAAATAAGGTATGAATCTAATACCAAGTAAAATACCGGGGTCAGGATTGCTGATACCAACACAGATACTGATACTTTTAACCTATAAAGGCAAATTATATAGTGGAGACCAGTGTGTGATGATGTATGAGACCAATCATCATCAATCTGCAAATTTTTTAATGACCACTAAATAATTTTTTCTTTCCACAATAAATGGTTAATACAAATAAACACAACTTTAAACATTTTCATGCATTTTGAAACTAGGTTTTTGAAGAGGTGGTATGTCATTTAATTAGAAAAAAACAACAACACATAAGACATTTCAGTGGGCTACATACTGAACTTACAGGATAAAAACAAAGAATCGATCCTATTGCACTAGTATCAATCTGATATCTATATTTGGATGGATCTGCCCACCTCTACATGACAAAAACCTAACATGACGGGGCCTACAGTGTGCTGTACACATGTATATGGAAGCTGATTATTGACCTCCATGCTGGCTGGACTAGTTTGTCGTCCTCTGGAGGGTCTCCATCTGACACAAAGCAGGGAATGGTGTACTCTCTATAACGTTTCCTGAAGGAGTATAGTAGAGAGGCCTTGGCCTCCTCGTACCAACTTGACCTTAAAAGGAAAAGAGTAACAATTAAACATATAAAAAGACTCCTTGTTGCTAGCACTTTTTTTGTACAATTCCAACAAACCTTAAAGTCAATAGTTGGTGATGCCCTCGTTTATTCTTGAACACAGCCTGAACTCTCTTAGGAAACCTTGTAGTTTATTTAAGTATCTTCAGGAATAGTTCTCCAGGCTTGAAGGAGATTCAACATCAGTGACACTAACTCAATATTTTCCATCTGGTCAAAAACTCGTCGTCCTCCCTGCAAGACTGACCGGGCTGTTGATCACAGTGTGCTGGCCCACCTGGCTAGATCAACTAAGCCTACTGTCAGGCATGGTAACTCCAGCATCAAGTTTGGTCTATTAAACATCCGCTCTCTCCCTGGTAAGGGACATCTCGTCCATGATCTCCTCTGTGATCGTAAGTTGGACTTTCTTTGCTTGACTGAAACATGGCAACAGCCCAATGACTTTGTTTCTCTCAATGACTCCACTCCGTCTGAGTTTGTTTACACCTGTCAACCTCGCATCTCGGGGAGGGGGGGATGTCGATAATTCACCGGAAGCACTGGGAATTACTCCCTGTCTCTGCCCCTCCCTCCCATTCATTTGAATACATTGCACTACAGCTCCCTGGATCTACCCCCACCATCATATGTACTGTTTATCAGCCATCTAAGCCAAATAAGGAGTTTTAAAATGAATTTTCTGCTCTTCTCACTCATTTCTCTGTACTTTCTCCAAATCTGATCATTGCTGGTGACTTCAATATTCATGTGGACAATGATAAAATCCCTCTTTTCAGAGATTTTACCTCCTGCCTGGAAAGTTTTGGGCTTCTACAGTACATAGAATTTCCTACCCATTCTAAAGGTCATATCCTGGATTTGGTCTGTTGTTCTGGCATTACCCCCACCCATTGTAAAGCCACATTGTTTCCCCAGTCTGATCATATGTTTATTTCTTTTGATGCAAACATAACCGCTTCCAAAACCTGTATCTCTCGTAATATCACTTTTAGGAAAATTAGTAATATCAACCCAGCTGTTTTTTCATCTGCCGTCCATGACCTTCCATCTATCCACAGCTCCTCAACCCCTCTGAAAGGTGCCCTCAAAAAATATGCATTATTATTATTATTATTATTATTATTATTATTATTATTATTATTATTATTATTATTATTCAAAGCTCTTCTTTAGATGTTGGCTACTTTTTGTTCTGTTCTCTGTCAAGATGATTCCCACACTGCTTGAGGTCTGGGCTCTGGGGAGACCAATCCATGACTGATAATGTTATATTGTGTGTTTTTCTATCTGTGTATCCTTTTACTCCATTGGCAGCGTGTTTTTGACAAGAGCTCAAACATCACAGACTAAAATGCAGCCCCAAACCATGACGGAGCCTCCACCACGTTTTACAGATGGCTGTAGACACTTACTGTTGTACTGCTCTCCTGTTGTCCTTCATATATACTGATGAATATTTGGACTAAAAATTAAAAATTTGGATTTATCACTCCATATGATCTGTTGCCCCTGATTCTCAGTGCAGTTCTTGTGCAACCTATTCCCCCTGTTTCCCTCCCTTAAGAATGACATCTTGACAGCTGACCTTCCACTGAGACCATTTTTGATGAGGTTTGGGTGAACAGTAGACGAATCAGCTGAAGGGCCAGATGCATCTCTCAAGTCCTGTGTCAGGTCTTTGATGGATTTTTCTCCCTGTTTCTTAAGGACATGACTTACAGATGCTTCCTTCGTCTGATTTAGACAGTTTAGACAATTCCCTCATTTTTAAAAATATTCAACACAAATGAAGTAGAGATATGCAGATTTTTCAGACCTTGTTGGTGCAAGAACAGACTTTTATGTCTGTCAAACTGTGTCATCTTTTTTTTACAGCTTCAGCAACAGAAACGGGAAAAAATTATGTGTTTTGCTGCTAGTAACAAAGTGTCTAAAGATAGAATTTAAAACTAGTCCTTTGTGTAGACACAACAATGATTCAGTGGCTTTTTTATCCTTGAATGATTCATAAGTCAGTGTTAAGTGGCTTAACAAACACAAGTGCATTCCTTTGGACTGGACAGAAAATGAGTGAATAACCATCAAAGTCTGTAGACAACCTTTGAAAGACCTTCATAAAGCCTGGAGAACTACTGCTCAAGTCCACTTTAAAAAATTACAAGAAATTCTGACTCCTTGTAAGGAAATGATGGGTGGTTCATGAATTTTGTAAATGAATATATTTTGTGATCACCGTGAATGAAAAGAAATGGGAATGCTGCTGAAATCAATTAGTCACTGGAATAAGAAGAAAAAACAAACAACAACAAAAAGAAAAAGAAAAGCTTTGTTAGTAGTTGATATTCTAGTGTTGTTGGATCTCAGAAGGTATTAATTAGATTTAGCCTTTTGAAAGGAAGTGCAATTAGAGAAACATTTTTTATTTGCAGTCCAGCAAACTGGATCTGTTTGATTAGATTGAGCAAATAATCTGCAGAAACCTACCCTGGTACTATGTTGCCAGGATCTGGTGATTCACTTTGCTTTCCTTTCTCTGCTTCATTGGACACCTTGCTGTTTTTTGGATTCACTGACGCCTTTTTCCCCTTACTAGGTTCCAGTGGGATCTCCAGTTTTGCCTTACAATGCACATGAACATGAGTGATGGGTTCATACTAAGGTAGATGACTGAAGGGACTACATCTTGCAAAAAAAATGTTCTGTGTGATTATGAAAGTAAAAAAAAACAAACATTTAGTCACTTAAGATGTGTTCACATTTAAAAACCCTGGCACGAGCGGACAGTGGCTGGAGTGGGAAGGTGGGTGTGAAGCTGTACCTCCTGTTCAGCGAGTCTGTTTCCCTCGAGCTCACTCTCATAGAGCAACTTGGCTCGATGAAGACGACGGAGCGCCTCTTCTTTGATCTCCTGGTCCAACAGTCTGGGTTTGAACGTTACCTGGACAAGACATCTCTGGGGTAGAGGAGAGACGGTAATATGTCTGAAATTGCTCAGATTTAGAGGATAACACAGGATATTTCTGTGTGTTTCTTTCACGCTACAGTGTTCCTACACCATATCACTTTTTAACTTCAAACCTCTGCTTCATATTAAGGTTGAAATTAGCTTTCAGCAGTGTCCTGTTTTTGGGTTACTGGTTTGTAACAATCCAAGCGGACTGATGTATTACCCTGGATCTCTGTGCCTTCTAGCACTTGTGAAGTTGTCACTGTAAATATATTATTCTTAATATCTTGCTTGGAAAATAAAGTTTAAATAAAAAAAAATACTGGAGTCTGGAGGTAAGTGGTCATCTGGAAAATAAGACTTAAAATTAGACTGTCAGAACCAATAGAAGTGATTTTCATTGAGCTTTTCCCCCCCCCCATTTATATCTATAAATAGTGCTTGTTCACTTCCATCAGGTGTCCAGCAGAGAGCATCATTACACTTATAATTCCCTCCGAGCACAGATGGTTTGGTTCCTTAGCTCTGTGCTTATTAAGATCATTTTTAACCAAGATGTAGTAAATAAAAACTAACCGCTTTCTCTAATGTTTAATTTCTTTATAGAAACAAAAGGTCACACTATCTTGTCCATTCAGGTTTATAAATGCATTCAGAAGGAGATTAATCTGTTTTGGGGGCTGATGTGAGATTTTGGATGGATGGAGTTGGATGATGTGTACTCTTAAGTGGTAAGGACAAAAAAACCAGATGGCCCACATTGTATTATTTTACAGATATTACAACATGAAATTATTCAGTTAATAATTAGTTTCAGCTAACTCTAGAATAAGCTACTAAGTAGATTTAAATAGACTGTCTAACTGTTATAAATCCAAAGTCTTCTTCACACTAGCAACCTTCTATGTATAAAACCGGTGGTGTGTTCCTTTAACATAAGTGTAAACTTAATAAGACGTGTTATACCGCACCTCTCCAGGAAGAAGGCGTCCTGCAGACGGACTGATGCCGATGTCTGAGTCCTCTGGCAGGGCGAAGGAGAACAAACGGGGCATTACAGGCGCCTTGACCCCTGGAGAGACTGGTTGTCTATTTTGGTCACGGCCCGTTTGACGGTTGCTCAGGAACAGCATGGCGGTGGATTGGTCACCTACTGCTGTGGCTCCAAACTGAACCAGAAAATGGGAGAGCTCCAGTGGTGGGTGGACACCCACTGCTCGGCAAGACAGCAGAAAATCTCTGATGACAAAATGAATGTTTTTGCTATGGATCAGTAGGTATTGGATTTAATTGAATAAACGGGATCACAACATTCAGTAAAGGCAGTGATTAAAATGTCCTATCAACAGATAAGTACAAAAGACTGAATGTTTAATCAGACACAATGATGCCATAAAGAGTAAATGTCCTTCATTTACACACAGTGTAGGATTTAAAACGAACCTGTTAATTCCAGACTTGCAGCTGAGCTGAAAGACGTACTCTTTGGCAGTTTGGGCACTAAAAATCAGATCAACCTCCAGGGTTTCTTGTGGGAGCAGAGTACCAAATCCATCATTGGGCTGAACCTCAATAAACTTGATTTAGAGAAAAAACAAAAGCTTTAAAGTTATAACTCAGGATGTTTTCATGAAATCTAACTTAGACTCTGATGCTGGTTGCTGTAGCCATTTAAAGCATTTACATTAAGTAATTATCCCTCCGTCTGTTGTTGCTTTTATTGGTGGCAGCAGAATCTGCCAATCCAAACATAGGATGCACATTGTCTTCTTAAGCACGGGGGATTACGAGGAAACAATGTAGGATAACAGCCTCTCTGTTTACTGTTCACTCTCTTTACACTATAAGAGCTATATAAAGTTACTGTTTATGCAAACCTAACAAATTTTAATAATAGGAGGAACCCTGTGGAATGGAACAAACAGTGAAAGTGGGATGTGGACTAAATATGATTCTTCCATAAACATAACATTATCTGCAAAGATAGCAATGCTTGTATCTGGATCCACGCAACTCTACCTCACTAACACATTAACACTTAATAGAAGAAAAGGTTTTCACATCATTCATGCAGTACCTCAGGCACACCCAAGAAGCCAAAGTCTTGGGGTAGGAGGGACAGATTGGTGAGGCGAATGCTGCTCTTGACTGACTGGTAAATGGAACAGTAGCCAAAGTCCACCTCGCTGTGGTCAAACTGCAGGTCTGAGGAGGTCACAATGGCGTGGACGGTGAAATGGGCAGGCTGCACCTGCACAAACATGAAGCATCTTTACATCTTTGTTCTCCAGACAAACATCTTTATATCAGTGAAGGTAAATCTGTCTTTCTTTTTTAAGTACAACATGAAATTTCTTTTAATTTCACTTTATCATAATAACGCTAACCTGCCCCAGAAAAAGTTTGGCTTATATAATACAACTCCACGGGCTGTCCTGAAAACTGTTCTGGTATCACTTTTTAAATCTTAATTATACATTATCATATTCTGAGTCAAAAACATGGGCGTATTACAGACTGATGTTGCTTTAATTTACAAAGACTTCTCAAGTCTGTGAATTAACAGACAGATGCAGTTGAATTATCGAAAGAATCAAATTGATGTTTAACATCAGTCATGGCTAAAATCGAGCAATTTTTGTGCATTCGGTCATTTTTCATTACCCTGCACTGATAGAAATGCGTCTATGTTTGTGTGTGTGCGTGTGTGTGTGTGTGTGCAAGCCAAAACAGGGCTGTGGCTCAGAGTCGGCTTTACAAAGCACCGACCTAAGTACATTTTTTTACAATTAGTTAGTCCTAGTCTATAATTTTTGGTCTGGTCACGTCTTTATTTCTCTTTCATGAACAGCTGAGCTCTGTAGCTTTTACAGGAAATGTTTCTCAGGCAGGAGTAAAACAGAACATTTGTTCGAGACTATTTTAAGCAGTGGATTAATACACATTTCATGCTCCAATGAGTATTCATGGAGGCAGGGTGATGTGTTTGAGATCCACTCAAAATAAAATTTGGTGTCACGTTTTTGTGAACAAATCAATGTGTATGAATTTGGAGCTCCTCGATGCAGAAAACTAAGTTTTGGAGCTCATTAGCCTCGTTAGCCTTATTCTCTGACAGCATTTAATTCATGTGAATTGTACTAGACAAGAGGCAATTTTGTTAAATTTTGTCAGGTTTTGTGAATTTTTCCCCCCAGCAGTATAAAGCAGATGAGCTTGTTTACTGCACCATTGATTTCCAGGCTGCTGTGATGTCTGGTGACCAGTTGGTGTATGTATGAATGTGTGTGTGTTTTCATGGTGTAATGCCAGGAGCTCATGACTAGGGGCTGGGGGCAACAGCTTTGGTGCATCACAGGAACATCCTGGCCCGCTCTTTGGCTTCTCGTCAGAGCTACACCCCTTCCATGCCCCAGCCCTCTCCTCTCCACGTCCCAGTAAAGTCAGTGAATAGTCGCTGGCTGGGGAGGTAGAGGAAGGTGACAATTTGGCAAGAAGACTGTCCAGATTTAGATTTACTGAAAAAAAGCTGGCAAAAGCACAGCACGAATGTCTAAGCAGCTGCTCTGTGTTTTTAATAAACACTGTCTGATGATATGAAGGAATTCAGCTGCAGTTTCATTTCCTCTTGAGAGGAATGGTCCAGAATTTCCACTTATATCCTTGTAAACAGTAGCTGCATTAATGTGAATATATAATGATACATTTATGAACTAATGTCTTAGTACAATCCCCCAAAAGAGTGAAAAAACAGGCTAAGAGATCCAGTCAAATACTGCCAGATAAGTGATTTTAAAATCAAAATCACAGACACCTGAGTCTCACTTATGGATCACACTAAGTTACAAAAAACAAGCAATAGATAAGATGCTGGCATCTTGTCTGTAGCGAGCATCACTGAGGCTCATTAATATCTTAGTACGTCACCCCTACTTGCGGCCCATATATCGATGTAAAAAAATCGAATTCAATTTGGCCCATGAAGTTACTTTTTTTTTTAGGGTGGATTTGTTTGTTGTTGAAGTTCTTACAAATAAGTTATTTAAAAAGCAAAAACTTATTTAACATGAAGGAAATATGAGCAGAGAGTACAAACATGTTGAGGGATTGGCTGTGTTAGCGTTTTTAATTTGTTAAATACGAACAAAGTTATAGCAGAAGTGCTGCCACGTGTCTGGCCAGAAAGAGAGTACCAATGTGTTTATTTGGTAGTTCAATGAAAGGCTTCAGTTGATTAAGAGTGAGAAAAAAAATGTGTATGTGATGAAATCAAGAAAGATGACAACTGCCTTGGCTGCTGGGCAAGAGGTTTTAAGGTAGTCAAATTTTGCGCACAACAGGTACTCCATAATAAAAGAAGGGGATAACAAATACATCTGAAACCTACTTTACCATTTTTGTGCTACTGCAGACAGTTTCAGCAAAACTATATGGGATAACCTTTATGCTTGGCTTATTAGTGTCCATGGAATAACTGGGCCTTGGGGGCGGGAGATAATTTTAGCTTGTTACAAGCAAAATAGGTTACAACCTTCGCTAGCTGCGCTTCTGTTTAGGACAAAGTAGGACACTAGCACTGCACTACACGTTCAAGCCCACTGCTTTCAGGATCACATTGCTCTTATCTGCAATATACGTGTATAGTGCGTAACATGACACAAACCTGGCCTGCTACTTGCACTGTCATTGGAACCTCCAGGACTCCTGTGTCACTGTCAAAAAACTTTGCATCTTTGGACAGGGAGCGTCTGTGAGAAAGCAAAAAGGAAGGCGTGAGGAAGTCGCCATTTGTCATAAAAACAGCTTTATCTTCATGTTCACAAGCAGAAAAGAGCAAAGACATCAAGTAGAGGCTGAAAACAAACACGTAATCGCAACAGTGATTTTGATGCGTTTTTATTTGTTTTGTTAAAATACAAAAAATGCCATCTGTCGAAAGCCACAAGCCAGTGAAGAAAGAAAGAGAAAGATTCAGACCCTGAAGACCCATTACTTTACTTTAACCCACGACTGTAGGATCGGCACGCCGGGGAAAGCAGGAGAGAGATGCAGAGCGCGCCTCCACACTACTGTAGGTTGTAGCCATGGTGATGGGAGACGTAAGTATGATTCAAAGAGGACCAGTAGTCATGCACAGGCTTATGTAAAACTCCAGTCCCTCAATATCCCTCAGTGTCAAGAGCTGCTCTCGTGCTAGCACCAGTAAAAAACCTGCATATATGCACGTATGCAGAATTCATTAGCATGTAAAAAAAAAAGAAAAGTGGTCAAATGTCAAATGCTGTTTGTGTCTTAGATCCACCCACCACCTCCTCTCTCCTTCTCCTAACATCCTTCAATTTTCTTCTCTGCTATTCCTCGCTTTCCCTCCCTTTCTCTCCTTTCAACTGCCTCCCTCTGTCTTTTCCTCTTTACACTCTTAATGCCGGTTGAAGGCTTGAGAGCTAATGCTGTAAATGTCATTGGTTTTAAGGCTCCCCAGATGCTAGTGTGTCTTTTCAAAGCGCTACAACCACCCTCGCCTTCAGCAAATCTGTCAGCTTCAAGTTCGAGGAAAGGTTTGTATTTCGTACGTCCCAGAAACTGCTCTACGACAACCCCATTCATGACTCAAAAACCCACAAAGGTCACCTCCTCACCCATCAAAATTAAATCTCTGCAATTACAAAAGTCCTTTTTTTCCCCCTGCATAGGTTGACCAATGAGTGCAGAGGGAGTATTTAAGGAAGCACTCTTGTTCTGCCTGCTAATAGAATCGCTGCTGGAGAGTCACTCTTGAATTAGCTTGGCAGGGCAGAGTGGAAAAGCCTGGTGGGGCGTCGCCAGGCCCATATGCTCGGGAGAATTTTGTCGATGGATAGGCTTTCAGATTTGTCAGTGTCCTAAACAGATTTACTTGTGTGCTCTTCCTCTCTGCAGCCAGATTATCCACAGTCCAAAAGTAATTCTCCTCTATAGCCTTTATGGTACTTCAGAGATTAGTAGATGCAGTAAAACTCAAATGGTTGTTCTAACTTCCGAGCCGCAATGCAAATAACCAGAGTATTTCAAGTGAAACTACTGAAATAACCTGTTCAATCCAGCAGGTGGTTTTTCTAATGACCAGCTTTAATCTATAACAGTGAGGAGGAAAAAACCAGAAGGAAGCCTGTTTTTCAGGGGACTTTATGAGCTTACAACACAGCGCTTCCTTTCGCTTGAGTAAAAATAATGTATTCACATAGAAAATATATACATTCCTCTTCAGTCTGCACTCGTATTTAGACTTCTCTTCACCATTAAAAAAAAGTGATTATGAAAGGGATTACAGATTAAGAGGCTTAAGGATTTTTCACTGTGCAAAAACAGGCGGACGAGAATTACAGTAAATGACCATTAAGTAAAAAAACATAATGATGGGAAAGAAATAAGTTACGGAAGTTATTATGTTTGCTTGTTATCTTGAAACCCACTGCAGTGTGAACGTTTCTGATGAGAGTCGTGCGTTAGCAGTTAAAGTGCTGGCAGAACCATTCAGTCTAATCTGCAGTAATCTATCCTTGTAATCTCCCTTTTATCAGCTGGAACTGCCAGGGTTGGAGACATTGCCTGCTCTTCAGAGATTACACCTAAAACCACTAATTCGAGTAGTCCTGTTCAAATGATCCCGTCATCAGCAAAAACAGGGAAACAAATTTCCATGGGTTAGATTGAAATTCTCCACAGGCACAACCTAAGAATGTGCTTTCCTTTTCTGTGGGACAGATTTTAGAAGAAGTCAAAATTTAGGACCAAAAGAGCCAGCTCACATGGCATGGTAATGCATCTTATAATGGTGTGGCGTGTAAGGTTTCAAGACAAATTTAGTATGTTACAGTAAAGTACAATATGTAAAAGACAGGGAAACTCTCAAATTCAAAGCAATTGTGATTGTAGCTTTTGTGCTGGCAGTAAATGACAAAGTAAAAAGACTAAACAACCCTCTGCCGAACAGAAATGAGCTAACACGAACCGAATATCGGGAGGCACAAATGTCACGAAACAAAATGGCAATCACTCTGATTCCGTCAGCGTCCATCTGAATTCAAACGAGCAGCATTCCTCTTCATCGAGCGGGATCACAAACATGTGAACCATTAGATTTAGTACAGTACAGAGGGGATTATGCTGCACATGGAAGAATGTGAGGCAAAAGAGTGAGTGGGCTAGATGTGACAAATAAAGGTGGAGGAAGACAGGCAGCGAGGGCTGAAGCAAGAAGAGATGCTGAATGATGTGGGCAGGCTAAGCACAATCCCTCGGAGCAGGAAGCAAGAATGTGCTCACCCTCTCCCAAAAGCCTGAGGAGGGGAGGCAAGAAGGAAACACCTGTATAAAGAATGAAAGCTATGAGTCATTTGTGAATCCAGATTTAACAGTGTGTGAGTGTGTGCGCGGATTAGACAGGGAGTGAAAGCAGTGCTTCTAATGAGGATTTGGAAATCCAATGATAATCCCTGGCTGAAGGAATTGGCAATGCCATCTTAAATGACACACCGCCACTGCATAACACAAAAGCAAACCTACCAAAAATCAACAGATTGGGAGGCGAGATCCAACCATGACAGAGATGACACATACAGGGACACAGCTTGATGACATGCTGGAAACATACTTGTTTTCCAATCTCAGTGAGAATCATGTGAGTTTCTGCTGTGGATGAAGGACACTGTTTGGGTCCTTGGGGTATCTTAAAGGAGAATGAAAATCTTATTTTGTAAAGCTTTAGCCACCTTTTGAGACCATACTTACCTACAGAACAGGTTTATGTCTTTGAGAGACATAAACCCCTGATAATCTTTTAAAAACCCAGATCATCGTTTAATAAAACTCACTGGTGTTTTGAAGATACATACAAAACCCTTAAACACTCAGTTTAAAATTGTATTTCATGCATTTAGCTCACGAGTGGAAGTGAGACATATCTCTGTTTCCACCTGTGTCTACCACGTGTGTCCAAGGTGTCCAACTGACTACTCGTGTTCAGTCTGTCTACGTCACTTCCAGTGAAAGGGCCTCCACGCACAGCCCTTTGTCCATCTGTCACTGGTCAAGCTCCAGATTTGTTTAGTAAGGGCTAAGCACTAATAAACATATATTCCAACTGCTGAGATTGTCAGGAGTTTTTGTGACACATGCCAAAACAAAAAAACAAGATATTTTCCTGATATGTCCTTGTTGGCAACACATCATAGCACAGTACAGTTCACACTACAAAAAGAGATGTGTCCAAATATGTCTCACAACACCTCATTAAGTTTTTTGATTGATCTGATCATAAGTAGGGTTCCTACATATTAGATTTAAGACTTTTTAAGGCACTTTTTTTGCCACTTCGAATGAAACTTAGTGTCACGGACCCGGCTCTGGAGGACTCGGGGGTCCGTGAGCAGTTTGTTGTTATTATTATTATTGTTATTATTATTTGGGGATGTGTGTTTTTCTGCACTATGCTGTGTTATTTCTTGTGTTTACACTATTATATGGTATGGCAGGGTGGGGGGTGTACATGCGTGTCTGGGGGTGTGGCTGGAGGATGAGGACGCCACATCAGGCTGATGGGTGTTGGCACTGCAGGGAGGGACTGACCAACACCTGAAGTTCCTGCACACACCTGTTGGTGATCAGGGCTCGTCAGGGGGAGCTCAGGGAGAGCTGGAGCTCCCACCGGGGTAGAGCAGTGAGTTGGATCTCCCAAGTTATGTGTGGTGGGGTGTGTATGTGTTGTGTGTGTGTGTGTGTGAGTGTGTGTGTGTGTGTGTGTGTGTGTTGTGGTGTGTGTGCGGTTGGTGTGTGGTGAGCGTCAGCAGGTGTGTCAGCGTGTCAGCGTATGACCCGTTCGCTGCAGGGTTGGTGTTGACGGCTGTTTCTGTGGTTTTTCCGCAGGTGGAAGAGTGGACCAGAACGGCAGCACGCACGGGGTGTGCGAGAACACAACAGCAGGGAGCACGAGCACAGACGGGAGTCAAGGGAGCAACTGGGATTTATTGTGTTTACAGCTCTCAATGTAAATAAATGCACTGTTTGCACACAGAGCTCTGCGCCTGGGTCCTCTTTCCCCATATCCCCACGGTCTGCCAGCCAGACCGTGACACTTAGGGTTAGAGCCACAAATTGTTTTTGTACTTCACTCAACTTGCAATCTACTTGCACATTATACCAAACATGTCCTTGTTAGATCTGTAAAAAAACAACTAATTGAGGCCACTTGGTTGAAACTGCCGCTTCCAATTGCACCACACTCTTGCTACAAAAAACAATACAACATGCCTTGTATACAGCTGGCAGTCAGGTTTTGGCTATGCAGCAAAATCTTAAAAAATGCACATAACATCTGCTACCTATCAATGATATAATACAAGTGTACATACAGTAAAAGGTGTATTCATTTTGTCTTGATCTGTGATCATATACCTTTTTCCTTGACAAAAATAATAAATAAACACATTTAGAACTGATTCTAAACAGGATATTATCTTGTTAATATACAGTCTGTGTATCAGACTGTGACATAATTACCTGAGAGAAAATAAGGATAATAAACACAGGATGTTAGACTGAAAAATGAAGCAACACAGCAAAACAATTTAATGCCAGACTTACACTTAGTGATATTCTGTTCTCAGAATTTACCGTGCTGAGCTTAATGTTCTAATAATGGATCTACAATCTACAAATAAACAAGATTTACCACTATGAGAACAGTGAAAACAGTGTTGGCCACTCAGAGCACACGGATCTATGTCTGGTGTCTTAGGTTATATAAGCAGATTCAGGACCATCATATAAGCAGTGGTGAATCGTGAATGCATTGAGGGATGAGAGGAGCTTGATACTAACAAAAAGAGGCAGAATAAATGCAGAGTTAGAGCTGGAGAAGTGAAAGAGCACAGAAACACAGAGGACTGCAGAGAGAGAGAAAAACCCAAAGAGAAAGAAGTATAATTAAGCACAGAGGTGATAGGCCAGGAAAAAGAGAAGTATGTGTGAGCGAGTGGGAGAAGACGCCACAGAAGCAGGAGAGAGAGACAGAGAGAGAGATGGAGTGATGAAGTGTGATACAGAGAGAGTAGGGAGGGGGTGAAGCTGTAGTTGTGTTAGTGCTCATGAAGGATGCACCATCTCAGCAGCAGCACAAGTAAAGCTGGACTCTAATCCTCGCATTAAAAACCTCTGCTGATTCGCTAAGCCAGATTACTGACATTTTCCCACTTTCCTCTACTGCCACCCTACTGTACGATGACCACTGCATGCCCTTAACTTTTGTCATTTGCAACGAAAATGACCTCCTGTTATTTATTTATTTATTTATGCATACACAAATACACAAAAAAAGGAGTGTGGGCAGAAGAATACTGACACCCACACAGAGTTTTTGCCGCAAGCCTCTCATATTTGCCCTGGGGGTCTCCTTGTCCGCTCTCCTGGCATTCAAACCACAGTTCAGCTCCTGCCTCTCCATCTAAATATAGAGCCTGTATTGTTCTTGAAAGAATTACCACATCCTTCAAAGTCATTAGAAACCATTATCACAAGCCTTCATGCCCCTGCGATTAGAGGGCAGGTGTGTTGTACAAACTCTTTTATACCTGCTGGCTGCTGACAGGCTTCAGATTGTTGCCTTTTGTAACTCTGTAAGACTCCTCCGTTTACTTGCTTTGGAAAAGGGAATTGTGTCAAAAAAGCATTGTAGTAAACTAGTAACGATATCACAACAGATTTCTGTAGCCAGCCACAACACAGGGAGACACGATTTATAGACAAAAAGTAAGCTAGCATAAATTTTTGTGTAAAATCGACGCAGTGAGTGCTCATCACAGCTTCTTTAACTATTTTGCTCATTGTTTTCCGCCACAAAAGCTATTAAACCAGGCGGCTTAAACTGGCAAATGAGGGTTGAGATGGTGGGCTGTGTTATACTTAATAATTGTAGTGCACATTAATCCACTATAGCACTGACTGTGAGGCACAGATGGAAGCTAAGTTGCCCAAGGTACATGGATAGTAGTTGATAAAACAGAGTGAAAGAAAACCGGTAGTTTATTTCCCACTTTGCAGCCTGGAGAGCAAGAGAGCACTGTTAACATTGTTCACTTCAACAACCTGTGATCTAGCTTTCTATAATCCCTAGTCCCTAGTGGGCATAAGTGGAAGGATATCAGCTAAACGGGTAAAGCAGTATTAAGTAATAAGATTTATCTGGTTCACAGAAATTGATATGCATGTTGACTTTTGTTGAACTGTTTTCGTATGTGCAAAATAGCTAACACCAACAGTAGGCTAATATGATAAGTTAGCTAAGTTAACAGTTGTAGTTTTTGTTCTTAGAAGCTTTTAAAATGAACATGAACTGTCCTGTCATAACAGTGTATCGATTTCTTCTTTACTATAATCACCTGCTTTTTTAAAACATTAAGTGTGCAGCGTACATAATCTACAGCAGCTTTTCCACAGAAAAACTGTTTACCCTTTTTAAGAAGCAGATTACACAAAACTGTAAGCCAGGATCAAAATATATTACAACTTCTCTTTGGGGTGAAACAGTTTGCACTTTCATAGAAGGCTGATAGAATCTTAACAAGGTTATTCTAAAATAAGATTATCACTGCTCCAGTGGTTCCATTATCATTGCATCCTCTGTGTGTCCTTCCTTACCTCGGGATGAACTTCAGTTGGGCACTAAAGCTTGATTGAGCCTGGATGAAGCCGGTCTTTGGTAGGATCTCCATGTGCTTCCTCATGTCCTGACATACCTCAAAGGTCAGTTTCAAAGCTGTGCTGGCTCTGCCATGCAAAAAATATACATATAAATACATAATCCATGATATATAAAACACAGGCAACAATATACAAGAATACTTTATTTTACTGACATAAAGGTAAAGATGGCAGTTCCACATTATCTGAAGCGGATCTCAGATGTTAAATACTCAGAACGGACAATTAACTGTCTGAGCGTCCACATAAGAAGCAGGGGCTGTTGTGGAGGACCACATTAAAAAGCTTATAATGAGGTAAAATTAATAATGAGCAGAAGTGAGTTGAGCTTATTGGTTCAGTCCTCCCCAACACTCCCTGTTTCTCATTAACTTTCTCAAGTTAATTGTTAAATGAAGGGTAGCTTACTTATTGTATGGCAAAGAAATGTACATATATTTTACATTTCGCCCTAAAACTTCTTCTGTTTGAGGTTAATTCATTTTTTAGTTAAAAGCTAGATTCTTTTTGTTTTCACACTGTCACCAAGTGGTTGCTCAAAGGGGAATTGTTGGGTTTCTCTCTAAAAAATGGAGTGAATTGCACTGAGATATCCTGTATGATTTGGTGTCAGATAAATTAAAACTGAAGTTAAAGACTAGGCTGGGCTGATCATAATAAGGAATCCAGATTGTATTGTATAGTCTGTTAATGTAAAGCTTGTCAGGTAATTTTATAACTTCTAGTTTTCGGATTCCTCAGACAAACATGCCTCCAAATGAGTCCCTTTTTTTTTTAGCTCTTTCAAGTGTAATAACCAAAAGTATGATGAAACCCTGTTTAAACCTGCTATCCTTCGAGGACTCAGCAGGTACTGAAAGAATTTGGTCTCAGTGACACCCACAGAAAATGTCTTTTATGGAGAAATCTACCCCAAATCAGTATAATTTAAGTGACCTAATTTCCACAAGCTTCAACAGATGGTTGTGCCCGTGGCTGCAAGCCTCAGTTATAGCTGAGGCTTGTGATATAAATGGCTCGTCACCTTGGGAATTTCTCCAACACATCCAATACAGCCCACACCTTCAAAAAACAATGACAGTACAGACAAGCTGAAAACACAGTTTGCTGGAGGTGACACGTGTATACATAATATTTTGTTGTGCTTGCTTTCATCTTCAAAAGACACAAAGGTGAGCCTTTAGCGAGCTGTGGCCAAATAGACTGAGGGACCCGTCATTATTTGATTCTCCTCTCAAAAGAACTGGCCCACTTTGAACAGGGAGGTCAGCCAGATGGTTGTTTCCCCGAGGCAAGGACTCACAGGGACACTTGGGGGATATTAAGTTGCTATCTTTATGCCAGCTAAATGACAGCCTTCAAATTGCTGGCAGAGGCATAATCATGGCTACATAACAATTTAGGGTAATTAGGGATTTTAATTAACATGGGCATTTAACTCAACCTGTCTTGATTTTACTGGCAGGCAGTGACCAGTTTATTTTTGAAGCAATGCTTAGTGGAAATCCACAGAAGTATTAATACTGTGTAATGCAGTGATATTTTAGGCAAAAAAGAAGTAAAGGTTTGCATGTTATTGCATAACAGCAACTTTAAGATGCACATGATCAATTTTAAATATGTACAACAGTTTGAAGAAGTGAAGGAAGGTCCATAACAAAACGGCATTCCCATTTTGCGTGAAAGGACTTGACGCACAGACCTAACCTCCACACTATCAAACAACATCACCAGAGTGAAGACAAAGTGAAAATAGTGTTGAATATATGACTATAGATATGATATTTCCTCTGGGTTTGGTTTAGTTTATGCAGGTGGTCTCATGCATGTGCTGTGGGTTTAACAATAATGCATTCTTTATAACAAGTTAAATAAAAATCACTGGAACTACTTGGAGTTGGATGCCTGCCTGGGCTAGTTTTAGGCAGTTACTATATAAATTAATCTAGCTAGTAACTTTTTTCACGTTCTTTCACTATATTTAACATCAGTTTCTACTCTTCAGTGCCAAAAACTTTAAGTAAATGCTAGGTTAGGCAAATGGACAAAAGAGCTCATGTCTCTTATCAAGAATAATGCAGCAAAGAGAGGCAACATAAAAACACAACCTTTTACTGCCTTAGTGATTCACAGAAGCTCCAGCAGGCTATGAAACGTCTGTAAAAAACTCCCACTGTGACCCTTTGGGGGCTCCGTAAAAATAGTCCTAAAAAGTTAAACTTTCTTTTATTAGAGCCACATAATAATGCTACTCATTACAATCATCAAGGTTTAGTGGGAATGATATCAGGTCATGTTGCAGAGAGGTTACTCATGCTGAGTCTACATAGAGTGCTGAATAACCAAGTGCCTGGACTCCGAGTGCCCACGGCTGCAGCAGTGGCTCTGCCTTTTCTTAAAAGAGACAGGTGGCTATGCTTGCATACTCCACATGTACTCCAAAGCCCCATGGGAGACCAAGCCTTCATGGCAAGCGCTCTAGGCAACTGTCCCCATAATGCAGCACTGTCTCCTTTTATCCCACATAATATATATAAATAAAACTAACCTGCCAGAAGAACTGTTTTCTTTATAAGTATTTACTGTATGTTGCTATTTTCACATAAAAAGTAAAGAAAAAAGGTTAACTTGATCTCATTCCTCAGGCCAAACTAAACAGGTCTCAGACTGAGACTAAGATAAGGTACAGTTGGCGCATTAGAAATATAGAAAAGGGAGAAAAATCAAGGACAGAAGGCTTTGTGAAATAAAGAAGCAGGGTGGTTGTGTTTTTGTGGCTGGGTTTGGGCAGGAACGCTCAACTCCCCATCTGGTGCCAGCAAAGGAGTATTTGAAAGTCCGGGCTGAGTGTTTGAAATATTAAAAAAGAAAACACCCTGCCAACTGTGTTCAGAGTATTCCAATCACCGGCTCACAAGCCAAAGTCAAACACTGCACATTTTAAAGCTTCCTAAAAAAAATACTTTCAATTAGTAGGAGTGATATTCCAATCACTGGCTCACAGACAAGATGGACATATTCAATTATGCTTTGTGCTTTTCTCTTAAAAAATCTGTCACAAACTTGGGAGGACTTGTGGGATATCTACTAACTACTTAAAGAAAAAAAAGTGACAAATTCCATGATGAAAGCAGCAGCTCTCCTATTGTTTTCCCCCCAAAAGCCTGCCAAGCTATTTTGTGTTCAAATTATTGTCTTGGAGGCAGAGTGACATATTGCACGGTTTGCTGGTGCAAGCATTAGCATTTTTTTTTTACTTTAAAAGCTGCACTTCACACTGACACTGTCATCGTCATGTTGTCACACGTGCTGGTGTGCCAGCGCACCAGATGGCAGTTGTCACAAATCCCCTACCCCCACACATGCACTACCTCCCCCACATGATGTGACACAATGACTGGCTAGGTGATGGACCTCAGTGCTGCAAATGCTACTGCCCCTGGTGTATTCCTAACCTCATGTGCTCATCATAATGCATCACATCCATAATCAAAGAGGATTTACTTCTGTTCTGTGCTACAGTATCGGTCAAAGAGGACTGTGGCGATGCCATGCTTTGTTTAGGAACATTTATCCGTTAATTCATCTCTATTATATTTCATCCACGCGTTGAATTGTTAAATGTCTCAAAGCGCTACTTGGCTGTAAGCGTAGTTAGGCGGAGAGTTTGATGTTGGACTGAAAAGTAAGCGGGCCCTGTCAATTTTAAGGGATTTCCTTGAGCCGTTTTGCTGTGAAAATGTCTGTTTTGGCAGAGACTGAGTATATGAGGGAGTTTTAGTAGTGCATTCAGCAGATAAGCCAGCATGCTACATCAGCAGTCCACGCCACTTTCCAAACTCTATTTCAAGGATGTTTCTGAGCATAGCAACAAATAAAATGGGAATATGACATGCACCACTCATTTCTAGGTTGAGGGTTTCGTATATCTTGTTAAAAATAAAAACTTTAAGATGCATTTCATTCCTTCAGTTAAAATAATATTCTAACAATATAGGCAACAGTTAAGAGACTTATATGGGCTGGGTGGATGAAAGGGCTATTTAGTAAAAATCATTACCCTGCTGGCCTCACTCTTGTATGTATTTTGTAAAACACCGAGGGGACAACCACTTTTTAGGATTTGGTGTTCATGAATTTACTGAAGTTATGTTGTTTTTGTAAACCCGGGCAGTGTACTTCTTTTTGCATGACTTGTTTCCTAGAAACACATGTCTACCGGCTGTGCATTAGGCAATTTTCACAGTAATACGCTGCAGTACAGTGAAAAGCATTGGTTCACATCACACTGACTTTGCACAGCTCTTACAAAGACAGCTATGTGCTTATATGTTCTCATATGCTTTTAGTGCATCCACTGACTTTCAAAAAGATAAATTCCACGTGCTTTTTTTTTTTTATCAGTTTGGGCATATATTTGAAAAACGTCTAAAGAAAGAAACACAGATCTTTCCCTCTATGTATTAAATGCCACCATAATGTTAAACAAGCCTCAAGCAGTATTCTTGCATCACATACTGGAACAGAGCATAATCTGTTTCTCTGCCATATGCTGTCATGGCTATCTATATAGTCTTTCTACCAAATTAGACATTTTATTGTGATGAAGACGCTTTAACAGGCCACCTGTTGCATAATGTTGCGTTGGTTAAATGTCTACAAAAGTGGCTATTATAATAACACTCTTAACTGACATGCATATAAACATGGTACTAAATTGTTTCATATTGCACTTTACCCAGAGACAGGTACCTTATATTGTCATATTACTATTGTATGTCTAAATCTGTCATATTATTGTTATACACTGTTCACACAGTGTTTAGGCTTTAGTCTCATGTAATTAAAATGACTTAAACTAGTATTACACACACACACACACACACACACACACACACACACACACACACACACACACACACACACACACACACACACGCACACCAGCCTTTTATGACTGAAGGGTAAAAGCCATTGTTTATCCCACGCTGAGGTCAGCTTCACAACTCTTACACTTAACTTTTCTTGAGACTCTAGTTGTCATTGGTCATGCAGAATAGCATGCCTTGTTAGCAATACAACACATAACGATGATGATTATTACAAAGATATGGATACAAGGGTGCTTTAATTTTCTATAAACATTAAATGTCTCAGATACAAAACTATTTGAGATGTCCTGTACTTAACAGAATATTATTATCCTTTAAAAATGTATTCAGTTATGAAACTACTCTATAACATTTCCTTGTTAATTCTTACAAACTCTAAAGAGAGTGGGGCAAGTTGTAGCTAAGTTATTTTTTTTTGCAAACAAAAAACAAAAAACGTGTTGTTTTTTTTGTGCTTTTTCTTTTTAAACACACGTAGAACTAAGATGTAATGTAAATCTAATGAATTCTGAATTGGTCACTGTTTTAACTTCAGATGCAAATCACCTTGGAAACTAGTGATAACGAATGGTTTTATACACTTTGTTCCAATACTTAGCGTTAAAGACCACTACATTGTGTAAGCATTCAACAAATTGTAATAAACTGTCACTTGTGCATAAGAGGTTGATGTGTAGACCTTCTGAAACAAAGTAACGAGCTCCTTCTAAATGTGAAACAGCTGGACATCAGCTTGACCAGATGAGAAGGTTTACAACCATCTCAGGCTCTGGGACTTACCTGCTTTGGACATTGATGGTGTCTTGATAAAGGCGGTCAAACATGCAGATCTTTAGGTCAATGTTGGGCTGAAGTACCCATACAGGCATGCTGACTGCCACACCTCTCACATGGATGGGTATCTGTTTGAATGAGTCCTCAGTCACATGCACTAAACATATCATTTGATTCATTTACTCTATGGCTTTGTAAACTATAAATGTATCTGCTCCCTAAGTAATTCACAAGACTAAAAACAAGCTGTTTCTTACTGGTTTGCTGGTTTTATCAGAGAATTTAAAGGAGAAGTCCAGTCTGGTCTCTCCTGGAATGGTTGGAGTGAAAATAATTTCCAGTTTGACACTTTCAAATGACCCGATCTCTCCCCCGCGTACCTGAACATGGACAGACATACTGTTGATACTGCACTTCTCTTACATTAAATGTGTAGTTACACATCTTTATACTGACAAAAGTTTAGTTTTACCTGATGACACAAAGGTATTCCTATACATGAAGGAGAAAGTGAAAGCTGTGGTGCAGTTATGTAACATTAAAAGGTATGCAGGCATACACTCGTGTACATACAGTGAAGGCAAACTGTCAAGGTGGTGAGAGCGTAATAAACGAAAATGAGTAATAAACCAATGATGCAGCAAGTGCCTCGGTACTGTGGCATCATGATAGTTTGATGGATAATCTGCCATTTAAGACACCAGCCTTCAACCACACAATGTGAAAATATCAGTCAAAATGACAACGATCGAGCCGAGGGCATGCAGGCGCACGCAACACACACAGTCGCAATAATAGCAGAGGGAGAGGTGATGCACCATTAGCCCCCCACCAGAGAGACGTAATGAACCCTGAAAAGTCTAGAATTTCACATGGGCCACAAGGCACACACAGCATCATTGCTAAAAACAAAACAGAGAAGCAGAGTCTTTCAACGACACACAATAGTGACAAAATGTCGACTTTCCACTCAAAATTTTTCAGAATCTGGGCAGATTTCTGGCACCTCAGCTATAAAAATGCAGTCCCTTTATGATTTGACAAGAAGAAGATTCATGCTCCAAAGAAGATGGACCATTTTTGACTGACTCACAGCCCTCACCCATGACTCAATACTTTAATTTAATTCAGCCTGTCGCTATTAGAACAGACATGCTGACTTTCTTCCTACAAGACTATCCTCAAGTCTTGTTCTATCTTCCTAAGAGCAGTCAAATATACAATATGTTGTTTACTGAATCTCAAAAAACAACATATTGAAAAACTATATCATAGAATAGCTGAGGGTTTTTTCTATGAAACCACAGAAACACCAAAGCTAGATTAAATAACAGTACTACTACTATCAACACTTGTATACCAGACTATAAATATTAATGTATAGCTGTAACTAGCCCAGGCAAAATGTGTTTCAGCACAAAAGACCGGGCTTCTTGCGACCTCGTAATGAGCTTTTGGGGTATGACTTTGCAAAACTCTGTATAGTTACCTTACTTAACAGAAGTCTATGCATTTTCCAGTCTATGCTATTTCTGGATATTTAATAGATAAAAGAATACTTTAGAACAGCGGTCCATGAGGGCCGGTGTCCCTGCAGGTTTTAGATCTCACCCTGGGTCAACACACCTGAATCACATGATTAGTTCATTACCAGGCCTCTGGAGAACTTCAAGACATGTTGAGAAGGTAATTTATCCATTTAAATCGGCTGTGATGGATCAAGGACACATCTAAAACCTGCAGGGACACCGGCCCTCGTGGACAGGGATTGGGGACCCCTGCTTTAGAATAATGGGTCCTGATGATTTTTAAAGGTTAAAAGCTCTTTGATGTTCATACTGTCTAACATTACTACTGTGTTACATCAGATGTATAAACAAGAGCAGCTAGGGCTACAACTTGGCTTTAAACATTACTCATCAATCTAAAAACAGTAGCATTAACATAGGAAATGAGCAAGTTTTTGAAGTAGGACTGAAAACTTACATCTCTTAGTTTTATGTCACTGGAGTCTGAGGGGGTCTGGTCTGTCTGAGTGTCCAAATCAGATGAAAGACAAGCTCCAGGAACAGTTTTCACACCCTCTGACACTGCCATACACACAGATAAAAGTCACAAATGCAAGTCATCTCAAAGTTTTATTGTTGAGCAGTTACTCTAAGTGGGCACCTTGTACAGACTAACACTAAAACAATAATGGTGAACCTGTAATTGGTTGATGGAAGAGCAGAGTAGTAAGTGATAAGTAAGAAGAAGTAATACTTGGCCTCATTGTAGCAGTATTTTTAGTGTACGCTGGAGGAAAATTATAAATATCATTTAAATCCAGACAAATAGGCCCTCTGACAAATAACACTGTTTTTCCTCTTGGACACGTGTGGAACATTTTTATGCCAATCTGCAATCTGACCTTTATTTACTAATCTGTGACACAGAAAACATATTGGACAAAATGTACTACAGTCAGCTTCAGAAAGGAACATCAACAGCCTCAAAATTGGTCCAACATCCAAGAGCCTTTCTCGACAATAGAGATAAAATAAAGAAACAGAGTCGGAGCCACTTCAACACAGAATTTCCAAAGCCAGCAGAGCAGAGGCAAAAGACTGAGCAGCTTATCAAAGCATCAGCAGCAGGAAGTGCTGAGTGCAGTGATGTAGACTTCAGATCCGCGAGAACACGAAAGAGAAGATGCCTTGTTGCCACCAGCTGTAAGAGCAAGGTGAACCCTCCGCTTTGTGTGTGTGTGTTCTTTTATTTTCGTTCCTACAAGGACTCAATGTCCTAACAGGAATAGAGAGACAGAGGAAAAAAGAAATCATCTACCACGAGGAGATGTTGTCAGTCCTCATTTTCCTTCCAGAGACTGTTTCAGGGTAACACTGTCTCTCTGTCTCCCACATATTATAATCACTCACCAAGGTGGTGCTGTGTTTGCACAGCATGCTAATGACAGAATACAATATACTGATTTAACCTTGTTCACCATCTTAGTTTAGCGCGTTAGCATGCTAATACCTGGCGAAAACAGTACTAAATACAAATTAGCCTAACTCTGTGGCTAATAATCAGAGTCAGAATACTTTGCATGTAAGGACATAATAATAATAAGATCATAAACAAATGCATTAGACAAAAAAATGAGCTGATTATAACACTAGGGGAAGTTTTATCACCAAAAAGCAGGACTAGAGCACAAATTAACCAAATTAACTAAAATCATTACAGTCTCTCCAGTCAACATTGGGGCACTTTTTACTCAAAGAATCAAAAACTGCTATTCTGGTATTTTAGCATGTCCTGTGCTTATCATGAGGAAAACACACTGACAATCATTTGGGAAAAGAAAGACAGAGTGCCCAGTTTTGAATTCATGCTATTATGTATTGTAGTTTAGATTTCAGTTTTTCTAGTTCAGGACACAAACTGTGATGGATAATCATGTCATGTGTGTGTCCATATTTTACCTGATTGTTCTTGCTGTTCTCCTGCAGAGAGCTCCCGACTCTGTAGCTTTGATTGGACATCTTCAGCATCAATGGATTCAGGGCTGTTCTGGTTGTTAGTTGCTGTGTTTTGACTGGATGCCTTTTTTCAGACAAACAAACAGGCAAATATATTCATTTATTTTTACCCATAATATCTGGTATGGGCATCCTGAGACAGAAGCTTTGGAATTCTCTCATGTGAAAATAATGAATGCCAATTTTTTTCAGTGGTTTCAAAATCTTTTGCTTGTTCAATCTACAGACAAAATAGCAGTATAATGTATATGGAAAAAAAGCAGGAACAATTTACTTTTTTATTAGCTATATTGGAGTTTCTCCTTTAATGTATCCAAGAAACATTAGCTCTTACAGTCCACATAAACAGCTGACCTCATATGTATTGGTAGAGACCTGTGGTGGCATCTGGACGTAGCTCGTTTCTGGACTGAGACATGTGGAGCTGTCCAGGCTGAAATGCGTGGCCAGTGCACCCTTGTTGGTCAGTGTGATGGTCCGTGAAATAGTCTGGCCCACAACGTGCGAACCAAAGTCAATAAACTGGCTGTCAACCTTCAGCTAGAGAAAGAGTATAGTCACATCCTGTAATTAGCAATGTCAGTGAACAGCTGCCAGGCAAAGTACATAGTTTTACATACATTAATTCACAGAAAGCTGATTAAATAAGACAGTGAGCAAAAATAAAAAGGCAGTCAGTGTTTTTTTCTGTGGTGTGACCATGCAGTGTGATTGGTTTAGCCACAAATTCATTTCCCTAAATAATTATTAGAGCTAAATTTATAAGGGTAAAAAGCTACAGCAAGACTGGACAAGAAATTCACATCACAAAATACACACAAGACGCAAGCTTATGAAATCAGAATTAGCAGTTATCTGTAATTACCAAAAACTTTGGCTATAGCTCACTACTCACAATACATTTCTTTACAGTGCATCTGATGGGCACAAAGAAGGGACCCAGAGCTGATGCAAACTGGAGCTCTCCTTCCAAGTCCTCGTTGATCTGCAGAGATTAGATAATGATTTTGTGGTAAGCAAAAACAAAGGCTTCATGTTTGATCAAGCGGCAGAAAATTTGATGCTAAAACAAAGAGTGGGGCAGTGGAGGAGTTGTATGAGTTGTTTGCTGCAAGGGATGTGGAACCAAATCTTAAATAAGATGACTCATCTTGAAGGAAGAACACAACATTTTAAGAAAGACACTTACGGAGAACACTTTTGCAGGAAAGATGATAGGATAATTAACAACCTCACGCCATTACGTGTATGGCAAATCGGGAAGAAGCTACTTTGGCCAGCAAAAAATATCCACCTGCTGTAAAAGACTCATTATTTAGCATGTTGTGTTTAAGTTATTCCATGTGATAAAACAGGGAAGATACCACACAATTAATCTTCAGAGAAATACTTCATTTCATCCCTATTCTTGAGTATTTGTACAGTAAGTATGATTTAAAAAGTTAAAAACAAACAACAGGTGATAACCACTGAAATAGTTTTTGATGAAAATAAAGATTAAAGAAAAAAATAAGTATAGATGTTTAAAGGCAGTGGTGATGCTACAAACCATTGGCTGGAAAATAGCCTGCATGTCAAATGACATCCCGGTGGATAACAAAGTAGGAGGCTGGAAGCTGAAACACAAATGCCAGAAAGTTGAAGATTATTTTCATTTCTTGATCACAGCTTAAAAAGTGAATCACATTACAACATGATATTGGATATTACTGTTTAATGCAAAGCTCTGGTAGGGGTATAAAGAAGTGTATGATTAGCAACAAAATTTAAAGTATAACAGCATTTGCCTTGAAGGTAAAAACCTTACAATGATACAGAGGATACCCCAACAATCAAATGACTCCCTTTGAGCAAGGACTTGGCAACAGTGAGAGAGAAAAACTCCCTTTTAACAGGAAGAAACCTCCAGCAGAACAAGGCTCAGGTAGGGGCAGCCATCTGTTGTGACTGGCTGAGTATGACAGCAATAATATAGTACAGCAAATTTGCTGTTTTCAACAAACAATTAGCAGCTCTAAATAAAATGCTAAACTATAATGAATAAGCTAATGTCAAAAGTAAACCTGATGCTCACTTGACAAGCCAAAGAAAACAAAGTGAAACAAAAAATCTATTATTCTATATGAAAGCCATGTAAAGTGGAATCCATAGTTAGACAAAATATAGCAGTTAATCCTTATTATATTGCAGGGGAAATCATACAAGTAAGTAAAAATTCTATTTCCAAATAAGAAAACAAACATGAGGACTGTGAGCTATTTCAAACCAACATGTGTATCTCACAGCACATGTTCGCACAAACCCTAATGCTGCCCCGAGGAGCTTGATAACTTGCTGCCCTTTGAGAGACACGAGAAGAGGCCCGATCAATATAAATATAGCAGGCAGGCGGCCAGGGAAGCAAGGCGAATTCTCAAAATTCAATAAATAAACAAGAAGTTGGAACCGCGCAACTATGAGCATAATTAGGAGTCAGCTACAGTTACAGAATATATACCAGATCCTAAACGAACTGTTGTTGGGCTTGAAAAATACTATGATCCTGTTGCTGTGATAGTAAACTTTAATCTACATTTAAAGACGTAGCTGGATTTTTGTTTGTAGATGAGAGCACCTTGGTGCCAAGTTAACGTCTTTGTCTGAAAAGAGCTGAGTCTCTGAAGAGATTCATACAAGTTTTTCTCGCTCTGCCTCACATCCATTTTTTTAAGCTCTGTTAAAAAGCAGAATGAACATTACAGCTTTCTTTCTGTTGACACGAGGAATACAGACCCAAAACAATAAGAAAAGAATATGGAAATAAGCTTATGTTGAGCTTCTAGTTTTTATAGCAAGTTTCATGTGCCGTTACTGTTTTGATGTTTTGTTTTTGTAGAATATGTTCATGTTGTTTTGGTTGTTGCATTGCTTCGTGAATAAGAAACATAAGCATTCAAGTTCTTCAGTTTCTATTTGATGAACTAAAAAGAGAACATCTGTGTTTTTTGTTTGTAGGATTGACTGTCTCACACGCACACACGTCAAAAATACTACACACAAAAAAAACAGTTAAACGGCAAACAACCTATAACCACAGTATAATAATGTGCACTATCATCAACTCCAGTGAGCAAAGGGACATTCAGTTTAGCTTAAGGCAGTTGTTTGAAATTGTTGGTCCAGTTGCCAGGTAAAAAACTTGGAGCAGCCTGGCTGAAGCTGCCATCCAGCTCACCACTGTGATCTGGAAATCTATGAAAGAACTCCACCTGAGTAAATCTGGTAGTAAATGTCACATTGCACATTCATCTTTTTTTCCCTGGTCAGATTTCCTACTTTATTGGTGCTATTCTTCCTAGCTTCAAGACAGCTGGTATGAAGGGATATGAAGGAAAATAGAACAGTTCACTTGGGATTAAATTCTGAATGAGGCAGTCTTTGAAAAAGCCTGCTACAGCCCTATATAAATCGCTTCAAATGAGGCCATACTGTACAGTTTTTATCCTTTAATATCTACTGAAGAGGACTGAGGTGGTGAAGCTTTGTTATACAGTAGTACTGACTATACTCTCGGTTAAATTATACATTCTTGTCCTCATTGGCTTCTACTATAGTAAATCAATAAGGATTCTCTGTCCATAATTCAGTTCAGCATAGCTAAAACACCCTCATAGTCACACTCAACCACTTCTGAAAGCAATTTACTGAGAAGCATGAAAACTCTGTCTCATGTGTGTCAATAGTACTTGAATAATCTTTCTCTCGTGCTAATTGTTCTGAAGTGAGATCTGGTTCTCTTTACATCAGGTGGCTACAAAGTACAATAATGCACAAATCTTTTCACAGTTTTAGACAACATATAAAAGCTGCAACTTTTTAAGGCTGACTAAATCTTTAGGCAGGTTATACTTTTTTAATCTATCAAAAACCAAAGTGAAGCTGCTTGAAAAGACACTCAGGCAGATGGCTGAAATAAATATGGGCCTGTCACAGAACTTAAGTCTAACTGCAGCGCTGACTGGTGCTCATATTTAGATGTTTTTAAATGGACAGACACAGACAGACTACCAAGAGGGCGATTAATAAAACAACAGACTCAGTTAAGTGCAGTGTGGTTTTCTCATGTCAGTCACTGAAATGAACTTTGACAGTTTTCAGGCAGTTGAGAAGACGAAACTAACTTTGTCAACTTGATGGTTTCAATTGGATACAAGCATAATACATAAGGCTGTCTAAGGATCTTCAATTATACAGTGTGAAAAAATCTTTTACAGAAATCAAACGGGTGATAGAGCCCTTTAGAAGAGCAGGTGAAACTCGAAGTTTGAGTTTAAATATAAGAAAGACTCCACGTTAATGTTCGACTGACACTGACGGCATTCTATAAACGTTGTTCTGGCATACAAACGTTTAAGCGTCCTTGGAAGATAAAAGCTACTGACTTTTGTGACTTTTCACACTCATTGTCACCATACATTTGGCATTCATGGGTGAAAGTGGGTGTAGGACTAGTTTTTGCTTCCGAGTCTGGATAAACTGTCCCCAGAACCATTGGATGATTTTCCATTAAGTCCACAGACATTTTTTGTCACAGCAGGATGTCTCTAATGAGTTGGCTCTCCGATTCAGTAACTTTTCCAGTGCCATCCCCAGGCCACAATTAAATACTATGACCAAAAAAAACCTTAACTTCTGCAAATTAGACATTTCTACTACTTGCTTGCTTACCATCAGCAGGTTAGTTTAGACCTTATTAGTATTTGCTCAAAGGTAAGTACTGCTGACTATGCACAGGTCTTAGAACCGCAGCTGCTCCTATACATGCATATACTGTGTGTGTAAAAGACAGAAAACTAGGCTAAAGTAAAAATATGCTTTCGGTAGCCTGCGTTGACAGCAGGACTGATTAATTACTCGTTAACAGGATTCTATGTTAGTCTTGCTGTGTTGTGTCGAGTGTTACCCATATGGAAAAGATATATATAAATCTTATAAAGTTTGCATCTGTCTTGTGTGAAACTTGTATGAAAAGCATACAAGAGTGAAAACAGATATAAGATCCCTTGAAAAATTATATAAATGAAATTCTTATGTTTTGGATACTTACTAAAACAATATATGAAAGTAATGAGAAAGTGGCCACTTTCATGAGTAAATCATATAAGCCTTACATGATTCACTATATGAAGTAGGTCACATCTTATGCAAGTCTTTTATAAGTTTCTTTTCCATATGGGTAATGTCAGTCATGACGTTACGTTGAGAGCTACTGTTAAATGCAAATATAGTAACAAAAAACAAATGAAATCAAACCGAAGCCACAAAGGACCATATTTTATAGAAACAAAATGCAAGAGAATAACACTGAATACACCAAAGAGAACATATCACATCTATTAAGTAAAGTTCATTTATTAAGGGCTTTTCTCAGACAGCCAGGATTTTTTTTTCTTGGATCATCTTTTTTTTGTTTCTTAGAAAATGTGAATAAAATTTAAGCCTGGATGGACCAGGACTGCGTTGAATTTGATCTTACTGCGGTAGGATCCTATTTTTCCTGTGTAATAACTTTCCCTCTCACTCTGAATGATAGCTCTGATTGTATGCTGCTGTATGATAATAGGCACAAGAGAAAAATTAAGGCTAATGTTTCAATGCATGGGAAAGCCCAATTTGGCTCATCTGGACTTTCTCATATTTTGGTTTTTTTTTTTTGGTTTTTCCACAGAAGATAGAAGACAAAGATGCACATGTGCCTCCTAAACAGCATGAAAGCAAACTTTGCTTCAGAAAAAAGGAGAGAACAAGACAACAAGCAAACAAGACAAAAGCATAATATACAGTTAAACAATAGTACAGTTAAATCCATTACAATGCAGTGTAAATGAGACTTCAGGTTTTTAAAAACAGTTTGAGTCTAAATTGGGAAAAAAAAAAAAGGTCAAATGACATATAAAGCAGTACTTTTTGATCTGGTTATTAATTAGCAGTGCAAGTGATAATGTTGTCTCTGTATTTATGGCAGTTCTTGATTTAAATAGACCAAATTTCAGTTTAGGTTTGATATGGTTTTCAGTGTTTTCATCAGACTGGGTTTATCAGGATTGAGGAAATCTCGACATTAAATGTAATTGCAGTTGGGCTTAAAGGGTCCTCTTTTACTTTGTCACCACTGTGAATAGTTTTGTCAGTAACAAACTTCCAAACGACTGAACCAAATGAAACAAACCGTACGTGTGATCACACCCTCAGTATCTGCCGAGTACCACCATTTCTACGACAGTCCACGGCTTTCTCTCACAATTGATCTCAGGAACATACACGCCACAGAGGGGTGTCTTCCTCTAAGCCAGTCATTTGCAGTAACATGCTAGGATGTGGCAGTAACTACAAAAACACAACTTCTATGCACTGGCTTTTCACCAAATGTGGCAAGCCCAGGCTGTTGTGGTTTTTGCACCAGTAGTGAAAAGATACAGCAGAGCCCATTGTGGCACAAATGCACCTACGCTGGGCAGGGGGTGTCGGGGGAAAGGAAGCCAATTTTAGAAATTCAGGGGGCGTACAGGGAACCATGGGCTGGTGTGAAAAAGTCTAGTGTGTTCCTGGTTCCTGGTTCTCTCTCTAGCTGTGCTAATGTTTTTAGCTGGGTGAGCCATGATGATTTTTCAGTTGTCACGACTGATCTCAATACTGTGTGGTTTCATGTGTGAATAATTACACAGAACAGGCACTGAAAAATACAGGGAGGGTGTATAACAGGTGCATTCATTCGTCAGGATGTATGAGCGTGACTCAGTTTGTAAAACCGAGGATTTCTGACACCACTTAGCATTTTTTTTCTAGGCTGTTTTGCTTATGATCCTGGTGCAGTTTGTGATTCTGATAAATACAGTGACAGGGTGCTTACAATTTACAGTAGTACCATGTAAACTTGATATTAAATTTAACGATCATTCCAACCATTTGATATCACTACTGTGACTGCAGTATGATGTAACCAACAGTGCTGTAGTAAAATTTTTATTATAATGTCATAAAAACTAAGACAAGAACATTTTTTTGTTGGTGGTGCTTTAAGCAGTAGACGGGGGTCAGCACGGACACCCTGACTGCTCTGTAGCTATACAGCCCATAGACAACAAATTGTGATGCACTGTCTATTCTGACACTTCTCTATCAGAACCACCGTGAACTTCAGTAGCTTGTCTGTTAGATCGGACCACACGAGCCCACTCCCCTCTCATGACCCTGTCACTGACTCACCACTGTTTCTTCCTTGGACCACTTTTGTTAGATACTGAGCACTGCAGTGCAGAAACACCCCACAAGAGTAGTTTATCCAGTAGTTTACCCAGTCATTTATCCAGTACAATTCCTGCTTCTAACACATCAACTTTGAGGACAAAGTGTTCATTTGCTGGACAAAATATATTTCACCAAATAATAGGTGCCATGATGAAGAGATGATCAGTGTTACTTACGTTACCTGTCAGTGGTGATAATGTTACGGATGATCAGTGTATGATAACATTTATGTCTTCACAGGTAAGGTACCTTTTGAGCATGTATCATTAAATTGCCAGAGAGAAAGTAATCTAATAATAATAATGCATTTTATTCCTGAATTGTAGGTTTAGGGTTAACATTTGAATGAATGAATTCGTACAGAGCCTCACTCCAAGTATTTTTATTGTTTTGCTGAAACTCTGGCCATGATATACTTTTACTCACTTTCTACCCCGTTGCCTACAAATCCCAAATATAATGTAAACTTATTTTATTTAGTTGAATTTTTTAAATATAGTTTTGTAAAGAGCATTTACATTTTTCTAATTCAAAGATTCAAAGATTATTTTGCAAACACCAACCATCAACTCCTGATCCAGGGCTTTCCGAGTATGTAACACAGGTTTGGACCTTATAACCACATAGCATTCTTCTATTTGTAAAACCGCAAAAACAACACCAAACAGCTGTGAAGTAACTGCTATTTTTTAAACCTTGAGAGCTCATATTATTATTGCTCTGCATATGCCTGAATACATTTTCCTCACTTTATACAATAGGTTGCTATGCGGATTGCCTACCATCTGGTTATTTCAGATTTTCAGCTGTCTTCCTGAAACAAATTTAATGAGGCATCAAGTGATTAAAATGTCCAGGATTTGGGGGATGGTCATCCAACAGCATGACATGTAGTATCATGATGGTTAATGGGAGGTTAGCCACAATGAGTAATAGAGCATATCAGACCTTGTAAGGCTGTATTAACAGAAAGCCTGAATGTACTGAATTGACTAGAGCTTTGTGTTACAATTTATGAATTCAAAATTTTCACACATTCTTATTTTTATTTTGTTGTGATTAAAATGAACGAAAAGCGGGCGCAGCGTTTATTATTTTAGTGCTGTAGAACTAATCTGATGTCTGCAAATGTGAAGCTAATGTGAAACTATAATATGTGCACCTACAAGTAAAATCAATAAAATCAAAGAGACGACCAACTTTACTTCTCTCAAATAAAAGGAAGATACTAGAAAAGAAGTGAGTGTTATGCGTTGTATACAGTATGCGTGCATTTACCCATTTGGTATTTAAGTGCATTTTGTACATGTGAGTTTGCAATTGAGAACTCGCATGTGGAAGGTGATACGTTCAGACAAGTGGTCCTGCACTAAAGCTCGAGAACGGCATCAGTAGTGTTCAAGCTGACCCTGCTGTAGCCTGCGAGACTCTTCAACTCAGTCAGGCAGAAAGAAAAGAGATGAAGAAACCACATCAAGCTATGGGAGAGCTGATGGGAAAGTGATACACAGTGAGTGACCTGGAGAACAATGCATCTCTGCTCGGCCTGTGGGCTGCTGGCATGCTGATAGAGAGGAGATAGAAGAGACATGGACTGACTCATGTAGCTGAGCCTCGTAAGAGGAGCTGTGAGCGTGGTGATCCAAGCTGGCATCCATATGTGGGAGGATAGGCTTTTCTTTCACGACCACTCCACATCATATTTAAAAAAATGACAAGAAGTGGTTGCTAAATGGTGATACACGACCAGATGTTTCAATGTGACAACTGAAGCGGTTTAATACATATGGGAGTTTATCACAACAGACCTTTAATGTTTGATTTCTGGAATTTTATCCGTTTCTGGTGCCACACTATCAGATGTCTGAAACCAGATTTCCCGACCACTTCAATACTTTAACCCGCAAACGAGCACAACCATGAAGCAACACCGCTGCGTTAATGCAGTCCCCCCCCCCGGTGTCTCTCTCATCTCTATGAGATAAATATATCTATTTTGTCCTCAGCTGGGATTCAGTAGGGGTTCTAGTGGGCTGCTTGATGCTATGCTATGTTGGTTTTCCCTTCAGAGACATTTACTTTGTTTGTCATGATTCGTAGAACTGGAGTAATTGGCTCTTCCTGAATCAACCTCAATATGGTAAAATTGCCTATTGAGAATTTTAGAAAGATTTTCCTAAAATTGTTGCCTAAAACAAATACTTTAGGTCTTTCTTTGTTTACTGTTATAGCTGTTATAATTAATAAAACACAAAACTTACTTGATGGTGAAAAAGTTCTTCAAGTGAGGGGAGACCCCGAGAAACTTGCAGTTAATAACTGCGTAGCTGATATTAGTCAGGACAATTTTCTTCTTGTACATTTTTCCCACATCAAAGTCCTAAAATAGACCAAAACATTTAATATAATAATTCAGTTCAGTTCAGTTTTACTTATATAGTGCCAAATCACAACAGCAGTTACCTTATAGCACTTTATATTTTAAGGTAAAGATTCTACAATAAAATAAAGACATACATTTTTGTGTTTTGGGACTGAAAAAAACCCTCATACCTTGAAGAGGATGACCTCTGGTTTACTAATGAATGGAGGCCCTTTTAACTCTTTTCCACGATTTCTTTTAGCAGTCATATTGAGCTTTCCACTCGCTATTGGAGGTTTTTCTTGCCTCAGTTGTGTTTGCACCAGTGTAGTATTCTCATTGGGCATTTTCTGTAACCACACAAGCAAAGCAACAACTGCTAATTTGTAATAATCTACTATAAGATACTCAAAGATTGCAGCCAAATGGATCCACAGTACAAAAAAAAAGAAAAAAAAAAAGGGAGATCATTTTTCTGGATCATAATTTCTTATAATTTAAACCCAGAGTCGTCCTTCATTTCTCTGCCATGTAGAAAAACTGGGAAACTACTGTTGAAATTGCTCTTCTTTTTCTTATTTTAAATTATCTGAAGGATTAAATGTGGAGTTAAACTCATTTACACCAACAGATAGAGGAGTTTCATGGTCCCGTCCACTTGTAATATGTAAAATGAGTTTGACATTCCTGGAATAGAACATGTAGGAGTTTGTATGGTGATAAAACAACAGGTAACTTCATCATCCAAAAAGTTTTCTTAAGGTGTTTTTGTTATTCAATAGTTGGAAGTTTAAATCATTTTTAGGCTTGGTCTAACACATCCAACATACTGTATAGCGAACAGGTTTTTCTAGTGTCAGAAATTAACTTGGGCACGAGGTTATTTTAAAATACCTTCACCTTAGGGCACAGGCATGTACACAGCACTCTGGCTCCAGTTTCTCTCGCCATCAAAAACATGCTAAGTTAATTCTCCTGTCACTGTGCCCTTGACCATATGCTTACAGCTGGAGCACTGACTGCAGAGGCACTGCCCACTGCTCCTAGTAAGGATGGATTAAATGGAGGGAATGAGTTGCTCTGTCAGGATTAATAAAGGATATCTAACCAAAACTTGATTTTCAAGAGTCATACTTACTACATGTTATCACAGTTGTCTAAAAATAGTGTGTGAGCTTTATGTCATAAATAATACCCTTCTCCCCCAACCCCCTGACACTGAATAAGATAATTGGTAGAAAACGGATAGATATCATTATGGATCAAGATAGTGGATTTGATACTAGTGGTATTGGTGTGGTTTACGAGGCTGCCTTATTCAGCGTTTTGTATTTTTATTCCGTCCATGCTTTATTCTGCACTGTAGAGCGCTTTTATAACTTTGTTACAAAGTGACGTGTTGACATTTAATCACTGTTCTCCCCCTCATGAATCATCTCATTAGCTTTATTGTATCGCTCTGCTCTGCTGTTGTGCTGGCTGTGTTGAGAAGTACCCTTTGATGAGGGCGTCAGTCTGATCTGTATTTTAGGAGGAGAGATCACTTCCACTTGGCTTGTCACTCGCTCAGACCTCTGAGCTGCAACGCTACGCTCGCTCTGGGCTCACAGGCACCGGCACAATGAGAAGTGATGTCCGTCGCCCCACATTTCGAGAGCGCTGGGGCTCCAGATTAGACACAGAGGCTTCTCATCTTCATGTCAGTGAGCTAGTGTAGAAACTTTCACCTTTAACGTCAACTCCCATGGAACGATCTCAAAATTGTCACTGTAGGCCAATGCTGATATGATCAACACAACTCAATTTGACTTATTTTATATATATATTGAAATAAATGATCTCTATATTAAAATATTAGCTAAGCTGTAGTTGTTGTCTAGAGTATGATGGATGGAAAGCCTTGCAATTGCTTATGTACAAATGGGAAAAAATTGGCTAGCTGTCGATTTCTAAAATGTAAACAGTGCTCTCTTTAATGTGACTAATCACATTAATGCTTTCAGAATCATTATTAATGCCATTAGTACTATCTACTATTTATTGCCAAATAAATAATACAAGTTTTCAAAAACAGAGCTCTACCTTGTTCCCTCAGCACTGAGGCCTGACTGCTGACTCTTTGTACAGAGCTTATGTGTATGTGTATGGCGTCTCTTTTCACCTGCCTGAAACAAGCTTCACTGTGACCATGCTGAGTTATTCCCATTCCAGTCTAATGCACATGCTCCAACCAGCAGGAGTCTCGAGTGCAATCTTTAGGATATTAATGTGCCTGCTGAATGGTACGTGATTTATGGCCATTTAAATGTAGCAGGTTGCATAGGTTTGCTTTCGGTCGGCTGTTGTTTTAGTCAACCTTGATGTGTTGGTCCCACAGTCCGGAGAATTCAGGCTCAGCCAGGCTGTCAGTAGGGATCTGGTGATTCACTTTCTCTTCGTTTTCCTCAGTCCCCTCCAGGTCCTCAACATCAGAGCAAGCTGACGATGACGAGGAGCTGCTGGTGTCACTGAAATCTCTGAACTGTTGGACAAATACAAACACACACAAACGATTCATTATAAATTGCTCAAAATGCCCTCCAAGCAATCATTTCATAGTAGGCATCTCAGATCTTAGATTCCCCCTCACGATTGTGGCTTTCCCCTCAGCAGCTGATGGGGGAACAGAATCCAGGTAGTACGGGAGCTTCTCACTTGCCCTCCTCAGAGATAGGAACTTCTCAGTGGCTGAGGGTTTGGGCAGTAGCAGTGCCGGCTTCCTCTGCCTCCTATTCGTCAGCTGTTCTTCCTGAAGGATTTTTGAAACAATCTCCACTCTTTTTGACTTCTGGCTCTCCTGAAATTCCCTGAGAAGGGTAAATCGACAACACTGCATTATCCTGAAATGGGGTCATGCATTCCTCAGCACACAGTGAGAGAAAACACCCACACGTTGCTGCATGGAGTGGGAGTGGAGGACATGCGTGTGGGAGAGGAGAGGATAGGAGAGGAGAGTAGAGGAGAGGACATACCCTTCTTTACGTTTTGTTTCCTGCTGTTGTTTCTGCTGGTACATATGTTTCATACTGTTGATTCCTTGGGCCTGCAGGGATTCTCTCAGTTGTCTTTGTAGCTGCTCCTTCTTCTGGGCATTAGCTCTGGCTCTGCTTTGCTGGACCTGTAAATTCTCCTAAGGAAACAACGGCAGATTAATAAAGCTATACTCGACCACATGCAGCTTTAAGACTGAACTGACTGTTTGAAGGCAGAGACATCAGACATAGAGACATTTTCTCTTTAGACACACAATTTGCCTTGAATCATATGTTTAATCAGAAAATACAGCAATAAACAAAAACAAAGCATTGTCAACAGTACATATCCACACACAACTCAAAGTGAGCCTAGTTGGATCACTATGACTTCATAGCTACATTGCTAAATAATTCATAATGCAAATGTTAATTTAGGCACTTAAAATGATCTTATAGTAACCAAAAAGCACAGTAGTGATATAAAAAAATAATAACATATAGGCTTTTTTATCTCATCATTAATGAAACAACCACAATGTTATGCTGTTCTTTTGCTTACTTGGGTTGCTTCTATGTTAGTTTTCAATGACTTTACAGCCTGTAACCTCTTTTCCAGTAACTCTTGGTTCTGCCGCTCCCTCTCAGCCTCCTGCTGATTCATCCTGAATGAAATGGGGACACCAACTAAGCACGCAAAATGTCAAATACAGCACAGAGAGAAAACAGCAAATGTGCTATTATTGCCTGGCATTAAAAACCCAAGGTTGAGCCAAATTTACACTGGTGACATCGTAAGTAGTACAAAAGGACAGAATTCAAGTCAACTTATAGGTGGAATAAACTTGGAAGTAACAGCAAATATTTTCAGATTATCTTCAGCCACAGACAAATACATATTTGGTAAGCATACATACAATTGTATGTGTAGTTTTTACAACCTTTAATAAAATTGTGTGTTCATAATGTATAAATGGCATTTCCACAAGGTCAACTATTGGCTTATTGGAGTTTTTATAGTTTTTGGCTTTCTAGGCACCAGCTATTTCTGTGTAGAATTTGTTTCCATTAACAAATAAAAAAATATATACAATAGGACCTATGATGGTCTCACTACATTTCCACAATGGGTTCAATTGAAGTGTAGATTGTGCTAAAATTTACATTTGTGAAATATCATGCAAAATTATTATACACCAGAACAGACTCTAATGGCTTGAGTAATTAGTGATTTTTAGAAAAATCAAGATTTGAATAGATTTTTTGTCTTCTCAGATCACTTTCAGCTAGATCAATGATGTATGAATCTGAGCTCTTTCAAGTGTCATGTCTACTCTGCTTGTAATGCAATTTGCCAGGATGTGCGAATGATCAATAGGACGTGCCAGCTCTCCAATGAGTCCTCTGAGATAATTCACATCTTTGTTTTACCCCTCTGACACTGTTTATTGGTTTGAAAGCTGATTACCTTTTTACAGTCTGTTTCAAGTACTTGGCAGCTATTTTGCGGCTCTCTCGGCCCTCTTCGATTTTCCTCTGACATTCAGTCTTCTCTTTCTTTAGCATGGCTGCCTGTTTACTATCAAAAGAGAATCACAGACACTTACACACAGAGTGTTATCATCACATGGCTATTTTTGGCTTGTGATAGAGGCTTCTCACGAAAATAATCACATGCTTTAAATATAATGGATACACAGGAACAAAATGTGCCTACAAGAGTCATTTCACTCAGGTTATGTGCAACACATCACTCTTAGTTATTCACATAATGACAAATCGTTTTGAATTTTCTATGCATAATAAGGACAACAAATCAGGGGAAAAAGCAAAGCTTTTAGGAGGGTAAATATGGCTGTTTTCCATACTCCCTCAGATTCTTCATCTTGAGTTGCAGGTTTTGGCTGGCTTCCCTCTCCTGCTGCAGCCTCGTTGCTGCCTTCTGGGCTTTAAGAACCTGGAAGAGCTGCTCCTCTTCCTGCACCTCCTGCCGGAGCAAGGAGCATCTGCCAAGCTCAACTTCCACCTCACTCAGCTCCAGTCTGAGGAGCAAGGACAAATGCATGCAGATGGAATAAAATGAATGGGAGAACTCTAAAAACACTAAGTATCTGTAGAGTCAATACGATGAATATTACCACCTCAATATCAGCCAGCTGTCAGCTCTGAAAACACATGCAATTAAAAATCCCCGATCCCTCTACTTTAAACTATAAACACGCCCTTTTCTTTCAATGGCAGTTTCACCAAGAGGTGACACTTTTCATACAAAGTTTTGACTTTAACAGTTTCACACTGTTCTGAGACATTTCATACTGACATTTTTTTAACTGACTGAAATACTCTCATTACAAGCTGTAAGCTTATAGTCAGCTTGACCACGCAGAGATTTGCACTGCGAAACACCCAAACTATTCCTATTCTATCCTATTTCTAAACTGTTACTTTTATTTATCTTATAAATGTCGTTCAAATAAGAGGCCAGCTTAAACCTGGCTGTATGATTGTTTAAAAAGCTTCTAAACCTGCACAAAAACCATTACAGTATTTTATTTCCCTCTAGAAAAACCCACACTTCCTAGCAGCAGAATGAGAAAGGATTCCTTACAGATTTTTTACACAGCAAAATTGTTTACAGCCTTTATTACTGTATTGAGTAACCAGGCTTTATGACTAAAAAGTGCACAAAAAAACCCACAAGGGGCTGCAGAGCTGTGGGTGTGTTTTCTAGGATACCACTGAAGTGCTGAAATACAATCCATGAAGACCAGTTAGAAAAATACATTTTTGAGTTTGAAGCTTTATCAGACACCCAAACACAGCAAATCCGTTTGGTTACATGCTGACAACTGCAAAAAAACCAAAACACAAATACACTGTTCTTGCAACAAAATTATCTGCCACCCTCTGTGTTTGCTCTCAGTGTCAAAGCAGTGGTATAATTGCGGCAAATAAGGGTGCTGGCCTTTTCTAGCAGTGCTAATGCCTCTTAGATCAAGACCTGTTTTCTTCTTGGACTCACTCTAGTTGCTTCAGCTCAATGTTGATGTGGCCCTCGAGCTCCTCCTCACTCTGCAGCTTTTGACATAGGTGCTTATGCCGGGCTCGCAGTCGAAACAAAGCCACGCTGACAATTTTAAACAGAAAGACAAAAAAAATTAGTCAAAATAAAAGTACCAAAGACCAATTGGTTTATTTTAAACTCACCTGTTGTCTGTTACTTTCTGTTGTTCTATCTCTCTCTCCAAGTTATCCCTCTGCTCCAACAAACTTTGAATATTCTGTTGACAGAGTTTTAGCTTTTCTCTGGAGAAAAAAAAACACAGGATAAAGAAAACAAGCTGCAGTGCTGACATAGAGAAACACCAAAAACGTGAACATTTTCAAGGCACTTAAAATAGGATGCGTTCAGAGCACTGGCTAATGGATTTCCTTGAGGCCACTGCAACAACAGGGAGGTAATTCTGTGTCCTAACAAGGTAATCAAATGAAGATATTAGAAAGCTGAGAGTGGACACACACTGTAACAGCTTTGAATTGCCCAATGTTCCTTTTGCAGTCTAATGGTGTGCAACACAACAATCTGCGGCTGTGGCAAAAGACCGTCATAAAAAGAAAATTGTGGCACGTGGTATGACAAGGCCTGCAGACAGGTTGAAAGATAGGGGCATTTAGGTTCCCATTAAACACACGTTTACTGTGGCTGAAGTATAACTCCACGCTGACCGCTGATGCTCTGTGCTAAAGGAAGATGACAGACATTTTCCATGGAACTGCATCACAGTTCATCAGGTGCTCAATGGCTCATGGTCCAGACAAATAATAAGACGGAAGGAAAGTGGGGAGAAAGGACATTATAAGAAATGTTCTGTCCTCGGCTGAAATCATTTTCTACAAATTGCCGAATCAGTTGGAACAGATATGATTGGCCTTGTGTGAAAAGGGCAGGAGCAGAAAAAAATGGAATAAAACAGGGGAACATTTTTGAAAAGACTGGGCAAAAGCCTGTGTATTTTTTTTTTTAATTCTCATAAAAAAAAGCCTTTCTACTGGTACTGGTTTGTGTGGAGTCTAGAAAGGGTCACAAAATGTAGGTAAGGAGCTTCTGTAGCTCTAGAGGTCTGTCAGTGCCAGGTTCAGACCTGGCTTTCAGCACGTCATGCTCCTTCTGTCCGTGAAAGCAGTCCAGCTGGTCGAGGTTTCGTCTCAGCTTGAACATCCGTGCTGTCTCGGCATAACTCCTCTTCTTACAACCGTCAGCCATAGCCGCAAGGTCACCATCGTCAACACCATCATCCTCTCTTGGGGCAGATGCAGAATTACATTTAGAAAAGGCTCCTTATGTGATGCAAACTCTTAGATACACACACTATTATTCACAGACTGTCTTTCATGTATGGAAGTATAGGATGTAACAGACTTTCAACAGATGCTGAAATAAAAAACAGAAATTGAACTTTATTGCTTTGTATAACAATATCTGACTGAAACAAGCACCGTGGTTTTGAATACAAGACACACTGCCATTTGGATTTAACTGCCCAATAGTTCTCAAAAAAAAAATAAAAATAAAAAAATAGCAAACACCCACTCAGACAATTCTTCTAACCAGTCCAAATCAGCAGGCACATCTGACTCTTCGGCTTTAAAGGTTTCATCACTTGGATCATCTGAAATAAATCAGCATATCTCAGTCTCAAGCTAAAAAAGGGCTGTTTTATATAGGTGTAGTTATGGATAAAGTAATGTATATCTGTGAGACTTAAAGGCTTTTTTTCCCTGAAAGCTACATGAAGCAGCAGGATCTGGTATTTACCTTTACTCTCCTCACCTGGACTGAGGTGGACATCCAGCTGTCCACACCTGTCAGGCTCCACCTCTGCGGGGCTTCTCCTGTCTTCTACCTCCATGTCACCTTACTTATGAAGGGCACAGGACTACATTACCGAGCAAGCCTTAATGATAACGGCATACAGAAATAGACATAGCAAATCTGTTAAATCCAGGTGAAGTCATTCAATGACTGAGAGCCAGTTCTTTCACGCAACAGGAAAATAAATTAATATTAAAAACTGGCCACTATTGCTGAAATTTAAATGTAGTTTTAAGCGGCTCTTTTTGGCGGTTTAGTAGGGTTAGGTTATATTTCCGTAGTGCCAGTGTGACATTTGTCCCAAGCACCATAACATTCAATAAGAATAATCCTAAAAGAAAACTGATGTGTCTTTTATTCGAGTTGAGCTAGCTTGAAAAGCAAGAAAGTGGGGCCAGCTAAAGCAAATAATAATAATAATACAGTGTTTGCTCTGTGTCACTCTTACGATAAAAACAAAACATAAAAAAAAAAACGGTTACCTTTTGTAGCTCGTCTTTCCTCTTATAAAAACGGCTTCTCAACATCACTTTTTCTCAAAGCAGCCATGTTTGCTGGTGTTTCCAAGGAAACGTGACGCGAGGGGCGGAGTCGTACTGCCCACTGAAACCTTCCAGGTACGACAGAAATTAACCGTTGGTGGCAAAATAGTACCGACAGCATCAAAAATTTACCTGACGAAATGATCCAAAAGAAAAGTCTGTCGTTGTACGGTAATGACATGGCAAACTGTTACAGACATTATAAGACTTTAATTCAACACGAAATGTAAAAATGTAAAGGTTTTAATATCTAAAATGACTTTCTTTCTTTCTTACAACATTGCACATTGCCATTCACCGTCTTTTTTTCTCTGGCCTGACAACAGTCAAGAAGCCAGAGAGCACAAAACATCTCAGCTGATTTAGAGAGAATGATATGTCTGTGTTATGCAAAGTCTTTTGTCAAGCATGCACAACCCCACGGGAAACAGGCGTGCATTTTCTAGTAGATTGGTGGGTTATTACACCATCACAAGGCTTCTTTTTCTTTTTGCCATTATTAAGCTTTCATCGAGCTCATCATAATTTTGAAGTGGAATTCACAGGAGGAGGGAGAAATGTGTGTTCTTACTGTATATCACACTGAAGTCATGTGACAAGCCTAGAGGAATAAGTTGTATTACCATAGGAGGCCTGGTAAATAAATAGTGTGAGGATGCGTGACTGTGATGAATGGGAGGGAGACTTTTTTTGTTTTGTTTTTTGAGATAAAGGGAAGAAAAGTGACTTCAGTAGAAAAAGGAGCTCGGCCGATATTAAGGAGGGATCAGCTGGAGAAAAACAGAAAGATAAGAGAGAGAATACATGATGGTGAAAAAAGGAGCCTAACAGGAAAAAGGAGGAGTTTGTGGATGAGGAATCCAACAAATGCAGTCCTGTTAAATGCACTGTGGTGTGTACGACAACCTAACATTTTCCACATCAAAAGCCCTTACAGTCCAACTCCAAGAGAAGGGGTGGCCAGGAGGGTGGAGTGAATCTACAGCCCCTGGCCATGCTGACCTTTATGGTGCGGTTGACAATGAATATAAGCACCCACCTAATGGAGAGAGCTTGAAAAATAATTGAGTTACAAAACTTTGGATAAGTGGACTCACAGAACAAAAACAACCACACTTCAGGAAAAATGTATCAACCAGATTCAGAAAGAGACTAATGACTAGTTCAACTTCATTAACTTGCATTTGATGTATATATTATCCTCTTAAACAGCATTGTTTCTGTTTTGTCTGCATGGTGAGGATTACTGCATCACATTCGAATCTGCGTTGCCTGACCATATTCGCAGTTGCTGCTTTGCTTAATGAGACATAATGAGTGTTTTTCCAGGAATTTTTAGAAATCCGTTACTCGAAAGTAGGTATGACAGGAAAGTAGAGGAGGAGCAAGACATGAGGAGTGCCAGTGTAGGAATCCTCATCCCTCCCATCCCTGTATTCTCTAATATGACTTTTCTGTCAACTTACTGTACTGATGTCTTATCTAATCTCTATTCAGTTCCTTTAGAGGCTAAATCTCGTGAAACTGTGGCCTTTGATCTCATACACCAGAAAATGTTTGATCCCTGAGAAACAGTCTGATCTGCATGTGCTTTAGAAAAGAATTATATAACAGTCTGGGGTGGAGGCTTGGATGTAAAAGTGTACATACTGTAGGCTTATTTCACAAAAACCTAGCAACACATGCAACCAGGTTTTGGAGGGCATATTCCAGATCCACTCTATAAGGCTTTTAACAGCTGGGTTTGCAACACAACAAACACAGTCTGTGATTACGTTTACACTGCGAATGAGGACATTACAAGATTAAACTAAACAGTTGTTCTTTTATGCATTAGTACATGCATTTTGTTTTTGTCACTCCTATACATAAAATATGTCTTTTATTTTTAAATTTCACAGTTAGAGAGGCAATACTCACCATAAATTCAATATGCTGAGCGAATTGATGGAAGGCCCCAAATTTTGGTGTTGGTCCGATACCAAGTAAGTACAGGGTCTATTGCCTATACCAATATATTTAAGCTATAAAGGCAGCTTGTGTAGAGGAGAGCATGGGTCATGATTTGTGAGCTCATTTTTTAAAACCGTTTTTGTTTTTGGAGACCTGGAATGTTAAAGTATCTGTCTCTAAAGCTTGTTAGTTCAGCTTATGTGCTACAGGCTAAAATAGACATGACAGTCAACACAAAAAGTTTCAGACATTTTTCATAGTGCATGTTTGAGGTTCATTTCCAAGAAAAACATTAATTACATTTAAAAAAGAATAAATAATTTATTTAAGACAGTTGAGTGGGCTTCATGCTGAACTTAGAAAAGAAAAAACAAAAAGAAAGTATCGGTCCTATCGCGCTAGTATCGACTCGGTAACAATACTAGCGACACTATTGTCCACCTCCAAAGAAAGGACCTCTGCGCACACTTTGGGCAGCCCCCCTCCCAGTTTGATCTTATTCCAACAGAAAAAATCACAACTTTATGTGAGCCACTAATTACCTAATGGAGATGAGTCAAATGTGTCAAACATTACATAATATATTGAAGTCCTTTGCTTATGATGCCATTCCTGCCACCCCCCACCCACCCCCGCCTTCTGTGTCCAGATTCAATCTGACGTTTAGAGGCCAAGCGACGGAGGGATCGACAGATTAGCGAGTCTCCCTCCCTCTCTCCCACCCTCCCTCTCTTTCTCTCCCTCTGCCTCTCTCCATCCTTTTCTCTCTCACTCGCTTTCTGCGCTGTTGGTGGATGTCAGGCGGTGGATCGGCTCCTTGTTTCGGTCGGACCCGGAGTTTTGTCTTCATCTTTTTCATAGGCGCGCTCTTCTCTTGTGCGCTCCTGGACGCGGAGGAATCAGGGAGCTCACGACCATGGGGTCACCATCACCTTCACCACCACACTTTACTTTGTTCTCCGCGGCGCTGGATCGGGAGGAGAGCGCACTAAAATAATAATAACTAAAAGACAAACAAAAAAAGCTAACAAAAAAAATCCTCTTGTGGGCTTTGTCGTCGAATTACATTGCGGGGGAACTTTTCTCTTAGCATTACGCATATATTAATCTGACAGCGTGTGGAATGGAGATCCCAACTTTCCTGTTTTCGAGTCTCGCTCTGCTCTTCGTCGGAGGAGATATTTTCACCAGGTGAGATCAGCTGTGCTTTTGGGTTTTTTTTAAACTTCTTGCAGGTGTCTTATGTGCTTCCCACTGCGGAGCACTATGAATATTCCGGAAGAAGTTAGCCGTCAAATTATAAACGGTGTTAATAATAATAAGAAAGCAACAAACTAGAACGATAAAACAAGGAAAGGCACTGTGATATTCATCTATTTAGGAGCAATAAACTGCTCTTCTTATTGATTTAAAGTCTCGCGTCAGTTGAAGTCCTGCTTGTTGTGCAACCGCCTCCCACGACTCAGTGCTAGCAAAACTCACGTTCACGTTCACTCGTGGATAAACGGACTTCTACAGGCTTACATAAAACTACTTATAGACACCCACAATCTGAAGTCTGCTTTCTTCCCCGCTTGCATGAACCTGATGACACCATTTGCATAATGCATATGCATAGTAAGAGGTGATTGTTTTCTATCCCCCCTCCCCTGGTGATGAATACCAGCTGAGTGGAAGCGTTTGCGTGCGCGCGCGTGTGTCAGATAATGTCACGAACCTCCAGGGGGTGACATTATCTGCCACGTAAGGGATCAAATACATCAGATGATCCCATGATGCAGGCCTCATACTGCAGTAAACACAGTACATTTAAATAGAATATCACTAAGGTGCTCAATTTGGGAGGTTAAATAAAAAAAAAAAAGGTGTAGGTGCTGCTGGGAGCTTCAGTCGTGAATGCGTCTCTGAAGTAGGATTATTCCAGGTTGTGTATTATAAGGTAAAAAAAAAAAATTCTTAAGAGTGATCCAGTCCTATTCAGCAGCGGTTCAGATTTCAGCCATTTGAAAAGATTTATCAGGACCATTGTGCCGACTCTGAGGATAAATTACCTTCTCACCCAGGAGCAGGTCAGGTCTGTCTAAACTAGTTTACAGTGCTTCGTTTTCGACAGAGGCCTGCATTCATAGGCATTCAGTTGGCGGGATAATCAGCATCTACTACAGAGCTTCAGTTTCAGTACTTGCTTTCACACTGAAAAGGGCAAAGGGTGAAGCTCCCTAAGCTTTGAGGAAAATTGGGGAAAATCACCTCTATTGTCCCTCTTGGCTGTTCACCAGTAGAGGGAGTAATAGCTATTGTAATTGGATTTTCCTGCCTCCAGTCACTGCTGTTATTATTATTTTGTTCTCAGTACAATGCAGAGTGTAGGCTTTTTCTTGCACCTCATTATGTGTCATCTCTCTCTCTTTCTCTCTCACACACACTGATGAACACACACACACACACACACACACACACACACACACACACACACACACACACACACTTTGCAGAGGAAACCTGCACGCCGCTTTCTTTCCTCGCTCCTGCTCTGCACAGAATCACCCTGATTCTCTTTTTTTAGCTCCTCGTTTATCCATTTCACAAAAGTTGCTTAGCTAAGTTGCGCCTCACCACCTTTGGTGTTGCATGAATTTCACAGTTTTTTCTTTACAGCTGAAGTGTCACTTACCCTTCACTTTACAGAGTACAATCTGCATCTAAATGGACTGTATAATGTCTGTAACAGAGGAGTGGGCTAGAAAACATGCTATTTCGTCATGAAAAGCATCATCCTTTGGTCACCACTAGCCCGAGATAAAAAATTGTCTTGAAATGGTAACTGTTAAATAGAGTGCCAGATATGTGTTAATCCATCCCTGAAAGTACTGCCCAGTAAATGCTTTTAAAAATCTATCATGCTTAATCTTTTCAGGGATGATCTTAGTCATTTTAGAAAAGTAAAACTATAATGTACAACTTGTTTTTAAAGATTTAGGTCTTCGGGTATTTCACAAAAAGTGCCTGGTAGTATTTAAACCATTGCAAATAAGTTGTTGGCCTGTACTCTCTCACACATATCTCAAACGTATCTCTCATTAATAATATCAAGTCACTTTAAGCCACGGAGAACATTGCTGTCACAATGTAGAAGCTGCACTTTACTAAAGTGACATGTCTTTTTTACACGTCTTTTATTTCTGCAGGTGAAAGTGTCACTGATATTAAAAGTGTTGTTTTCAAGAGAGATTTGACAAAGAGGGCAGCAGAAATAGTTTAAATTTTCATGTCTACAAATTGCAGATTTTTGATTTTTGATTGGATCAGGCTTGTTAGCAAAATGCAGTGAACCTGTCATAATGGGCGATGCATTGCTTTCTTCCAGTGTGGGAAACTTTAAGGGAACTGTACAGAACTGACATTCATACAAGATGGCAGGGAGTTAATTTACCGCACTACACTGGTTGAGTTGATTCAAACACAGGCTAAGCCTTTTCATTAGCTTTTGTCACTATGAAAAAGGATTAATGTGTTTTAGTCTTTTTTGTACCAGCAAAGGTGTGACTAATATAATAATGGTGGCTCTGTTATATGCATGTCTAGTCATTAATTCCACCCGTGTTCTTGCTGCTGTCACAGTCCACAGTGGATTTCTATCACAAGGGCCAAAGATCATGTTTTTAAAAAGAAACGAAACCTTGAAAGGTCAGCTAGGTCATTATTTCAGAACTGACACTGACAAAAAAAAAATCCATATACATGATTAACCTGACTTCCAGTGGTTTACCAGTTGTAAGAATTTATTGTGACGCAGCAGCTATATAAAGTGTCGAGTCTGCAGTGTTATTATAATTAGACTTCATTCAGCTCTGATTGCAGGAGATAAGTCAACAGCGAGGCTGCTATCTGGTCACAAAGACAGGAACATAAATCAAAACTCTAACCAGACCCGACTCCAGTGACACACAGGTGCTACTAAAGATAGCTGAACATACCGACACAGGTGCCTGCACAGCCAGATTACACATAATACTTTCATGCATGTCGGTGTGTGGTTATCACCAGCTGACTGGAGGTTGAAAGGAGATTCACAGATTGTGCGCTACAACAGCGATATCTCAAAGACCAAGAAATGTGACAATAAGAGTGCGGGGGAGAAAAAAATACTGATTAAGTCCAGCAAAGCTAATCTTTGAAAGAAATGAGGACCAAAAGAGATTTAAGCAGTCCTATTATGCATTACATTTTCTCCTCTCTTATTTATACTGGTAATTGTGGTGGATTCTCATATTAAATAATGAAGTAATGCACACATAATCCCTGTGAACTCAAAGTTTAGGCTTGATACTTCTCAGATTTTCTACTTCTCAGAGTTTAATGTCCTCATAGAGGGATATCCTTAATACAGTGTGGCTGGCTGTGAGCGCAGAAGACCCGCTGACATGCTGTTCAAACCTAGCCAATTGTATAAAAGTTAGCTTAAAGAGAGTGGGAAGTGAGCTAAAATGGATGATAAGGATCTGATGTAAGGATTAGTTTGAGTTGTAAATACAAAGCCATTTTAGTAAACTCCAAGTTATGAGCAAATGGTAAATGGATTGGTTTTCATGCAGTGCTTTTCTACTATACTTAAGCACTTAAAGTGATTTACACAACACACATTGTTCACTCATTCATACGCATGCACTTTTTTCTATATCTGAATGCTTTTCTGTCTAACATTCACACTCTGAACGCATCAGAGAGAAACTTGGGGTTTGGTATCTTGCCTGAGGATACTTTGGCATCCAGACTGGAGCAGCCAGGGATCAAACCAACAACTTTGTGATTAGCAGACGACCTGTTCTACCTCCTGAGCTCCAGTCTATTAAGTATATAAGGCCTCCTTTAAATAGGGCCTTTGTTGTAAACGAAATGCATTAAAAACTGAACACAAATAGAACAAGAGACTCACCTGCAGGCTGACTAACCCCCTGGGGAAAAGTGTTGGATTACTGACAGAGCAAAGCTGAGTCTAAAGCACTCTTTAAGAGCCCAATTGTGGCATTTATGGACTAAAATGCACAGATTGTAAGGAGTGTGGGTCCATCCTATTCTCGGGGTCTTGCTGCAGGTCAACCTGGCCCCCATATTTTATTTTAACTGCTAGTCGAGCAGTTTAGCTTAGAGCACACCCGGGAAGAGAATTTTAGTGTCACTATTTACCTTTTCAGGAGGACATGCACAGGAGGTCACTCCCCACCTTTGTTTTCATGCGGACGTGTAGTTTAGGAGCAGGTGGCTGCCCCTGCTTCATGCAGGAGGATTTAAACTCCACATTTTATCATCTTTTCTGGCTTGTCACACTTGTCCTTAAACCTGCACTCAGGTGAAGCCCTTGTCCTGACTAATCCGCATGAGAGACTGACTCAGCGGATAAATCCCCCCACCGTCCGGAGACTACATTTTCCAGTAACGCTGTGTTTTGATCATGTTCCCCCGGCTGCATGAGCTGGCTCTGAAGCCTGACTGTGAGCTGGCTACAGGGTGATGCAGGCACACCTCAGCGCCTCAGCTAGAAGCCGCCTACTCAATTTATGTTGACATATCACACGTAAATGGGAAAAGGAAACAGTTTAGGACAGTTTTGCTGATTTCATTAATTTCTAGATAATTACACATGAATTTATTTTGCAGTTTGCATGTCACTTTGATAAGTATGTTAAACGCAATGAAATTAACCTAATGATAAATACCAGCAGTATCTAATCCCCATGAGAATAGACAAGGCTGAGATACAGCAGTTCTGCGTTGGGTATTTTGCACTGGTTACACTCAAACTGTAATGTGAGTGCTTTGGAAACCAGTGCATAACAGAATTTCCTGTGCATTTCCTGCAGTTCCTTCTATGATCATTATATTCAAAGCAAATGTCAAAATGATTTGCTTTATTTTATCCAGCGGAGGTGTGATGTGTCGGCAACGTGATGTGTGACGAAAGCTAGTCCGTGACAAACTATCCGAGTTTGGAGATGTTCTGGGTCTTCGGGCTCTTTAAAATAGCGCAGGATATTCACTGACCTGAACACGAGTCCTGCAGCATTTTCCGTTCAGATAAGGACCTCTCTAACAGCAGCACTGTACAGCATGATCATCCCACAGACTCCATCACAGTTTTTTTTATTTTATTTTTATCAGAGGCAGAGACAGAAGCCCTGTGTTTAGAGACACCATTATGTAACTAGAGTATCAGGATTCATACATATGAAGTGCCCTTGAGCAAGACATCGAATCCCTCCCAGCTGTTTTGCAGCTGACCTTTGAGCTTCCTGCAGAGGGAGGAGAGCAACACATGTCTTGGTATCAATGAGAAGAAATGGAAAGGGTGCAAGGCTCACAGATTTAGAAACAGCAACTTATCTTTTTTTTGTTTCAGACATAAATTTAGTCTACCATAAATGATCTTTTTCTTCTTTTTCTATTCCTTTTCCTGTTTGTTAGTTTGGATAAACTTCAGTTCTAGATCATCATACAGGAAAGAGATAAAGTGAAAGATAAAGCAGTAATTTGTCTATGCATTACCTAATCATTGAGGGTTAAAGGAACAATCTATACACGACGTGTTGCTGAATTATGTTTTTTGTCAAGTATACTAATTTTATTTTGTTTTATTCAAAGGTTGCATGAACATAGCAGGCACTTTAGCACATATAGCTCACGAAACAACTGTTTACATCTTGTAAGCTTCAGTTGGCTAATTCCACAAAAAGCAGTGACACTGGCGCACAGGTCAGCCAATCACAGCCTTGCAGAAAGATGGCTTTGTGACTTATAATTAATTCTTTTCCCCGTGATGCATGACTACACCTGATCTCAGTGTTTCCTCCACCTGCCAAACCCTAATTTAGCCCCCAGTTATCACAACAATCCGCCCCCCACCAAGCCCAACTCTGTCTGATGGGGATAAATGTTGCTTTTTACCATCATAATGAAGAAATAGTTTTAATGATAGAATAATTTTTAAGCTTTCAAAATGCTCACAGTGATAAGCAAATAAATAAACAATGCCACCCATTACTACTGCAGCTATTTAACACATCCACACTCGCTAACACAAATTATTATTAGTATAAAAATATATATTCTTAGACATTAGAAACTTTAATGTTTAAAAACACAAATGTTGGGAGAAACTTGAATACTTTTAACAGGAAAAAAAAGAGAAGTTTGTTTTTAAATTTGGGACTCTTTCTTTTGAATGCATTCTACATTATCTATTGATACTTGTATTAAAAAAATGGATGTGCAGAAGGAAATGGAGCACTCTGGAATGCGATTAAGACTGACAAACATTATTTGAGTGCAAATCTGGTCAATAAAACATCTGTTTGCCGCATGGCAGCGCAGCACAGACCCTTAATTATGACTGCTAATGCAGTGCGAACACCGTTAGAAACCCACACCTATAAATGTGAAGCAGCTGTTCAGTGATTTAACTATCTATTTATTCATGTTTTATTTAATATTTATCCCAGTTTGATTCATTTCACCACAGAACTAATAGAAACAGTTAGATCAGGGCGCTGATAGGTAGTCCAGGTATCAATTTGAGCGATTATACGATACTGATTAGGGTTGTTGGTGTGTGCTGTGCTTTGCATTCACAAAAAGACACCATAAATTTGAGTGAAGCCGCTTCTCTTTGTTTTTCCTCTCCCCAACTGTTTAATGTTAGCTCACAAACAGACGGCAGATCCGGGCCCTGAGAGAGACGTTTAATGAAAGCGAAATATAGAAGGATTAGGAGCGTCTGCAAATGCACACCCTCTCAACTGCTTGTCATGGATGGAGGGGTGGGAAAATGAAGAGGCGCAAATGTTTCGTAAATCCAAGAAAGCAATCAAATGTTCAGACCGGTGCGTCTTTCAACAGAATACATTTGATTTTTCTTTGGAGAAGAAGTGAAGTTGTTTTTTCCTCCTTAAGCAAACTGATATGTTTGTAGAGAAGGAGAACATTTGGTGTTAAGAGAACAGCTTGCAATAAAAGCAATAATCTGTGGCAAATGTGAAAAATTATATATGTATATGTGAAAGTCAGTAAAGCCAGATTAATTGAGTCGATAAAAGCTTTTAGTCGGGATTTTGGACCCTTGGATTAACATTTCTTCGCATGTGTTTTAGAGTAAATCGAAGCAGCGCTGCACACGAGCAGCCCCCATCATATAAAGAGGGAGAAAAATTAAAAAAAGATGCTGTGCAACAACCACACCATGACAGAAAAGAGTCTTAGTTATTACATACAACTCCTTCACACTAAATATTCACAGCTGTGTGGGAACTGCAGAGAATAAAGGCACCAAGGCCATAAATCTTTAAATCCTAAAACAGTTAACAACTGTAAAATGAGTGTTAAATTGCAATAAATAGAGTTCTACTATAGGATTTGTGTGATATACATTTCCACCCGCTATCTCCTCCTCTCCAGACAGAGGTCTGTTTGACCTTGGTGTGTTAACAAATGACTTGAAAGAAACGCTCTTTATTTCCAGATTTAGAAACTCCCAATTAGCGCAGAAATCCAGGAGTCACTTAGTGATTAATTAATTCACTCAGTGCTCCCATTTTTTTAGTCATGACAGTGATTGCCAGACTAAAAATACATCTGCCTCTGCAAAACAGATCCACCGAGAAAATGTTAATGGCATGGCAGAAATGTTTATTTATTTTATTTCATATTCAGTTAACCAGCCGTTACATTTTGGTGAATAGTTTCCGTATGGCAGCGTGGAATAATGCTGTGCTCTCGGGCACGTCGACTTTCTTCAAATGTCAGCCCGATTTCAAAGGTCAGCTCGCGGCTTTTCATTGTCGAACGATCTGAACACCTTCCACGAACCCCCCATGCGGTCCATTTCCCTGTCGATACCCCCACCGCCGGTCTTTGAATGTCAGAAAAATCGTATTTGTTTGTAGCAAAAACAGTCAGCACCTTCAATTTTGCACGATAGCTTTGCTTCTAACATTTGATTCATCTCCATGTGTCTTTTTCATGGTGATGTCTAACAAGCCATGCCTCTTTTCAACATGGACTTCTCATTTTTAAACTCCCCTCTAAATATATGTGTATGGATCTGTGTATGAGTGTTTCAGAATACAAAACTGCCACCTGGTGGTATCTCAGCTGTGCTACGTTTGTGAAATCCTTCACAGAGGCTCCTGCTGTTGCTGCTCACAGTGTTACCTTTCTGCCCTCAGGCAGCACTCAGTGATTTCCAGATCCTTAAAACAGACAATAGCTTTAAATGTTGCTGTTATTCCACTCCTGGCACATACACAGAGGTGGCAGTGCATGGGGGCAGTTTGAATTGAATGCAAAACAATGCATGCACAAAGGTATGTTGTTCAGAATAAAAGTCCACGGTGTAATGAGAGCCTATTTTCAGTGAAATACAGCGATTTGGAGGTTTGTGGAGTGAGGCGCAGCATTTTGTTTATTATGCGCTGTGTGGAATCTGAGGCTACGCTGTTAGATTTGGATCTGCTGTCAGACTCCTTGTGGACAAAAGCATGCTGTGGAAACACGACTGAGGAAAAATATGTCAGCCAGGCTTTAATCAGCGTGGCTTTTGAATGCTGAAACAAGCACAGACTTTTTTAAAAAAAACTTTTTGAAAGGACGCCCCTGAGAGATGTAATTTTGTGCTGACATTCAGCATCTTTGACATTCAGGATTTAATCATTTTCATGCAAAGAGGAAACAAAACAAACAAACAAACAAACAAAGGACGAGTTGCTTTGGGTGAAAATAAATGACCAAATAATTGCACGCACACGTTTTTTTCTTAATGTTTGAATCTTAAGAAAATGTGATTTCCTAAATCAGCGATGAATAATTCAAGGATGCAAGAGAGTTTTGGAAAACATGTTATTAATAAAAGTCATGTTTTTGCGCTCCATCTTTTTCAAAAGCACATGCTGACAAGTTATAGGACTAAAAATGATAATTAAAGTGAAGGTTCCTTCATTTTCATAAATAAACACTGTATTTAAAGCAGCATCAGTCTTTTATAAAAGCACTAAATTAAAAGTAGAAGGTGTAGCCGGTATGGATGACTTCATTTTCAACTCCCTTAGCCTTTTCCTTCTCTCTTTTTCCTCTTTCTTTTCCTTTCTAGAATGCAAATGTATTGTTTGCTTTAGTCAGCTAAAAAGAGAACTATTTCTGTTTTTAGCTGGTGGTAGCTGCTGGGGCTTGACTATTACCCTGTTACTCTATGTCATGTAAATGTGTAAACATCTGCAAACGATTAACAATTTGAGCTCACGTTGCTCTTTTTTTGGGGACCTTTTGTTACATCAAATATTTTTCCTCCAATTTTATACAGTTGAAAAGAAGAGATGGATATCACCGATATCACATATCGGTATCGGTGCGATGCTGACCTAAATTACTGGATTGGATATCGGAGAGAAATAAAAACTGTAATCCAATCCATTAAATATCAAAAAAGCAGCTCACAAAACTTGCGACATGGCGTAACTCAGCTCATAACCTTAGCACGTCGGAGGAGTATGCATCATGTGATAGAGCGGCTGTGACGTGCGAGACCAGTCGGCGGTCTGGTTGAGCATTTAGAGCCTCACTACCAAACCAGCATTTCATCTCCGAGAAAGTTATCCCAGAGAAGTAAAGCAAGTGTGTAAGTTCATCTCTGAATGTTTGTAAAGCATTCCCACGTTAAGCTTAACAACCGATATATGGAGCGACTGCCTCTCTCTCTCCCTCCTTCTCCTGCTGCTACTTCAATCATGAAACTGATCAATGATCAGCTGATCGGCTTTTCTGTCGTGACTCCCGTCTCTCTTGTTTGTTTGTGGCCCACTTCGCACCAGAAAGAGGAAACCAGTGGATACACAACAGCAGCACCTTTAAGCTTGATAAGCTGTTGTTAGAATGGTAACTGTGCAGGGGCGGGCCTAGCAAGGTTTAGCCAGGGGGGCAGGTAGGGCATGAACAGGGAAAGGGGGTCACAAAGAAATACTTTTCCTTCTTATTCTCATGTCTAGCTTTTAATAAATAATTATCTGAATCTTACAACCAAAGTTTTCATCTGATGTAAAATGTATAGAAATCCGTTATTGTATATAGTAACTATTAAGTCTAATATACCCTAGTAAGCTATAGTACTTTTTCCTTTGGGAAGATACCATCTGTGCAGTCTGCAATTCTGTTGAAGAAAGATGTTGAATCTAATTATTGTAGAAAAATAATTGATTTCTGTGCATTTCATTTTTTTTAACACGTGCATTAAATTAAAGTCGATTACGTTAATTAAGCATTATTAGGTGGAGGGTGGGGGGTGGTTCCCCTTTTGTTTTGGCTGGGAGTTGGCAACCCTATTAGTTAGGTTGTACTCTTTAAAATACCAGAATAGGGAGGATGTTCAGGTTTAAGTTTATTAGATTGATCAGTATTGCTGATCTATGAAATATTTTGGGTGCAGTGTATTTTTTGCATACAGGTATAACAGAATAGCTTTAGTTTTCCTTGTTTTTTTAAAACTTGAGTATCAACTTATACAAAATGCAGCAAGATATTAAAAAACAGACACGCTTTATTCGTTATAAAATACGCTATATCGGATTTATATCGGTATCGGCAGATATCCAAATGTATGATATTGGTATCGAACATAAAAAAGTGGTATTGTGCCATCTCTATTGAAAAGTAAAGCCTGACTAATGTATCAGCAGAAAGTGGATAGTGCAAAGTTATATAGCAAAAATTAGAGAACACTGGAATACAATAAAAATAAGATACTGTACACAACTGTACAGAATAGAATAGAATAAAATAAAATACTATATACAATGGAATAAAATAAAATAAAATAATATATATACAATAGGATAAAAATAGAATACAAATGCTATATACAACTGAGTAAAAATACAATGTCAGAAAAAGAGCATTGCACTTAGTCTTATTGCACATGTGCGGATGTGTGTGTTTGATCAGCTGCAAAAGTCTTAAATAAGATACGATGAGATAAATTAAAATGAAAAGTAAACAAGAGTTCGGAGAGACACCCTTCAACCATTTTAGGAGCGTTGCACAGTTTGTCCACCAAAGGATGCTCTGGAGCTTCCCTTTTGGCAACACGGTGTTTGAAACACCAGAAAAACAACAACCAGCTGATCAGAGCAGAATCTGGCAGAAAGTAAACGAGTAAACAAATGACTACAAGTGTGATATTACAGAAAACTCTTTGTGGTTTGTGTGTCTGAAAGAATAAAAAATATTGGGCTATATATTGGAATATTGGCTTATAAATCACCCCATATAGGTACTGGTACTACAAATTGTATACTGGCCGGCCTCGATTACAGGATAGTCAGCGGCTAACATGAATTCCTTCTATTAATCTGACAGATTCTGAACATTTCATGTCTGGATGCACAACCTGGTCACTTCTGCTGTGATGGACCTGGTGACATTTACAAACACAAAACTGAACTGCTGATTATGACTGGACATAAATCTCATGCTCTGTATGAGTTGCTCAGCATAATTGTTTATGAGAGTGACATTTGATCTATGTTTTGCCATAACAGGGGGGCTTTCATCATTTTATACTGTCGTCAATTCAGAAGAGAGGGCTCCTCCTCAAGGAGCCTTTGTATGAATGTCAAGGGAAAGTCTCTCACATACTGTATTACAGGCACACACAGAGATGCACAAAGAAACACAAAGATCACAGTGGCAATAGATCACAGATACAATTAGACATTTACAATACTGTGCACAATTCTTGAATCATGCCTCACTTCTTTATAATTTGCTGTCAAAGAGCCAGACTTTCTAGTCATTTTTAAACTGGTCTTGAGCAACAATTCTTCAGGCTTCTTCTTCAGTCTGAAGGTCTTCTGATCCTTTTTTTTTTTTTTTGCACTGTCTGCTTTCTGACTCATTTTCAGTCCAGTTCTTGACCTGAGCATTTTCAGAGGAACATTCTTATTGTTTGTTAAGCCACTTAAAACTCACCTATGAATCATTCGAGCATAAAATTTAGCAAAGAGGCAATTTTCTTGCTAGTAGCATGTCAGAATTATGCAAAATATATAATTTGCTCCCAGTTTTTTGATAAACTAACACAGTTCAAAAGGCACGAAGTTGCATTTTTGCACTAAAAAGCTGATTCCCAAAGAGCTATTACATGAAAACCTGGCATATTTCAGCATAGAGTGCAGTGTGTTGTTAAAAATTTACTAGACAACTAGACAAGTGAAGGATAAAAGAAGAAGTTGCACGTCTAAAATCTATATACAGTAGAATACCACTATCTGAAATCCATTTTCTTAAGAAACAGGAAAAAATCTAGCAAAAACCTTACATGGTGGAAACTGTGTCGTTGGCTAAGGTTGCATTTCAACCAGTGGTGTTAGGGATCCACCACCAGTACCATCTGGAAGGATCTGATTGACAAAGACTTCCACAGTAATGGCAGCCAACATATAAAGAAGAGCTCAGAACGCCCTTCAGGAAGCCTGGAGAACTATTCCTGAATACTAGCTAAAGAAATTATAAGAAAGCCTGTCCAAGCCTGTGTTGAAGAATAAAAGTGGTCATTCCAAGTATTAATTTTCAAGCATTAGAATCGCACAAATTCAATTTTTACCTTATATACTATATTTCCGTGTACATTTTAAGTGCACCTATGTTACGTTTTTCTGACAAACTTTAAAGAGATGAAAGGTTGCTCGAGATTTTTCCACAGCATAGTCAAGTGTGGGTACACTTCACTAGACACAAAGATCCCTAATGTTCTCTGTTGCCAACACTGATATAAGTGTGACCTGAGTCTAAATTACTTTAATCAAATGAAATTCACTTCAATTAATTTTATAACAACAGTCGCCTCAAGGCGTTTGATATTCTAAGGTAAATACCCCTAAAATAACACAGAGCCAACCCCAACAATCAGATGACACCTTAGTGACAGTGGGAAGGAAAAACTCCCTCTTAACAGGAAGAACCAGGCTTAGCGAGGATCAGCGATCTGCCATGACCAAACAAGATAGTCAGAGATTAATAATAAATAATGATTATTTGCAAGGTGGTGTATAAATACATAGCGAAAGAAAAAAGGTGAGTAAGGAAGAAACATTCTGTGCCTCGTGGGAAGCCCTCAGCAGTATAGGCCTATTGCAGCGTAACTAAGGGTTGGTCAGGGTCTTCTGATCCAGCTCTAACTATATGCTTTTTTAAGATGGAAAGTATTAAGCCTAATCTTAAAAGTAGAGATGGTGTGTCTCTCCTGAATCCAACCTGGGAGCTGGCTCTACAGAAGAGGGGCCTGAAAGCCTCCCATTCTACTTTGAAATATCCAAGTACGTCCGCAGTCTGAGAGTGAAGTGCTCTTTTGGGATGATATGGTATCATGAGGTCTTTAAGAAAAGATGGAGACTGATTATTTAAGACCTGGTAAGTGAGAAGAAGGGTTTTAAATTTAATTATGGATTTAACAGGCAGCCAATGAAGAGAAGCTTAGCTAATTGGTGTGTGTCATCTAGCTTCATGGATAGACAAACCTGGGTATCATCTGCATAGCAATGAAAATGTATACTATGCCTTCTTATAATACTGCCTAAGGGAGTCAAGTGTAATCCAAATAGACTTGGTCCTAGCACAGAATCCTGTGGAACTCCGTAATAGGAGAAATGAACGATGTAAATAATGAATCTTATTTATGTTTGAAAAAGTGGTTATTGTGTCAAATTTTGAGATACTTTTACGTATGCTACTAACTCTATCTGAAGTTCTGCCAGGCTTTTCCTGTGGACGTGTGACAGGACAACCACTGAAGGCTGCTGTGTTTGTTTTCTTTAGGGCCATGCTGAGTGACGTTGGGGACTATGTAGGTACAGACATTGAAATATCCTGGTTACCTAATCTGGATGATTTAATGAAGGGCTATGCCAGAAATTTTCGCCCTGGGATAGGAGGTGAGTATGAGATCTACTGCTTGTGGCGTTGGGTTACATTTCACCGCCTCACATTTACAGCCATCCTTAGCATCACCCAACCGAAGTCCTAAGTACAGGAGCATGGATTGCACTTCATCTTCCAATTCCATTATCCCGGAGGCGCCTTTGGTTTGGCTTTTCCTGTACGACATTAAAACAAGGCTCTGTTTACCTCATACAAATACATATGCTGACAGGTGAACAGTTTGTTAAGGACACACACAAAAAACATTTATTAAAGAGAGGCTTTGCAGGAGGACACGCTGGAGTGGAGTGGTGGCACAAACATTGTGTGCTGCTCTGGAGAATTTGCTAAGAATGGCTGCCAAATGTGAAACATTCAATGACCACAGCAATAGATTTCTCAATCTCACAGCTTAACTCAGCTGAGGAAAGGTGAAAATGTGGGGCAAGAGTGCCGCTATCGCCACACACATACCACCCTGTGCATGATGCAGAGAATCATAATGCAACATCATGTGGTCACTGCATTTCTATTTATGTCACATTTTAATGTGTTGAAAATGGAAGCTAAATGGAAGGCTGTTGTGACCACTGGGGAATCATGTCTGTTATTTCGGGGCAGTTTCTTTCACTCAAATCCCACCCCATGCTATTAATATGGAGCAATAACAGGGCCTTAAATATATGATAATTATGAAAAATGTTTCTGCAAGATAAATATAATTTGTAAGGATAGTGATGCACAAGATGTAAAGAAAAGACGTGACAGACAGATTGTTTCATAAAAAAAGCACAATGTATTTTTTTCTTTACATAAAATTTATGGATCTTGTTATCGCCTCACTTGAACACTGAATATTAGAAAAATTGATAACTACACAAAACCTGATTTGAAAGTTGAAAACCATATTATGAACCAAAGTGTCTGAATGTTTCCAATCTCACATCATTTTAACAGTAAGGGAGGATTAGTTCTGCAGTGGAAGTGGAGTCTCTTTTTATATAATGCAAGAAACTAATATACAGTAACAACTTTTCCCACTGTAAACATCAATATGTGCTGCCAAGGTTTCCAGAGTGCAAAGCCTATTTGCAAATGCAAAGTTTCTGAACTGATAATGCTGTAAAACATTTTTCTGGAATTTTAATCTATTTGCATAATTAGAGTGGTAGCAAACAAAATCAATGCCACGTTTCTATGGTAATGCTACACATTGTGCTTCATTCTAATATGCAGCGAAATATTTTCTATTATATTTACTAACCAGAGTTGGTGAAATAGCTGTTTAACAAATGTTATAGTCATCTTTGTACCTGCGCTGGAGAATAGAATCACATCGCCCTCTAAACTCTCCCATTTACATCAACATACAATAAGCATACAACTGAAAACCTTTCCCCATTCACTTGCATTTGGTGTTGAAAATATAAATTACCCAAAATGGCATGGGGAGGTGTTGAATGATGGGAAATGATTCCTTAATGTTTAATATATTTTAAATAGCCTTTCTGTTCTGCATCACTGAGCCCCCCCCGTAGTTTCTGCCCTCTAGCATTCGATGACTGCTGCACGCTCCATGCTAATCATATGGCAAACTGTTGAGTGAACGCTACAGCGTATGTGTGCGTGCGTGTGAATGTTGGCAGAAGCTCTCTCTGTGCAAGTCCATGAAAGCCCAGTGTTGTTTATGAATGCCCATTGTGTGATGTGCCACTTCGCATGGCTAAACTGGATAATGCTTAATCTCTATGCACCGTAGGAGTGTTTGGACGTGGGAGGAAGGTGGATGGGAGAAAAACAGATGGGTTATGGAGTTAGGATGGGAGGGACCAGAATGGGAATCAGAGAAGTGGCGTGGGTGGGTGTTTGAGATGGGGAGGGCAAAGGTTTGCCCTTTTTTTTTCTCACCATTTCCTCTGCAGGTCCGCCCGTGAACGTGGCCATGGCTATAGAAGTAGCCAGCATTGACCACATCTCTGAAGCCAACATGGTAAAGAACAGACACTCGCTCCTTCTTTCTGCACCGAGATTCTCTATCATCACTTCACAACTGTCGCAACGATCAAAGATTTACTATTTGCATAATCCTGACATATCCCACTCGAAGGTTTAAACGCATTCAGTGTGAACATTTGTGACACATCGGGCGAGTTGTTGGATAATTTCAGACTTTCATGGATTTTGTAAAGTGAAATATCAAATCCAATGGGGCAATTCATGTTTTGCACAAATATCATTTTGCGTAACCTTGTAATCGTGGGCGGCGCCATGTCTATCATGAAAGAAGGAGTTTAATCTTAAAACGCTTCAATTCAATATGTTTTTTTTTTTTTGCTTAACATCTGAAATAAAGTCCAAAGTGTGGTAGCCAAAAGAGCAATGAAACTAAAACACAAACACAAAGTGCACAGTATTCAGGGAAAGGCTGCAAAGTAAGACAATAAAGCCAAGTGCTTTATTGCTTTTATGCTGTGAGGACACATAAAACACAACCGGACACTGAACTGCTGCAGTAATATCTGAATTATGCAAGCAGAATAGTAAAAAAGCACCACAGTACTTACTCACGTCACCAGCCAGTGCAGCATGTGTGCTCCAGCATTGTTTGCTTCTTTTTCAGCCTCCTCTCTGGTGGTTTATGCTGTTTGATGCTAATTGCGGTATTTCACTCTTTGGTTGTGTTTTTCTGCATTTGCAGCCAGATCTGCATTTGTGTGGCTCACCAGGCGTTTGAAGATGGCTTTTTGTGTTTTCTTTTCTTTCTATATTTCTGTTTGGTAGGAAGTTCAGTGTCACATTTTGCTGAAATCTCTTGCAATAGGAACAAAATATTTAATTCAAATCTACAATATAGTGACAAAAGAGTTATTATTCTTTTTCAATTTTGCGATTATAACAATAATTAACAGCATTTTAACGGTGATATCAGTTTTAGGGTTATGTCTGAAAAGAAATGTGTTTGGACCCTTTAATTAAATGTTGCATTCATCATTAATTGGAGGGCCAACATCTCTTCTTACTAAAAATTCTTATTGAGTAATTACTTTTCTTTTCTAAATAATTTCATATTTTGACACAATCTCACCAACGATTTTTCCTATATAAATAAGTTATTCCCAAAACCGTCCAGAATAATGAAAAAAATTAAATATATTTTTAAAAATACAAAGTAAATATAATTGAACCTAATATTCCTAACAGTCTGTCTCCTGTTTTACATTCCGTGGTGTTCCTGACAGGAATACACCATGACTGTGTTCCTGCGGCAGAGCTGGCACGATGACCGCCTGTCCTACAATCACACTAACAAGACTCTTGGACTGGACAGTCGGTTTGTGGACAAGCTGTGGCTGCCCGACACCTTCATCGTTAACGCCAAATCTGCTTGGTTTCACGATGTGACCGTAGAGAACAAGCTGATCCGCCTGCAGCCTAACGGAGTGATTCTATATAGTAGCCGGTATAAACAAACAGATCATTGTCTTCTCTTTCTTTTGCCTACAGAAAATTATAAGATAATTCTGCAGTTTCATCTTAGCACACCAGAAATTTTCACTGTCTTTCGTCATTGTTTTGATCAGACTGCACTGTTTTGGTTAAATATAACAGTTCTCATTAGCGCTGTGTTTGGATGCAGGCTGTTTTGAGCAAAAATATAAAAACAAGAATGCATGAATAGTAACTAAATGGACTTTTCGTTAAAGAGTCAGATTTTTATACCAGGAGTTAAATAATGAAGGATGAACATGCAAAAAGAAGATCAAAGAAAATTAGTTTTTATTTGAAAAATGACAAATTGAAGAAACTGTAATAGCATCTATGTCAGGGTTTGATTAAGCGAGCCGTTTTGTTCCTAGAATCACTTCGACAGTGGCGTGTGACATGGACCTTACCAAGTATCCCATGGACGAACAGGAATGCATGCTGGATTTGGAAAGCTGTGAGTTGGGATTGATATTAAATGTTCATTTCTTCCTTCCTACATTCATCTTTATGGGTTAAAAATGTTATTTCAGTTTATTGCCGAAACATTTCATTGTGCGAGCACGGTGACATTTGTGAAAGGTTACAGTGTCTGTGACAGGATGAAAATGCTAAATGTTGAGCGAACCTCGCACATCTGTGTCGGCTGGACGGGTAAATGTCTTTGTTGTTGTTGTTGTTTTTCTAGATGGTTACTCCTCAGAGGACATTGTGTATCACTGGTCGGAGAGTCAGAGACACATTCACGGTTTGGACAAATTAGAGCTTTCCCAGTTCACCATCACGGACTATCGCTTTGACACTGAGATGATGAATTTCAAATCAGGTGAGCATCACTCTTTTGTTTTGTTTTGTGCCTGTATTATGTTTTACACGTATGTGGTGGTTTTGGACTTTGGTCCCTCTTGTGTTGGAGAACTCTACACATACTTCTTGAAGCATGACTTCTTTTTTTCAACCAGAGGCACTTCTGTGGTTGTATTCTATTCGTAGACGAAATGCATCAAGGCAGACTTGCTGCTGAGCCAGGCAGGGGATTTAGGAGATGAGAGCAGTAGCTGCTGGGAAGATGCAGCTGCAACACCATTTTATGCGTTAAATCTTGAAGTTGTGCCACTAGGGGCAAAAGCGAGGCAAAAGATGTTGCCTAGCGTCAGAGCCTGTGAAGAACAATGGCCTCTTTATGATAAATAATTAGCATGTTTGGTTTGAAACAAAGTGACTTGTTGTCTGCTTCACAGCGGGGCGCTTTCCGAGGCTCAGTCTTCGCTTCCAGCTGAGACGTAATCGAGGTGTCTACATCATCCAGTCGTACATGCCTTCGATATTACTGGTTGCAATGTCCTGGGTGTCCTTCTGGATCAGCCAATCAGCAGTTCCTGCTCGTGTATCCTTAGGTTAGTATTAATTGGATGAAGTATATTTGAACATTTTGAAAGGGGTTATTTCAGTGAAGGTTGGTGCTCGTTCGTCCTCTGAAAGGTTAAACCACATAAATGACAGTTTTCTTTTCTTAGAGTCTTACTGCATGTGGGGTTACATTCAAACTAATGCATTGTGGTTACAAGTAACTCATAGCAGCCTATTGATGACCATCACAGGATACAACCTAGCTCAATACATGCTGATGTTAAAGCAAAAATAATAAAGCTTTAATTCAGTTCCTGCACATATTTCTTCAGGTCTCACACAGATGTCCTCACAGGCCTGAATATGTTATCTCTACCCCCCCAGATATAAGAAACATTGGTTCTCTCCCCCAGTTTAAATCTCAACTCAAAACCCATCTGTTCAAATCTGCATATTCACTGTGAACCCACTGTTTGTTCATTTTATCTTGTGCTTTTGTTTTATTGTCCTTCATTGTGTCATTGTTCTATTATGTATTTTATCCTATTGTACAGCGTCCTTGGGTGTCTTGAAAGGCGCTTTATAAATAAAATGTATTTATTATTATTATTATTATTATTATCTTGTTAATTAAAAAGGATTTTTGATTAAGTATTTTACATATGCCATGCAGCCTTACCTTCTGCTATGAAATCAGATGCACGTAAGCCTTAATTTCGCAATCGAACTTTGCAGTTTCCCGTCTGAAAATTGCCCACCTGCCTCAACCATCCCCTCTGCTTGCTCATGTTGAGATTTTACTCAAAGAAGAAGAAGATATATATTTCTTGATGTAGTATGGATACAGCTAAAGAGCTTCTCAGTTCCCACCTCTCTCGATGGTCCTGTCTGTTTCAGTCAGTGTTAAGCAGCTTATTAACTTGCAGGTGCAATGAAGTTGTGCCCCTCTGTTTGGCTGCACACACTGGGGGACATGCTATGCAGACAACAGCTAGATAACTTGGTGGGCCAAAATATATCAAAATGCTAAATTTGCATGCAGGCTAAATTAAAATTTTGGGGGATCGGGCCCTCCGGCCTTGAATTTGACGCATGAGGATGAGACAAGTCAAACGTTCATGTCCTCTCAAGACTAAAATTCTGAGGAATGTGCCAACAGAATCACTGATGAGCTGCAAACATTTTAGTTAAAGCAAGAAAAGACAGCCTCATCAGACAGCCCGATGAGGCTGTCTTTTTAAGTTTAAATGGAAGATTTGGACCAGATGATGGGACACGAGCAACATTCACTCTGAGAGAAAGATGAATATGTACACCAAATATTTTTGAAAATCCTGTTCCTCATTTTGTTTAAAGCTACCAACAGAAAGGGGATAGTGTTCCCTTAGGAAACCTTAGATTAACCACCTAACTGACAGTTTATACTGTTGAGATATTGTTGTCTAGACTACAGTAGGGGACCAACCAACCTACAGTCTGAGAACACAAATCAAGAGCCCCACATCCACAGAAGTCAAATTTTTGCTTTGTTTTTGTTCTTGTCCACAGGGATTACAACTGTTCTAACCATGACCACGCTGATGGTAAGCGCTCGCTCGTCCTTGCCCCGAGCGTCAGCCATCAAGGCGTTAGATGTCTACTTCTGGATCTGTTACGTGTTTGTGTTTGCGGCCCTCATCGAGTACGCCTTTGCTCACTACAACGCTGACTACCGACTCAAAGAGAAAGCCAAGGTCAAGGCCAGCAAGCTCAGCTCCGAGGTGAGGATCACTCATTCGATCATTTCCGTCATGTACACCTGTCAGCAGACCTTTCAATATGGAGCTTCAGGGCGGTAGGGTGGGGGTGTTGCTACTAAATTGTGCACACCTCTTAAACATAGACCTAGGCCGGACATCAGGCCTTGGTGCTGACAAGCATCCATCCCACTGACCTTCAGCAGGACATGAATCTCTATAGACCATAATGGGAAAATAGATGATCGCCCCACAGGAAGCAATAGTGATTCTCATCATACTGTCAGCTTCTTAAGTTGCTGGTGTCCATCATAACTGAGGTAAACCTTCAGAATAACAGTGGCCGCACCTTCTATAAAACTATGAGTACAGAAATATTAAACGTACCAGATTACCTGTCAGAGCAGTGAAGCGATTAAAATTAAATGTTGCAGTGGTGTGATGGTGAAAAAAAGGAGCCAAAAAAAGAGTTGATGTGAAACTGCAATGACAAACCTGTATACAGCATAGAATACTCGAGCACGACTGATATAGGGTATTTTACATTGATACTGATGCAGATATCAAAGTATTTTAAAATATAATATTACAATAAAATGGCCGATGTAATTTTCTTTCAAACATACAAAACATAAACAGATTTCTCAAACCTTTGTTTTATTTAGTTATTTATTTACTTGTTTACCTTCCGCTCAACTCAGCTCAGCGCCCTCTGGTGGACAAACTATGCAACATCAACACTCAAAAAATGGTTGAAGTGCCTCTTCTTTACTTACATTTATATGAATTGTCTATTACAAATGCAGAAACAATAGTTTTGCAAATGAGCTGACAACATTGGTCTGATCGCTTATGCTCTAGTGAGTACGGTGTAATCAAAACTGCCAAAAGAGATGATAATCATTAATACCACACAATTAACCCTTACCTTAACCACTGACAGGGTTAGGGTTAGTCGTGTGTTTATTCAAAAAAATGAAGCGTTATAAAATATAAAGTACCAGTATGGACCAAATACTTAAGAGCTTTTGCTTATAAAGTAGTTATAAGTTATAGTAGTAGACCTCATGAATGCAAAGGGGTTGAATTGTCACTTTTGCCAAATTTGCCAGAATAGAGCTCTGTCAGGTAAATGCTTAGATGCTTCTCTGTCTCCTCCTCTCCACAGTCTATTGTAAAGAACGGCAAACAGGCAATGGTTCTGTTTTCCCTGTCAGTCACCGGCATGAATCAGGGCGTGGTCATTTCCAACCGCCATGGTCGAGCCCAGCGTTCCAGCAGCGAAATTCCCGGGGAGGGTGGAACGGAGGAGACGGAGCCGAGGCGGAGAAGATCCAGGCAACCGGAGGAGCGCGAGGAAGAGAAGAAGAAGTGCTGTTCCAAGTGTGTCTGCAAGCCCATTGATGCAGATACCATCGACATCTATGCCAGGGCCGTGTTTCCTTTCACTTTCGCCGTGGTGAATGTGATCTACTGGGTGGCGTACACCATGTGAAGAGGAGGCAGCGGGTCTGAGCGAATGGCTGCCATCCAGAGCTGTATATAAGAAACTGCTGGAGCTGTGCCACTTTAATGCTGGCAGACTGGTGCAGCAGAAATATACTGCAGCCTTCAGTAAAGGCGAGAACTCGTCAGACAAAAGACAAAATAAAGTATAATGGCCTGTGAATATGGAAATATGGTAATTACTGGAAGTACGTAGAAGTTTAAGAAGTTTTAAGAGGATTAAAATATATTTAAACACAAACAATGTCCTGCAAAGGCGAAGGACTATGTTGCCTGTGGAAGACATACAGCACACATTTAATACAGTTTAACTAACAACAAACACTTCCACATCGACCTGTTATATAAGCCGACTTAACACGAGACACCAGACCTCACGTCCACCAAAACAGCCGCACTGACCACAAGCTCTCCTCTAAACAAATACAAATAAGCATACTTAGCCTGTCTAACTCCACAATCAGTGAACCACTTGTTATCTCACAAAGCAAAAACACCACCCAGACAAGAGGATAACGAGATGAGGTGTACTGCTATTCTGCATGGCTGAGAACTCATTACCTCCTCTCCCCTCCCGCCACTGCTATCCCCTCTCTCTCTCCCTCTCCTTTGGTCCCCCACCCTTTTTTTTTTCTGTTTATTTTCACGTTTAGGACACCGACTGGAGGGTCTTATCTCCCTCTGCCAGTTCTGCCTGTTTCCTTGCCATTAAAGGACTTCCTCCACTACCTGTGTGTGTGTGTGTGTTTGTGTTTCTCTCTCCTAGCGCCAAATGATCTCTTGAAAGCCAAATCCATGTTGGTTAGGTATATTCAAAAGAAGACGAAGCTGCTTGAAATCCCATCTGGCAGGTCCGAACATGCAAAATTTTAAGGGGTTATGAATAATTAACTTATCAATTATACTTTGGTCTATTAATAATTTCCTACTCGTGCCCGTCCTTTGTCTGAACTGGGAAATTGATTTCAGGAGACTCGTGGATTAGAAGGCACCACAGCTCTTTAGTTTTCTTATTCAGTCACTACATTAAATACAGTGTATTATGTGACCTCCAGTTTGAGCATTTCAGCTTCTTGAATCAGAATGAAACTGCATCTTTGATTAAATTATCAGTTTGCTTTGCTTCTTTGATGAAAGGTTCAAGGTGGACACATTAGCCAGTAACTCTGAATGTTGTAATCAGTTGTAACAAAGTGTGGTGTCCACAGATTTACAATACTGTGCAAAAGTCTCAAGCCACACTTCATTTCTTTATATTTTCCTTCCCAGGAGCCAGACTTTCCAGTAATTTCTTTAATTAACAGCAACAGTTCTTCAGTTTTCTGAAGGTCTTTCAAAGTTTTTCTTTGGATATTGGCTGCTTTTTCAATCACCTGTACCTGACCATGTCAGAGGAAAGTTTTTTGATTTCTTAAGCCACTTAACACTAACCTAGGAATCATTCAAGCACAAAAATGGCACCTGACTCAAGGGATGAACCAATGTTGTGTATACAGATAAGAGACAACCAAGCAAAATAGCAGTTTTAAATTGTATCTTTTGGGACTTTATTACTAGCAGCCTGTGGCAAAAACAAAAAAATACCAACAGTAACACAGTTTGACAGACACAAAACCAACAAAGCGATTCCCAGAGAGCTAATAGCTGAGATCGTGGCAGAAGGAATTCAGCATGTGGGGCTGTATTTCAGCCGGTGGTGTTGGCAATCAAAACTGATGGAAATATGACCACAGAAAAGTACAGTCAGTGATCTGCCATGCCATTTAGAAAGCTTCTGATTGACAACAACTTCATTTTTCAGCATGACAATGATCCCTAACACACTGCCTGCCAGTCATGGCTCGGCCTCCCCACAGCCTGGACATCAACATTATTGAAGCATTGACTGAGTTAGGATTGTACAAACTCTATTTTTGCCATATATACTGTATTTCCATGTATGTTTGTACATGTTTCAATAACACTGCACCCATTTCCCATTTTCCTTGCAGAGGAAATGAGGGTTGGCTCAACACTGTTGCACATTACTGTAGCCTCCTAGTCTGAAGAGTGGTGTAAACACCAACCCGATATCACTGCAAAGTGTGTGATAGACACGATGGTCCACAATATCCATTTCACGTGTTGCCTTTCTAAAGTGTGAAAACGACACTCACATGCAGTAAGTGGCAGTACAAATATTTTATTTCAAGCCAACATGAAAATAATCACAGGAAAGCATTTAAACAGACATTATTAACACATTTACACGTAAAGCCACCAGCTTAATCGCTTCTGATGATTAAGGACTTTGAACATACTTCACGCATTTAGCTTGCTATCGACTTCTTGCCTTTACATTTATCATCTCCCCCTGCTGGTAATGCAACGTCTGCATGTGTCCCTTTGACGCTTTGGAGAGGCAAAGCGGGAAATTGACACGATGGACTGGCGTGTCTGTTACACGTTTTGCCATGATTCTGGGTTATATTTATATATTTCTGCAAAATTTTGATTGACATGTGTTAAATGTTAGCCCTGCAACAGACCGGCAACCTGTCCAGGGTGTGTGGCCCTATGGCAGCTAGGATAGGCTCCAGCCTAGGGAAGAGAATTAGGTCGTGCCCATCATTGTGCTCATCTGACTTTCTTCTCCATGACGATCTCAGGTGAGGCTCTCGGATATAACTGATAAAAATAAATAAATAAAGATAAAAATAAATGCTTGAAATAAATAAATAAATGAAAATAAAACATTTGAGCAGCAACCTCCTCTTTTCAACTCCACTGTATACTCCATCAGTCTGCTTACCAGCAGCACTATAGATGTTCATACAATGCAATAAGCAAAGCCTCAGGAGAAGTGTGAATATCACTCATCTCGTCTCAGTTTTGGAACAAGAGCACGCAGTCTAGTTGTGTTTTTGTGCGTAGTAATCAGTAGGGACACACCTCATAGCATCAGTAGTCAGTATTTTTACATTAATAAATATCAAATAACATGATTAAATTCACTCCAATGACTCAATCAATCTGTCTTTTTTTCTTTTCAGCTCATTATTTTGGTCATACAGTCACTAACTTTGCATTTTTCATTTTTTCCACCCGAGATGCCGCAGGAAAACAAGTTCAGTCAAAAGTGATAGCCTCATATAAAGGCACCTACTCAGACCACCCAACCAATAAAGCTGATGAGCTGTTGCTGAATGCAGCGGCAGCAGCTTCAGAGGCAAATATTTTGGATAGAGATGGTAGAGCTTGAACAGAGAACAAATGTGAGATTTAATGATGATGATGAAACTCCAAATGGTGCTAATGTTAAAACAATAGCTTCCTCAGTCCCCAAATAGTCAAACAAAACCAACCAAATGCTGCAGGTTTAAAAATGCCTCATTGGCAGGGAAGAGCAATCTCCTCTCTGTTATGATTGTCAGTCATCTGTCTTCGCTTCGCTTCACTGGTTTAGTAGATTGACGTTCCTGGACAGCTTCCACCCACGCAGCATCCTCATTCTGATGCAACCGCAGTAACATACCCACACACTCCTGCAGTTGCTTGTTCAGAGGCCCATCAGCATCTCCTTTTCCTCTTGTTGCTCCATGTTTTTGTGTGCACAGAGGCCACGGAGTGGGGCAGTTATCAGGACCAGCGCTGCAGTTACAGAGCAGGCATGGGTGGGAGCAGGGCAGGGCTGCGTGCACTCCGAACAGGGAGTGCGACAGGCTGGCTTCTCCCAAGGAGATAACTTTGTTCTGGGCCAGGGGAGATGACATCATGACGGATGGCAATGAAGATGTGGGCGCAAGGAGCAGGAAGCTTTATCTCACATGATGGCACCGAGAGGATGGAGACACACACATGCACATAAACACTTGTGGATCACACTGCTCCTCGCTGATACTCCAGTGAACTCGAACAGTAGTCACTCCCCACTGAACACACATACGTACGTGCGGGAATACACACCTCTGACATGTTCACTCTTCCGCAGGGTCTAGGAGGTGGCTGTCAGTTAAAAGGCATAAATCAGCCACAGAGGGCAGGTCACTGTGGGTGACTGTTGGGTTACTGTCACTTTCCACTGCACAGCATCTAAAACTTTTGGAAAATACACTGAAGAGACTGATCTCAAGAAGGACTCCTGGCTTATCCTGTAGGTTTGTACTGCATGCAGCTGCACAATACATAGTGCATGAATTCTTTTTCAAACTCTAAAACACTAACACACACGGCTCGGTTTTTGACACACACAACAACAGTAACACGCTGACTGAGGCGAATGCATTTAAAAGTTAAAAGCAGTCATACAAGTGTTGCTTGTATCCACAAGATAAAGACTAAAGTCTGTGAGAGACTCTGTACATTGTTTAAGAAGTCACATAATATACAGGAATACACACACACACACACATATACACATATACATATGTATATATATACACATATATATATACATATATATATACACATATATACACATACATATACACATATATATACACACACATATACATACATATATATATATATATATATATACACACACATATACATACATATATATATATATATATATATATATATATATATATATATATATATATATTTGCCTGTGAAAGGGAGGTACTGGGTGTGAGAGAGGGTTGGAGTTAAACCTGCAGGTATGGCATGATGCATCTTTATAACTACAAAACCAGGGTGCTCCCATTTTGGTACCACTTTCAAGTCATCACGATAATCCATGGCGATTCAGGGATCAAATTCCAGCAAGCCCGTGCAAAGCCTCTGGGAGTGCTTTAATATTGACTGCAGATCAGTTTGTCTAACTCTTCCTTACTAATCACTGCTTGCTTTGATTTCCCCCAAAGCTCAGAGGCTTTCATCCTCCTGGCTAACTAACTGACAGCGAGGGCTGTTTGCGCACATCGTGCAATAGTTACTGATAATGAAGCCTGAACTGGGTGATGATGAGCAGCGGTTAATGATGAGTGTGGTTAAGTGGCTTTTATTTCGCAAATTTTTCATTGCAAAAATCAAATTGTTTTAAAGTAGTCCATTCTTTACTCTGCAGGAACCATGTGGGACTATGATTGCATTCAAAAATGCAATAATAATGCAAACACAACACTGTAGAAGGTTTGAAACAACATTAAAGACTCGCTGTTGTAAACTTGTAAGCTTTTAGTTTTTTGTAAATAAACAAATGTAAATTTTCTTTTGGTCAAAGTGATTTGATTTTTCACTTGCAGCTGTTTTGTATATTTTGTGATTCTTTTTATTTTATTTCATTTTATGTCTCAATTCAATAATATAATTTTTACAGTATTTTCCCCCCAGGTTACTAAATCTAAGCTAATAATTTAAACCCTTAATTATCATAATAACAAAGAGCGATCTTCAGAAAACCTAATGATGTATAATAAATGTAATAAATAACAACGTGTGAAGGGAGTGCGGAAAAAATACGATATTCATTGTCTAGTAATATTCAAATGTACATATGATAATAAAGTCACTTCTGTGCTTCTAAAGTGATCTTCTCTGCAGGTTTTCTCTGGTGCACCATGTGTCGCCTCCTGAATGTCTTGCTGGCCTTGCTGAGCCGCTTCCTATTTGCTGTCCACGGGGTGGTGACGGTGTGGCGAGTTGTAGCTGTTAAAGAGGAGCCGCTCTATTGGCTGCTGCTGACAGGCGTGGCTCTGTTGGGTGTGGAAATGGCCATCACTCTGAAATGCACCCGTAATGCAGAGTGGAAATGGTAAAACACATTTGACATGATTTTCCTTTCTGCATAACACACTGAGGCTCAGTCAATTTTAAGCCAGATGTTAGCCCTCTGCTTCTTCCTAAATAATAATAATAATAATACATTTTAATTTGTGGGCACCTTTCTAAAACCCAAGGTCACTGTACAAAGCACAGAACAGATTTGGGAGGATGGGGAGTGAGATGCAGGCAGACTTTATAAACCTGTTTGGTGTTAGGGAGTAAATAACTCCTAAACTTGTAGCTGCAAACTCTTTACAACCCATCTGCCCGAGGCGGCTTTTGTAAAGGCCTGCAATATTCTGTGCCACTAAATTCTCTCTTATCATCCGCAGCTCTTTCTCTCTTTCACTGTCCATCAAAGACAAACATATTCCTCTGCTGTATTACTGCTGTCTTTCACTGAACTGTATTATGAGCCTACCATCACATCAATGTCACAGCCTCTCCTATCCACTCACGGAGTAAATGTCTCCTTCTGGCTCGACTCATTTTTGACCAACAAGCTTTTTTTTTTTTTTAAAGAAAGAAAGAAAGGAAAAAAAAAAACATAAACTGACTTCAAATGGATATGAGCATTTAGTGTCACACCTCATTCAACACCAAGCTATGTCTTATTCAAAAGCTCACGAACTGAACATCGTCAGATGCGAGCTTTCTTCGGGCCTCTCTCTTTCTCACTGAGTCTTACTTTGAAGTTCTGTCCTCATGGAGAAGGCTTTGCACTGTCAAGTGGGATTTGCATATATGATGAGAATAATTGCCTGTCTGAAATTCGATGCTTCCTATGGGGAAAAAGGGACTCTTTCTTCTTTAGTGGGTGGCAAAAAAAGAAGAAGCAAATTTCTATAAATAACCTAACCCCCTCTTTCCCTCTCCTTTGGTGATCCTCTTTTAGGTTCTCCCCCATGGTTTTCCTGTACCTCAGTACTGTCATCCCGTCCATTTGGTTTCTGGAGCTGAGCCTGCTACAGTCCAAGCTGCCTTTCAACAATTCCTCGGGCCATGAGCTTCATTTGCTGGCTCACATCCCGATCTCAGCGGTAGGCGTCCCACCAACAAAACTGCCCTGCCTGCCTCAACCCTCCACGCAGCCACATTAAAGCAACACCTGATATCAGATAAGATTTAAATCTAGCAAGGGGGTGGATAAACTATTAGTTGCAGGAAATGTGTAATAGATACACAGAGATGAAGTCCAGATAGGCTCCTGCTTGAAAAATTCTTAGATCTCTTCCCTTGTGAGATGGTCTTAGTGAAATTTCTTTCATGTAGGATTTGGGAGCTTTTTGCCCCATGGCTGTACTCAAGGCTGGGTGGCAGCTTTTGAAACGTGAAGATCTTCCCGTTTTGGGAATATTGTAGAATATCAAGGGGTGGGTGCTTTCAGGATAAACTTGACGCAATGAACCTTGACACAAAACAGTCAACTTATATTAAAAACAGAGAGGAGATGACTGGTTTATTTGATTATTCATTAACATTGAACCCTTGCAAACACTTTCAACATGACTAGACTTCCACTGTTTTATTTATCCAGGGGATTAAGGATCTGGACCCAGAGAACTGGGTAGCTGGCCTGGAGCAAACCATGCTGATAGTCTTGGTTCTGGGTCGCTGGCTCATGCCCAAGGGGGACATGTCACGTGACCAACTCTCACAGCTTCTCATGGTGAATGTGGGACTGGGTGCTGACATCCTGGACATCTTCGACACCTTCAAGGAGCCCGAAGTCAAAACCAACCAGGCAGTTGTCATCATCGGCTTGGCCCTGTTCTCTTGGGCGCTCATGCAGTTTCCTCTGGTTCTCACTCAGACACGACCCCCAAAGGCGGGGCCTTCTCAAGACAGCAAGGGTGGTCCCTTCTGCTGCTCCGGGGCTCCACCCTCATTCACCTCCTGCTGCTCCAGCGAAGTCTGGAGCTTGCTGCTCACAGTGGGACTCCAAGATGGCCCGTTCCTGCTCTACCGGTTCTACCTCATGGTGCAAGAGCAGGTGCTCAACCAGCTGATGATTTTCTTCACCTGCAAGAATATCCTCATTGTTCTTTTGGAGGTCTACAGAATATTTGTGGTGCAGTGTGAGCAGCAGGTATCTGGGCTGGAGAGATGCACTGCTCTGGTGCTCCAGTGTCAAGCACATGGGGTCAGCAGGGAGGAGGAGGAGGAGGTGGAAGAAGAAGTGGGTAAAGACGAATGTTGGGAAGAGCAGAGCTGTCATATAGACATGAAGAAGGGGACCGAGAGGGAGGAAGATCAGAAAGGTGTCCAGGTATAGAAAGGCTCAAAATGCCGTGAGGCATGACTCCGGCCCCCAGGAGGGAGGGAATAGCTTTCACCAAGAATGAAGTCTAAACCCATCTGCCATCTCTTACATCTCAGCCTCGTTTAGAGACAGTCTCAGCTCTCTGGAGGTTCAGCGACTAGAAACAGAGCACAAGAAAAGAGAGTAAGTCCCCATTGAAAAGATCAGAGATGAATTTATGCAACTCCCTTTGATAAAAGTGGTGTTTCCATCACGGGAGCTTTCTCTGCTCGAGAAAATCAGTTCCAAAGAACTGTCAATCTCTTTAATAGTATGAAGCAAATAACAAGGTAGCTGAAACAAGATAAATACATCGGGGAACTTTACACTTCAACAAACTGGTCTCAATAAACAAGAGCTTAGTATATGGAATAGTATGACTACATCATGATATGTCCTTGTGTTTTTAACCAAATAAGGTTGGTAATCATGGCATTCGATGTTCTATGTAATAATTTTTTTTTTTAAATTTGATGATGTGTCTTTTCTTGCTGGTGGATGAGCATTTTCTAATAAAGATATATGAGGAAAGCACAGTGCTGTTTGTTTTGTTCTGCTCGCCATGAGATGGCAGTGTTGCCAAGTCAACCAAGGCACAGCAAGCATCTGCTTTGTTTACTTGACTGTAACATACATGCTATAGTTACACAGAGGGAAAAAAAACCAAAACAGTGAGACAGCAACACGACAGCAGCATCAGCAGCAGCGGCAGGAGGTATTTGTCTAGTTTTGGTATAATATCGTCTTCTTTGAGTCTCTCTGTAGGGCTCGATGGTGGCAGGACTGCACGTGATAAATGAATTAGAAAGATGTAGGCACCTTCGGGCAGCGGGCTTGTAATTAATAGTCAAATGCAGTCGATGTGGAGACGTTTCATAAAGAGTGAAGAGGCTTGCTTCACTTTTCAAGGTTTCATTTTCCTCTTGAGCACAATCAGACCATGGAAGTCTGTTTGAGAGCTCGGCGCATTTTTATTATGTCTGAAAAAGCACACTCGTGATTATGTGGGAGTTGTTTGAGTTCAACATGATTTGCTCTCGCCTTCTCTCTATACAGAGAGATGGAAGGTGCTTTTGAGATATTGCTCCACAGCCCACAAAAGCGAGACTGCTCTTTGAGAGCCTAAAAGGACAGTGAAATGTTTGAGCTGAAGCCTGGAGTCTCAAGGTTTTCGAGCCACTTCAAGCTGGGCGGTTGACGGTGGTGGTAGGGGGGGATAAACAGCTGCACCCCTCCCCTCCTCACCCCCCCAAACCTCCCATTCAGACATTGCCTCTCCTGTGGAACGAGGTCCGTGATGACCCTCTCACTCCGCGCCTGCAACGCTGTGTTGCGCAGGTTGAGAATGAAGAGCGGCTGTGGCATAGAGTGGCAATTCAATCAGAGGCCTTTCCAGCACATGCCCCGTATCTGTTTTTCATCAAATTGCTGCACTTCACCTGGCCTCCAAGGTGATGATAGGAGCTGCTGGGGCTCTGGACGAGTTGGGACTCTTTGTTTTCAACGAGCTCTCGATGAAAGAGCGACAGAACCGTGAAGTGCTGGAGGAGAGTGGAAGAGAGCATTTGAGTGTTTTCCTCCCTCTGTTGTCCAATGCATAGATTATGAGGAAAGATTCCCTAAAACGATGACTGTGGGCCACCTCTGGAGGACTTCCTGTAGAGCGCTGCCGTATTTCCTCTGTGGCAGCGCTTCGGTTCAAAATATCAAAGGCAGAGTCGACTTTTAAGAGAAAAGAAGAGAAAATAATAATAGAAAGTTCCCACTGGGATGTTAATTCTGCCATTTATGCTTTCTAGTACTAGATAATGCCCGGTTTACGAAGTCACTCCCAGGCAAATGACATCACACAGAGCCAATGGGAGGGTGCCGCTCGTCCTAAGCACCTGAGTTTGGGGAGAATCCGATATTCCTGTGACAGCTTGATGTGGGCAATACAATAGGGTGATGAAAGCTTGGTTGTGATGAGAGTCCTTTTCCTCTTCAGATTAACTGCATGCTTTAACAAGATTGTGTGGGTGTGTGGGAGGATGGGGATGTCAGCTGATCCACGGGCTGCCCTACATAGATAGAGAGCGAGGAAGCGAGCGTGGCAACTCAAAGCCTGTGACTCCACTGCACATGGATGTATTTTTTTTTTTCCAATTCAGCCCTTACAAGCATTTAACTGTGTCCTGTTCACATGGGAAAAATGGGTGATGCACGTGGAATTCTTTGATTACATCATTTCATCAGGTCTTTGCATGCTTTATATTTTCCCTTTAAGTCCTTTAAACTTACTTATATGATCATATTTCTGAGGACAAAGCGAAATGACTGATCGCTGACAACATATCATTTGGTGGAGTGATGGGCGTATTACTCACACCGAAGGTACTCAACCAGCGTTCGAGCACTAAAGCATTGTTGCTCTTATAAGCTCAGACTCACGCGCCTGCATGTGTCACACTACATGTAATCAATGCAACTACCTGCTTTTACTTATTTATTCTGCGGAGGCAGGGACGAGGTTAAGATGAGCAGAGAGTTCAATGCGCACAATGTGGTAAGTTGTTACACCTTTTACCCCATTTTATCAGGATTTCTCTATTTTTCCTTAAAAAATGGTATTGATAGGTCTACCACAACATGAAGGCTGCACAAGTTCCACTGAAAAGGGAGAAACAGAGCGAGGAACAAGCGAGGCAGAGGCAAAGCCAGAGAGAAATTCACTCAACTTGAACAGGTGCATTTCCCATGACAGCGCCGAGCTTTCTCACCACATGCCACAATCTCCCTGTTTTGTGTCAACTAATCAGGAAGTCCAAACACGCCAAGGTTTGCCTCATCAGCCTCCAATCCTACAGATAAACCCGTCAAAATGCCACTGAAATGTTACAGCGAGACAAGGAAGAGTGAAAACAAAAGGCAAACTTCAAATGAACTCCCCCCAACTTTTTGACAGGTGGCTGAGGAGTCGGCTGACACTGCCTCGTGCACCACCGCCGATGGAAACTAATGAGCTTTACTTTGCTGTTTGTGGATCGGGGATGTTTGTCTTGTTTCCACATGGTGTAGGATTTTAAGATTGAATCAGCAGTGTGGCACAGAGGTAACATGCAGGTCTAATTTATGACAAATCGGTAACTTCACCATTTCTGCCTTATCATCCCTTCCCGATCCAGTGGAGATTAACATATTAATGCTGTTAATTATTAAGAACAGATGGTCTAGTAATAATAAAGCAATTAAACTTCTCCAGCGCAAAGAAACAGACACTAGATTCAATGAAATTGGTCATCGAGCTGTGGTAAACAACGTAATTGACAGCACGGTGGCTTTCTGTGGAGAGTGCACACCATAGATCAGCAGTCTGTGGGGCCCACATTGACTGGACACCAATAAGATTACATTTACCCTGAAACACAAATAACAATTAAAACGCTAACAAGGCACTAAACGCGGCAATTAACACCTGCTGGATGAAGAACAATGACAGCCAGAAATGGAAAACTTTGTGATTTGCTACATCAGTGGTTTAAGTCTGGTGATTTTTCCATATCTAACCTTATTTTTTTTAACATTAGAATGAGACCAACAACACTATGCAAACAGTAATTACTTCTTGAATCACACACCATCCCTGATCTCCTTCTTAAGAGGCTTTGCAGTACTATAACCTCATTATAACAGCTCCTGACTACAGCTAGGTCAAAAAACCCTATTAAAGCTTCATAAATGTTGTTTACTGATTAGCTAGTCTGACATCACACTGAAATGGCATTGCATCACACTCCTTTTCTACCTTGTGACACAACTGATTTCCTACTAGAGCCCAAGGTTTCCATCTAATTCTAACGTGATAGTAAGTAATGGAAGGCCCCTGTCTTTGCAAACGGCTTTGCAAGTCTTTTGAACAGCTAATTGTTAGTCTACTGCAGTGCACATCAATGTGAACCAATCGGAAGTTGCCCTTTCATGCCACGATATCAGACTGGTCAGTCAGCTTGTCTCTGTGGATGGTAAGGATGTGTGCAGCTAATATAAGCTTGTTCACAATATTTCAGGAGAATCAGATCGAGACATTATTTGAAAGTTTTCATTGTCAAATGTTGCAACTTTGGTAGTTTTTAGTTAAGTTTAGGCAGTGCACAGGAGGCAGGATTCAGTTGCTGTGAACAGATCTGACTGTTATCAGACGGCTCTCATATCATCGCAGATTGGCACAATCAGACATAACACAGAACTGGCAATAGTGAGCTGGCAGGCTCTGTACTGGATGTTTATGGTCTCACACGCATCTCTGCATGTGAGGGTAATGTGGTACCCATGTAGAAATGTTGGGCTGCAGTGCATGTACAAAAATGGCTTTAGGCTATGGCGTGACAATAATTTAACATCTCTTTGCTTAAAGCTTGAATATGTACTCAACTCAGTCATTCATTATTAACCTTACAATATTCTAACCAGTATAAAAGCAGGTAGTGATTAAGCCCATGTGGAATTAAATTGGTCCATTTTGTATTACAGGAAGTTGATTATTTTCAAAGGCTGACGGAAATTGGATAGGTAGAAAAGCCACCTGATTTTACAAGGAAAACTGGGGATTCGCTGCAGGGCTGGTGATCTCTTATCATGATTCATTTAAAGGTTGACAGATGTATAATAAAATCTAACCTTATTCTAAGGTTGATTTTTGTCTCATAGTGTTTATTTGTACCATTGCTGGTAAAATCCGATAAAATCCATCCATCCATCCATCCATCCACCCTCTTCCACTTATCCAAGGGAACTGGAGTCCATTCCAGTCCTCCGCAAAATTGAATGGCTAGTTTAAAATTAACAACAGAAAACATCTGGTTCAGCTGAACTATTAAAAGTCGGACTCTGAGATTTCTATAATCACTGTGCAATCATGTCTAAAACCTCTTGAGATGACCATGGTTTAACTTTGCAGATCGCACTGGTTTATAATCTACTTTAATGTACTCAAAAAACCGCCTTTGAAGGTGAGGGCTTCAAATACAGAAATCAACTCTTGCCAGGTTGGCAAAAACAATTTTGAAACATACTCATAAGCGTCCTTGTTAAACAAGTAAAGCACACTTTTATGCTCAGTTTTGAGCATCATTTCAGACAGTAACATTTTGGCAATGGTTATTACAGCAACACTTTCAATTGAAAGTTAGGGCATTGCGTTCCTAATGACTTTGCTCTCTTTGGCGCCTTTGGGATCCAAAGACAAATAAAAGTTAGAAAAGAGCATTTGCTCCTCAGGTGTGCGATAACTTTGACGTGTTGTCCCTCAGCCTTATTTATATTCATTTCATTTTTATCCCCAGTGTTAATTGTGTCTGTACCCATTTTTGTACAGAATGCAAAAATGAGCAACGGATGTGAAATCCCTTTCTAAACAGGGCATTGTGAATTCCAAGCCACATGGCTGTATTGGAGATAACTGCTCTGACAGCTAGCAGTTTAGTCAGTCAATCTCCGGCCACAGAGGGTGTATTGTTGAAATATTAATTGGCTTCCTCCTTTGCCATTCCCCAGTTCCTCTGAGTTGGGAGAGCTGCCATTTTACCCAGTTCCAATCTACAACATGGCCTCTGGTCATAGAGGCCAGGGGCCTCGTCGGGACACCAGCTCTAATAAGGAAATACAGTCGACTGTCTGACTGGACGACATAATTAGGACAGTTGAGAGCACTCGATGAACAAACACATTTTTTGAATTCAGCTCAAGTTTTGTGTGAGCCATATGCCTCGTGCTGTCTCCACAGTGTGAAGCTGATGTCCTAATTCTGTCCCCCACGAAAGGGGGACTAGCTACTCCTGACTCATTTGGACTATATTTTACCAACACAGCCTACAACTTCTTCTCGGTTAAAGACTTGCGCCTGGATGTGGGTGCCCACTGCAGAGAGCAGAATATAAAGCAGTGATTGTAGGCTGAAAAGAAATTTCTGCAAATATTAAACAGAAAGATCTCATTCTGCCGTTTGGACCAAGTACAAATACAATGCAAATCTCTTCATATGTGGGGTGAGCATTGCAAATTCACACAAAAACCAGCAAAAAACATAAAAAAATGAAATTGACAGACCCTAAGTGGGTCAAAAGTTATCTCTTTATTCCTCAACTAGCAAACATTTGGCTTGGTTTTTGGATTTCTTCCTTTTTTTTTAGTTTACATGAAGCAAACTGTGCTGGGAAAAGAAAATAACAGTCTGCTGCCTGTTTGAAAATCTCCTGTTGTAGATAAAAGTGCTATAT